>NW_020837964.1:22599646-23018875 GCF_003676395.1 Aethalodelphis obliquidens | reverse complement strand
GCTCCGGACACGCAGGCTCAGCGGCCATGGCTCACGGGCCCAGCCGCTCCGCGGCATGTGGGATCCTCCCGGACCGGGGCACGAACCCCTGTCCCCTGCATCGGCAGGCGGACTCCCAACCACCGCGCCACTAGGGAAGCCCTCTCTTTATTCTTAAACAGACTATATTAAAGATCAATTTCTTTTACTTGACCAAACAAGCTCATTTTTAATATATGCTTGTATATTAAATATTTTGGACAAACGGAGAATATGGTCATTGAATCATTTATTTTTTTGCTCATCTATTCTCAACAGAATTAGCTGTAAAATGCTATCAGAATGTTTCTACTCAACATTCTATCTCATTTCTCAATTGTTCACATAAGGAAATGTCTCTGTTATGGTGCCCTGGTGACCTTGTATATATCCACTTGGCCATGCAGACAAAGGTTTGGACTGCAACTAACATAAGTCCTGGCAGCACACTCCGTGAAGCTTCTGGAACACTAGAGGATGAGAGAGAAGCTACTGTGAGGCCATCACCCATTGCTTTTGTATCTCCCTTGCAAAGCTCTCATAATATAGTTTCTCATTGTCTGCTGGGCACTGGCAAGGTATGGGGCTTTCTGTCTTGCCCACCTCCAAGTAGTCTGCAGAATATACAACTGCTTAGATGCTGACTAGAATTTGCTCATCAACAACTGGTTATCCTGCAGATGGTGTTGCAGTCACTCAGTCCCTTTTGTTTTCATGTCCTCTGGGTAAATGGCACATGGGCCATGGGGAGCTGGATCATTTGGCTTTTCTTCCTTCTACTGTTCAGTTAAACAATGCTAAATCTAAAAGCAGCTCATCATAACCTTATTGGTTACATTAGTCAAGTCTTGGCCTTATCTTGTCTTGTGTGTGCTGGACAGTTTGCAAGTAGAGGATAAAAAGTTGAAAATGTAAAAAATATCCCCTGCCCCCCACCAAAAGCCTTCAGAGTCTTTGCTATCTAGAGTAAAGGGATTTAATTGTATCACATAAAATTTCATTTAGAATAATGTAATTTTGAAAATAGACACAACTACTGCTGGAACATAAACATAAGTCTTATTCTGTGTTAAGATAAATAGAAAGTCACTTATTAGTCTTTCACTGCATTTTCCTCCCACTGTTAACTGACACTTCTCATTTCTATGAAATGCTTTATTTTCCTTCCAATTAGTTTGTTGGGATTCTATTGGGTGGGAAAATCAAATAAACAAGCTTGGTAAGATTTACAGGTTAGATGATGCTAAAGTCAGAATATTACTGCGGAAGAGGAACTGTATGAATTCTCATTTCTGTTGTCAGACACTGGATCATGGAAAGAGAACTTGTGATCTTCCACTAGTGCAGGCTCTAACCCAGCTCTCACACTATATTTTCACTTACTTTTGACACTTGAATTGTTCCCCCCAAAATATTTTTGAAACCCATCCTTACCCCACGTTTCCAAAACACTTTTTTTCAAATAAGTATTTCCTAGGAACCTAACCAAAGAAAACATATTGATTAACATAGTTTAACATGAAGGCAGTATAATATATGGGCGAAAAGCACTGACTCTGAGTTCAGACTAATGTGAGCTCATATTGTTCCTTTGCTCACAGCCAGGCTATGAGTTTATCCAAGCTATTTAACCTCTCTGAGCACCAGTTTTCTTCCTATTTTAGGAAGTTGTTGTAAGGATTAAGTGAAACATTTTTTAAAAAGTGCTTTACAGAATAATTTATAGATCTTATAAACTTGATGAACAGTAATCATAATGATAGCAACTATTAAAGTGTTCATTCATCCAAAACTCATTGTTTAAGCATATATTGGGTCAGGCTTTGTTCTAGGTATGGGAAATGTAAAGATCTGAAAATCAACTTCTAGAGAGATAGGTATATAAGCAAAGTTGAAGTTTCTTCTTAGCATCTGTCACTTTCTTCCTGCAATTCGGACTCAGCTTTATGTGCTTGGCTAAGTTACTAGTCTCCCATCTGATTTTCATTTTCCCAAAAGGCATCATCTTTTGTCTGCTGTTTTGCTTTTCTGATTCTTTGTCTCTTAGAGTACATATCTGTTTAGGGTATAAGGATGACAATTTTGTTTTTATTAATTTTTATTGGAGTATGGTTGCTTTACAATGTTGTGTTAGCCTCCACTGCACAACAAAATGAATCAGCCATACACATACAGATATCCCCTCCCTTTTGGACTTCCCTCCCATTTAGGTTATCACAGTGCATTAGGTAGAGTTCCCTGTGCTATACAGTATGGCCCCATTAGTTGTCTGTTTTATATATAGTATCAATATACGTGTCAATCCCGGTCTCCAATTCCTCCCACCCCACCCCTTTCCCCGCTTGGTAGAGGATGTCAATATAAATGTGGCATTCAACTGACCATGTTTAAGTGCAACACTAATAAGCATTTTTAAAGAAAACTCAAAAGTCCCCTTGAAAAATAGAGAAAACAATAATGACAACCTTTGCCTGCTTGAGTCTGGTAATATTTTAGGATATCAGAAACATTTGTGTTGAGTCTTTCAGGGTGAACTGGGGTTAGACTGAGAATAGGGTAAGAAGCAGAGGAAGCGTGTACTCATTTGGGGAATGAGGCTTCAGTAGGACAAGTGCCACGTGCTCGGAGTATGCATGGGAAGTTCTGGAGGATCTGAAGAGTTCAGACTCTACTCTCTATGTCCATGGAAATCAGAAGGGTAGGGTGACATAGGCTGATTTACATTTTTAAACAATTTTTAAAGCATTTTGAAGAAAAACTCAACGAGAGAGAAAATACAGATGCAGAGAGTAGGTGAAAGGCTGTTGAAAGAGACAAGACCACGAATGAAGAGGGCGTGAGTAGAGAATTTGTCTGATGAGTATCACAAATCTGATTTTTGATGAACTCAATTTGAAATCTTGGGAGTCTTTCAGAGTAATGTGTTTCTCAGTCAGGCTTAATTCACTTCTCGTGATTTTCATCTCTCCTCCTTCTACCACTCTCATCCTCAAACCATCTTCTCTATAGATCCTTGCCAGGAATGTGTAAGAGGACGCTGATGCTAATTTATCTTGGCCTTGTGCTCACCTATGTCATTTCATGGTGTTAAACAAATTTTTAGCTCTTACTACTGTGAGCATGAGGTGATATGCATAAATCTTATAGATTTGCTTCTTCCTATATCCCCCCCCAAACATTTATCTCTGAAACTGGCAGCACATTGCTGACGCAATCACTGAAATCCCATCCTTGTCCAGAATTCCAGATGGTACACACAGCTTTTTATCTCCTATTGAAAAATGGCATATTCAGGGCAAGTTTATGCCTACATAAAATTTTATTGGCAAATTATCTGACACTCAGATAACTGATTAAATTAATTGAGTTTTTAATGTACATTGTTTTATGCAAAAGTCTGTTTAATCTTTTTTTTAAATCTGGATATTAAAAAGTAATGTATTTTTGCCTTTTTTCATAAAAACTATTAATTTCTCAAACATAACTAATTAGCCAACAAGGTATCATAAGAGATGAATAAGTTTTATGAAAGTTTACACTCTCGCAGGTTGAAATTACTTTGACATTTATTATTCCCAATAAGCCACACACATTTGATCTTAGGCCAACAGTGTAATGTTTATGGTGTATATATTTTTAAGATTCAATGAAGTAATATGGGATCTACCCATGGTATTTATTTATAAATCAAAACTAAATGATATTTGAGTTCATATACACTCAAAGAGTAGGGATTCGATTAGTTGCTGGGACTCTTGAGGTAGATTTATGTTCCCAGAACAATTAAAAAAAAATTGCTAATGATTCACAAGGGGGGTTTAGACATCTGGTAAACCTCATGCCAGATTAAAAAAAAATTCTTCCAAACATCTGTGATACTTTCCTCTAATTATGTCAAAGCAATACAGAAATAGTAGATGAAAGCCTCCCAGGAATTGAGGTTATGAGGGAAAACATTTTAAGGTGTTTGGGATTTTTTTTTTTAATTAAAAGTATTTGACTACTTTCATTACAGTCGTTCTCCTGGTAGGCAGCCTTTCCTAAGAGGATATCTTCCTGGAAAAAAGGCTCTGTGAAGTAATGCTCTAAGGAAAATCAACAGCTGTGCATAAACCTGAGATTTTCCTTACCTATTAAATGCTAATTTTTTAATAGCACATGCTAGACAGAAGAGGGTCAAAATAGGATTTATAAATGAAAAGTGTTGCATGGTCAGATCTCTCAGTTCACAAAGGAAGTGTTAAAACATAATGTGACTTTCATAAATTGAGAGATATGAATGAGTTATGAACCTGGGAGATGGGAATTCTCCATTGAAGACTGTCATAAGTATGAGTAGCTTGAGTGAGTCAAGGACCACTGGGGGGAAATGAAGAAGCATGAATCAAATGGCTCTAGGGAAACTCTCCTTGCTACAGTGTTTTAAGTAATGGCTTGAATTTAAGCTTGTTTGGAAAGAGGTTATATATTAGCAATCATTCAATCAGGTAAGTTTTAGACATGGTAGTCAGTGTCTAAATAGCTGATGTGATACAATCATGAGGCACTAATTATTTTGTTGTTAACACACTTTAGATATGTTACAATTACATCACTGAATTAGGTATTTCTGTACGTGTGTTACTTTTTTCTGCTAATGCCATGGTTTCAAATTTGAGATGTTCTGTGGCCTTGTCATGTGTTGACCTCTTTATTTTTAAATGATTTTCATAATATTTGCTAAGAGGAAAGTATTTTTTTATTCATAAATTATCTTTTTTTCTATACTGAAATAATTGATTGCTTCTGTTCTACATCTTTAACCAGATTTATAATTTGACAAAGTACCGCTTGGAAAAGCATGACTTTATTCCTTCAACTATACATATTATTTTGTTTTATGAATAGTTTTATTACAGAAATACCCTAAAATGAATGTGTAGCAAAACTGAATCTATGTAAATATAAACTTAAATACTCTTTGCTGACAAGTTATTACAAACTGATTGAGTTAAAATAAAAAATTACATGGTTTATATTACAAAGATTAATGTCAGTGATGATAATCTATATACATCATATATGAGATATTAGAACAACTAAGTTGTTCTTTTGTTAGTTTGTTTAAGGAAATCCACCTTTTATGACCTGGTGAGATTTAATCTCCCTTGGTGATTGAGTTGTTATGATCTGCTACACCTTATGTAGCAGGGTCTTTATTTATAGGTGGGCTTTATTGGAATGGCATTGATAAATGCTGAATTTATCAGTATGGGTCAAATTGTAAATAGAACTCAACTGATTAAAATTCTATAACTCTGGAATGCTGTCAAAGTTGGAAGGGACCATAAACACATCCAGGCCAGATTATTCCTAAGTGTTTGCCACAAATGCTACTTTCTTAGCCTATTGGTAGATGTTCCCATAAAGAAGCAGAGGACACTATGTGGCCAAATAAGTTAGGGATATTTAAGCAAAGTTAAATCTGTTTCTTCACTGTAGACTCTCTCAGCACTTATACAATGATCAAGGGCCCTGTGAAGATTTCAGTAAGCACACAGTATTCAGTGGTATATAAATTTATCTTTTTTTCTCTCTCTCCCTTCTTCCATCCATTTTTTTTACTTTCATGAAATGTATCACAGGACCAGTGTTTTCTGGAATGCACCTAAGTAAAGCCTGATTCTATCCAACCTGATTTTACAGATAATAAAACACTCCATTCCTGTTAAGGGATGAATTCATGGGAGGATGGAAAGAACTAAGTGTGTGGAAAGAACTAAGTGTGTGGAAAGAACTAAAAGGCAAAGAACTTGCATTCTTATGAAAATATAAGACCTGCAATGAATCAACTGCAATGTATCAATCAACCCAAGGCCTTGATGGTTGTGGCGGGGGACAAAATAAGAGCCTGCTGGTGTTGATGCCTGATATAAATACCAAATTCAGGATAGCAAGATAAGGAACAAGATTGATTTGGCAGAGCCAAGAGCCTGAAGCTACAGTGAGATACAGAAAGGGGATAGGACATTGGACAAGCCTAAAGTTAGGGAGAGGGGAGAATATGATGATCTCTAACTCCACCTGAACAGCAATAATGAGAACAAGTCAAAAGTTAATATAGAGGGCTTCCCTGGTGGCGCAGTGGTTGAGAGTCCGCCTGCCGATGCAGGGGACACGGGTTCGTGCCCCAGTGCGGGAAGATCCCACATGCCGTGGAGCGGCTGGGCCCGTGAGCCATGGCCGCTGAGCCTGCACGTCCGGAGCCTGTGCTCCGCAACGGGAGAGGCCACAACAGTGAGAGGCCTGTGTACCGCAAAAAAAAAAAAAAAAAAAAAAAAAAAAATTTAATATAAAACCTTCTTTTTGGATTCTGTTACTGTTTAAAAAAAAAAAGCTTTCCTTACTTCACTATCAGGCAGAATGTTCTTTTTTTTTTTAGAGATTTATTTATTAATTATTTATTTATCTTAGGCTATGTCAGGTGTCTTTGCAGCATGCTGGCTCTTCGTTGTGGTGTGTGGGCTTCTCTCCAGTTGTAGCTCGTGGGGTCCAGAGCACATGGGCTCTGTAGTTTGTGCCACCTGGGCCTAGTTGAGGCGTGCAAGGCGAGCTCAGTAGTTGTGGCGTGCAGGCCTCGTTGCCCTGCAGCATGGCGGATCTTAGTTCCCTGACCAGGGACCTAACCCACGTCCCCTGCATTGGAAGGCAGATTCTTTACCACTGGACCACCAAGGAAGTCCCAGGCAGAATGTTCTTGAATTTGAGAGAGGGCTACTAAGATTTAGGAGAGGTAGTAAGATTTTAGAATTTTAGAGATTAAAGGGGCTGCATGCCCTGTGGAGAGAAGAGGACTTCAATTTTAGATAAGGAATATCTTCTCTATGAATCCCTTTCTGAGAACGGAGCAGGGACTGCCCTCACTGACAGGAAGAGGCTTCCTCTCCAGTTTCTACCAATTTAATCATGCTGGTCACTTTCTAATTTTCTTTTTCCTTCTTTTTCTTTTTTTATCTTTTCTTCCATTTTTCTTTTTCTTTATTCTCTTCCTTCCTCCCTCCCTCCTTTCCTTCCTGCCTTTCTTTTAGATAGATATTGAAATCACTACCCTCTTTTCTCACGTATGTGTGCCTTTTATTTGTCCACTTGTTTCGTATTTATTTGCTTATCCTGGTGCTTACCAGCAGAGGAACTAATTTTTCAGGAGTAACTCTAAATCCCCATGGAAATGTATCTAAATGTTGACGGCAAAAGCAATTGCAAATTTGGAATTCCACATGATTGCAAATTTGGAAAGCTTCCCACATTTTGCTGAGGGAACTCTGGAAGTCTGATAGACTTTCCAGATGTAAGTGAATTCATCACATTCTCATAGCCAAGCGCACTTGTGATGTGTATTGTTATCTATTTTGTTTTCAACGCTCCGGCCAAAAACAACAGTAAAACAATATAAACCAAATAACATTAGAAGGCCTTCCAGGGCCTTTCTTTCATCAACTGGGGAAGTTGCAAATAATATTACATCTTCTTTCTTCTTCTTAACCTTTTTACAAAATTTCATTCTTTCTAATACACATATTGTTTTTACTCTCAGCAGGAATGAGTATAAGATGCAGCACAGTTGGGAGAAACAAGCCTAGTGAAGTCATCATTCTAAAAGGACTTGCTGCTTTCTAATCTCCTCATTCTGGGCATCTGGTCCTTTGGTTCACAAGTCATTACCACACATTATTTTTTTTAAAAAGTCGATTAGCTCATTTAGTCAACGCTAGTTTATTGAGTAACATTAAACTAGTGCTAGGCACTAGTGCTAGGCATGGGTGTTACTCCTAGTCTCATAAAGAGTATTTTCTAGAGTGCAAGAGACAATAGGGAAACAGGAAAATGAATAACGTAGTTTAATGTGTTGATGAGCATTGTGAGGTTAATAACAGTAGATGCGTGTTGGTCCACAGAGGATGATCAGGATGGGGCGGGGGTGTCACTTCAGGATGGTCTGAAGGGTCTTAGTTTGGGTGATTAAGAAATACCTTATTAAGAAGGTGACTGTCACCTAAAAGGCAGAAGGAAATAGACATAAGCATCCTCGGCAGAGAAAACACAAGTGCAAAAGCCCTAGGAAGGAATCAATGTCTTGTGTTGGAAAGAGGAAATCAAATAAGTGTGGCCCAAACTGTGAAGACCCTGGTGAGCTATTTTAAGCTATCAGTCTAATTCAAAGTGTGGTAGTAAAGCCTGGAAGAGCTTTAAGAAGTTGAAGGACATAAATCATTTATGTTTTTAAAAGATTTTACTCAGTTTTAGATATATGTCTTATAATTTCTGGAAACATATTTAAAATATAATGAAAATATGAATGATTAAGAATTAAAATATGTATATTACAGAGGAAGAACTATATATATAAGTCAGTCCTTTGTGGTAGGGATATGTATAAGGATACATATTTAATTTTTACAAATCTAATAGCACAAATTATTCATATGTTAATATTACTGAAATCCAAATGTGTTACAATTGATGGTATGTCAAAGTTAAAATTGTAGCATATTATTCTTTCTTAGAGGTAAGTAAAAAATCATTGATTTTACAGTAGATATTCATCTTATATTTGATGAATTTGGGGGAACAAGTGTGTATACTAGTATTTATTGAGCGGTTACTATGTCATCCTAGGCATTGTTCAAAGTACTTTACATATATTAACTTTTTTTGAGAGAATTCTTTTGGGGGAACCCCTCTGCTTCTTGTGTTTCACGTGGTGCTGTTCTATCATCCAGTCTCCATTGTGAGGTGGATATGTGACCAAGGGCCAGGGCATCGGACTTTCAATCCTAAAATTGGGACAGTCACAGAAACCTGGAGTGACTGGTCACACTTATCTATTCTCTTATACCATAATTAATACTGAAATGAGCAAACAATCCAGACTGAGCCAGTAAGAGTCCTCTCTTATTATTAGTTCTTTTATTAGTTTCATCAAAAATGTATGCTTTCTTTTTGAATTGTTAGATATTAATAAGGCCACTCTATGTTTAGAGTAGTTGATCACTATCACTGCAGATACCAAGTAGGACCCAACCTAGAATGGAAACCAACAGAAAAGAAGACAAGATAGTAGTCTGATAGAAAGTGTTCAGATGGTATCATGTGAATTTCTGAGTGATGGTAGACCTACAGCCAATTTTTATGTTCAGCTCATTCTACAATAAACTTCCTTCCTTTCTTATACTCTTTGAGTTGCGTTTCTGTTTCTCCTGATCATAACTGTACTCACATGCATACTATTTTGTCCAGTAAGTGTATCTCCTCTTTTATTTTTTTAAAATATAAAATCATGTTTCTGAACATTTATTTACTTACTTACTTACTTACTTATTTATTTATTGATTGATTGATTGATTGATTGGCCATGCCATGTGGCTTGCGGGATCTTAGTTCCCAGACCAGGGATTGAACCTGGGCCCTCAGCAGTGAAAGCGTGGAGTCCTAACCACTGGACTGCCAGGGGACTCCCATATTTCCTCTTTCTAATGCATGAGAAAAAGCTGAGCAGGAAGATTCTCCAGGAAGCACAGATAAGTATATAGCTTTAAACATTTTCAAAGAGGCCCTGTTTCAACTATTACAAAATTGGTAATGTTTTAAGTATAGCATTTTAAGATTTTGGTTCTCTGTTTATTTCAATATGGTAAAATAACTAAGCTAAGGGCTTTATCTTTGAGGAAGTAGCTTTTAGGAAAAAGTGTTCGGCATGAGAATTATGGAAGTTAGTGCCTTGAACATTATTTTCTTTACCAGTTTTTAAAATGACATAAAAGAAGCAGCAGAAGAGATAGTTTAATATTTTTTCTGTGCCCCCAATCAAAAATGTAATGAAACTTCAGCTACTTATCAATAAATTCGTAAGGTGGCATGAGTAGTATGAGGTTCAAGAACATGTCAGGGTTAAAGGGAGAGTGTGTAGGCTGAACCCAGTAAGTGCAAGGGAGATATCAGGAAAACAGGGCATCAGCCCACAGTCAGACATCAGACCCACCGTGCAAAGTAAAGTGTGTTCAGTGGCAGGAGACCCAGAGTGAAAGAAGAAAACTACAGGAGATAAACAAACAGATGTGAGTCCGGGTAAAGAACTTGTAGAACCAAATGCATTAATTAGAAATAGAAATGGACCTTTGAGTCAGGAGAAGATGGGGGACTCCAATAAATACTTTTTAGTTGTTTATGGGCTTCCTCTTTTAAAAATAAACTTCTAAATTTAAGAGCAGTATGACACTTACAGAAAAGTTGCAGAGAGTTCCCATATACTCTGTGCCAATTTCCCTATTATTATTTTACCTTACGCTGTTTATGTATGATATGTTTATTATAAGTAACGAATCAATATTGACACATTATTAATACTTTTTTTTCTGATTCCCCTAATTTTTACCTAATG
Organism: Aethalodelphis obliquidens; assembly: GCF_003676395.1. NCBI lineage: Eukaryota > Metazoa > Chordata > Mammalia > Artiodactyla > Delphinidae > Aethalodelphis > Aethalodelphis obliquidens. The sequence goes on along the minus strand of NW_020837964.1, from coordinate 23,008,440 downwards.
CCCTTTCTCTGTTCCAGGATCCCATCTAGGATGAAATCTCTTACTGTGATAATCGTCTCCTTGGGCTTCTCTTGCTGTGACAATTTCTCATACTTTCCTTGTTTTTGATGATCTTGACAGTTTTAAGAAGTATTGTAGGTATTTTGCAGACTGTCCCTCCACTGGAATTAGTCTGATGTTTGTATCATGATTAGACTGAGTGGAGGTGTAGGGGCCCTGTGTTTTTGGTGGGAAGACCACAGAGGAAAAATGTCATTTTTATCAGAACCTATCAAGGGTATATACTATTATACCATCAACATGACTTATCACTGTTAATGTGAATCTGTTTTTTGTTTTTTTGGCCGTGCCGCATGGCACGTCAGATCCTAGTTCCCTAACCAGGGATTGAACCCTTGCCCCCTACAGTGAAAGTGTGGAGTCCTAACCACTGGATTGCCAGGGAAGACCCCTCATGTGAATCTTAATCACGTAGCTGAGGTAGAATTTGCCAGATTTCTCCAGTGTAGAGTTACTCTTTTTCCCCCTTTCTTTTGTGTACTATTTGGAAGGAAGTTGCTATGCACAGCCCACGCTTAAGAAGTGGGGAGTAATGTTTCAATTCATTAGAGTAGAATGTCTATGTAACTTATCTGAATTATCTTCATGAGAGATTTGTCTATCTTTGTCAGTTTATTTATTTAAGCATTTATTTATATCAGCATAAACTCATAGATATTTATTTTATACCTTGGTTAATAACCCAATAATACTTTATTTCCTTCTCGAATTCTTCTCGCTTTGACCATTAGAAACTCTTTCTGTTGGCTCCTGTGTCTTTTTTTGGTGCATCTCCACTTTTTTTTTTTAGCACTTCCTTATTTCTGGCACTAGAAGATGCTCCAGGCTCATGTTGTATGTTTCCTACCCCAGCCCAAGAGTCAGCTATTTCTCCAAGGAGCTATGGACCCCCTTTTAAGAGGTATTTTCATTGTCAGCTGTCTTTCCAGCAATGCTCTGAACCTTTTCAGAGATGCAGATCAGTCCATATGACCGTTGGATTGAACACAACAAATTCGGAGGTAAAGTGGGGAAGACACACTGTCATGGGAGTTTTCTAGTTTGCATCAATTCGTATTACAAGGTAATTTGAGCCTTAGAATTACCACTTGTGCTGCACAGAAGTTAGCCCAGTAAATCATGTAACCCTAAAGGAATCTCAATATGACTGATACAAACAGAACCTAAATTGTGGATTTTTTTTTGCTCTTGATTTTTTTTAACACCTGTGTACATATATATATAAACATGGTTAATCTAAACTCACTCCCAAACCTTCTCTTAACCGGATACATTTATTATAAAACTATGTTGGTTAATAATCAAGATTTATTTTTTTTCATCCATTTGAAAACTATCCAGAACCTAGTTCCAATGAAGTACTAGATGGAATGCTTCATAATTATTTGTGAAACAGTACACAAAGTCTCACTCTGTGCCAAGCATTCAGTTAGAATGATAACAGATAAGTAAGCCAGCATTATTTTTTTTTTCACAAGGGCACAATGCTAATCTTTTGGGAATAAACATACAGAAGGTCTAACCTATTCCAGAGAAGTGGACCTCTGTTACTTGCAATAAAAAAATTTTTTAAAAAGCCTAAACAGCTTTATATCTTTGATGGGGGTGCCCAGCGTTCCACATTCTCATTCAAATGCCAGCCCATTAATTAATCACTCTTGTCTTGATCCCCCAAATCGAAGTACTGTGTCTGAACCTATCTACTAGCAATAAGTCTACTATTTTTCATAATAGGTTTTGAGTGTTTTTCTTTTCTGAGCAGGAATTAAGTCTTTATGCTTTGTATTTACCCCCCTCTGCAATACAAAGAGTAGGTTTGCAAGAACATATGTTGAATGCAGGGATGAGTACTGTTAGGTTTTTATAAAGTGCCAGTCAGGGACGATGTGCTTTTAAGTTCTAAGTATCATAGAATCAGTTCTAATTAGAGCTACCAATGACTGTTTAAAAAGTTTAATTGAAAAGAATAGATGGGCCGTCCCTGGTGGCACAGTGGTTAAGAATCTGCCTGCCAGCACAGGGGACATGGGTTCGAGTCCTGGACCAGGAAGATCCCACATGCCATGCAGCAAATAAGCCCATGTGCCACAACTACTGAGCCTGCACTCTAGAGCCCATGAGCCACAACTACTGAAGCCTGTGTGTCTAGAGCCTGTGCTCTGCAACAAGAGAAGCCACTGCAATGAGAAGCCCATGCACCACAACGAAGAGTAGCCCCCACTCTCCGCAACTAGAGAAAGCCAGTGCACGGCAACGAAGACCCAATGCAGCCAAAGATAAAACAAATAAAATAATTTTAAAAAATAAAAAGAATAGATGACTAGACAAAGGTCACACAGCTAATATATTTGTTAAGCAGGGGGCTGAATCCAGTTCTTGCCTCTTGATGTTTGGAGGTCTTATTGTATTATATGGTCACATATTGCCATATAGCTATGTACTCATTTTCTGATCCAAAATATAGCTCCAATACATAACTTCAGCACAATAAGGGTAATTCTCAAAATCATTTCCAGGGGTTTGTAAAAGCTATGCAAAACAATAATCAAAGCAAAGAATGGATACTCCGATTCATGTTTCTTTAAGAAATTTTGATTTTTTTTAAAGGATGCTGCATGCTTTTGACTGTGTTTGATCTCACCCATCTCAGGAATTTGCTCCTGGTATTTACTAGCAAATATGTGGAAGGCTAGAAGCATTGTTACAAATATAATATTTACAGCCGTACTCTGCTGATCCCTAAATATGGGCTGCAGATCAGCCCAGCAAAATGTTCAACATTAAGCATTCAAGGATGGCAGGAAGCCCTCAGTCATTGCTGCAAAGATCATTTATCACTCACTGTAATAGCTTTTAGTTCTTAGTATGGCAGACAGGACAGTGAACTGACTGTGGAGTCAAAGAGAAGTAAGTTTGTAATTTTCCTCTGCTGCTTACTAACTAGCTGAGTAAACTTGGAAAAGTTACCTCTTAAGTCTTTGTTACTTTACATGTAACAAAGGATGATGTAACTGAGGATAATATTTCTACATCACCATGTTCCTGCAAATGCATTGATGTGTTTTGCTGTTTCTATCTTCCTCATGTGATCTCTGAGCTCCTATAATGTTTATTCTCCTCATTTTTTTCATTATGGGCATGTTTGTTTCCCCCTTATTGGACTGTAGTTCTGTGTGTATAAACACATAAGCTCCTCCATGCAAGCTTCCTCCATTATCTAGTAAACAGTTTCTCAACCTTGACACTACTGACATTTTGGGCTGAATAACTGTTGTGTCCTCTGCATTGGGTGTTCTGTCCTTAGCAGCATTCCTGAAATCTACTGGATGCTAGTAACAGTCCCTCCCCTCACTCTCCAGTTTAACAACCAAAAATGTCTTCAAACTTTGCAGAATGTTCCCTGGGGGGCAAAATCGCTCCAAGCAGAGAACCAGGGATCTAGCACAGTGCTGCATATAATGCAAAGCACACCAGCCCTAGATCAAGAAGTCTCTGCAAGGAACAAGACAATGCTGCCACTCTCACCACTATTATTCAACATAGTTTTGGAAGTTTTAGCCACGGCAATCAGAGAAGAAAAAGAAATAAAAGGAATCTAAATTGGAAAAGATGAAGTAAAACTATCAATATTTGCAGATGACATGATAATATACACAGAGAATCCTAAAGATGCGACCAGAAAACTATTAGAGCTAATCAATGAATCTGGTAGAGTAGCACGATACAAAATGAATGCACAGAAATCTCTTGCATTCCTATACACTAATGATGAAGAATCTGAGAGAAATTAAGGAAACACTCCCATTTACTATTGCAACAAAAAGAATAAAATACTTAGGAATAAACCTACCTAAAGAGACAAAAAACCTGTATACAAAAAACTATAAGACACTGATGAAAGAAATTAAAGATGATACAAACAGATGGAGAGATATACAACGTTCTTGGATTGGAAGAATCAACTTTGTGAAAATGACTATACTACCCAAAACAATCTACAGATTCAGTGTAATCCCTACCAAACTACCAATGGCATTTTTCACAGAACTAGAACAAAAAATTGCACAATTTTTATGAAAACACAAAAGACCCTGAAGAGCCAAAGCAATCTTGAGAAAGAAAAATGGAGCTGGAGGAATCAGGCTCCCTGACTTCACACTATACTACAAAGCTACAGTAATCAAGACAGTATGGTACTGGCAAAAAAGCCAGAAATACAGATCAATGGAACAGGATAGAAAGCCCAGAGATAAACCCACGCACACATGGTCACCTTGTTTTTGATAAAGGAGGCAAGAGTATACAGTGGAGAAAAGACAGCCTCTTCAATAAGTGGTGCTGGGAAAACTGGACAGCTACATGTAAAAGAATGAAGTTAGAACACTTCCTAACACCATACACAAAAATAAACTCAAAATGGATGAAAGACCTAAATGTAAGGCCAGACATTATAAAATTCTTAGAGGAAAACATAGGCAGAACACTCTATGACATAAATCATAGCAAGGTCCTTTTTGACCAACCTCCTAGAGAAACAGAAATAAAAACAAAAATAAACAAATGGGACCTAATGAAGCTTCAAAGCTTCTGCACAGCAAAGGAAACCATAAATAAGACAAAAAGACAACCCTCAGATTGGGAGGAAATATTTGCCAACAAAGCAGCTAACAAAGGATTAATCTCCAAAATATACAAAAGCCGCTCATGCAGCTCAGTATCAAAAAAACAAACAACCCAATCCAAAAATGGGCAGAAGACCTAAACAGACATTTCTCCAAAGAAGATATACAGATTGCCAAGAAACACATGAAAAGACGCTCAACATCACCAATCATTAGAGAAATGCAAATCAAAACTACAATGAGATATCACCTCACACCAGTCAGGATGGCCATCATCAAAACATCTACAAACAGTAAATGCTGGAGACAGTGTGAAGAAATGGGAACCCTCTTGCACTGTTGGTGGGAATGTCAATTGGTACAGCCACTATGGAGAACAGTATGGTGGTTCCTTAAAAAAGTAAAAATAGAATTACCATATGACCCAGCAATCCCAGTACTGGGCATATACCCTGAGAAAACCATAATTCAAAAAGAGTCATGTATCATAATGTTCATTGCAGCACTATTTACAACAGCCAGGACATGGAAGCAACCTAAGTGTCCATTGACAGATGAATGGATAAACAAGATGTGGCACATATATACAATGGAATATTACTCAGCCATAAAAAGAAACGAAATTGAGTTATTTATAGTGAGGTGGATGGACCTAGAGTCTGTCATACAGAGTGAAGGAAGTCAGAAAGAGAAAAGCAAATACCGTATGCTAACACATATATATGGAATCTAAAGAAAAAATGGTTCTGATGAACCTAGGGGCAGGACAGGAATAAAGACACAGACGTAGAGAATGGACTTGAGGACATGGGGAGGGGAAGGGTAAGCTGGGACAAAGTAAGAGAGTAGTATTGACATATATATACTACCAAATGTAAAATAGATAGCTAGTGGGAAGCAGCTGCATGACACAGGGAGATCAGCTCAGTGCCTTGCGACCACCTAGAGGGGTGGGATAAGGAGGTTGGAGGGAGACGTGAGAGGGAGGGGATATAGGGATATACGTATGCATATAGCTGATTCACTTTGTTATACAGCAGAAACTAACACAACACTGTAAAGCAATTATACTCCAATAAAGATGTTAAAAAAAAAAAAAAGTCTCTGCAAGAAACTCCAAACTTAGTGCAGCTGAAATTGGATTCATCTTCTTCCCTTCTCCCTAAAACTGTTCCTATCCCTTCATTTCTGATAACTACTAGTTGCACAGTTATCCATGGATCAATCTAGGGAGAAACTTGAGACACATCCTTGCCTACATTTTTGCCAGTTTTATGTTGTTTCTGTAGACTAAAAATAAAATTAAAAAAAAAAAAAGAGTCTCAAGTCAATCCCCTCTTTTCTACCCCAGCTCCTTCATTTTTAAATAAATATTTACAGAAGGACAGGTACATTGAATGTATATTATATGTAGTCTGTCCTATGCATAACTACACCTTGAATAAACAAGATCATGACCTAAGCCATGAGATAAACTAAGAACTAAAAATGAAATTTCCAAGGACTGTACTGTATGGTATGTTGTATAGGAAAATTTTAAGAATTTTTAAACATTAGAAATTCCTCTCCTCATCTCATCTGTCATCTCTCTGCCACCAGAGAGATGCTACCACTCAATACCATGTCTCAGCATAGCGAGTGATTACACTAATGTCACTTTAAGACACCCCAAAGTAGTGTTGTTGGTACAAACACATGGGTCAGCTATACTAATCTTACAACAGGCAGATTCTAGTACTTTGGTGATTTGACAAATTTAGTGGCATTTGCTCAGAATGAGGTCAAAAGAAATCACCCATAAGATTTTACTTAATTGAGATAGAATGATTAATTTGCTTTAATATTATACAATTAAAATTCACAGAATAAGAGAGGTAATTTCTGTGTGAACATGTGTGTATGCATGTTTGAGAGAGACCAACCATTAAACAATATTGTCATCCTCATATTTTTTTCTCTGAATGAAAGGCCTCTGTTTCTTTTGAACTCAATCACTTTGTTTACTTTTCTGAATAGAAATAAAACTAAAATAACTGCCCTTTGGAAATGAGAAATTAAAGCTCATCACAGATGGTGGGTGTCTCCTCTTGTCTGGTCATCTGGCTGATTTCGAACAAACCCCTATTTAATTCCTTTCTCCTGGAAAATTTCTAATCAAACCTTGGAAAATCAACTCCATCAAACATCACCCACCCCACTTCCTACTTCGAAGGGAATAAAAAGATGAAGGTAGAGGAATTCATGACCTTGAAATGTAAGCAAAACACCATCTAATAACCACTGTAGAGAACAGAATCTTCACTTCCACAGAACAGGTGGCAAAACAATTACAGATGTGCAGCTGTTTTATGCCATCAAATTCTCCATGGAGAAGCCGGAGGTGATTGTTATGTAAAAAATGTGTTTTATCTCCACAGAATATATTTAATAAAACTGTGAGGTATGTAAATGTGCCAGCCAGAGGTAGAATCATTTTATAATTTGACTATAGTTTTGTTTATATTAAGAAATGACACTTATTAGCGTAAATCATCTAAATGATAAATTAGCATAATAGAAACATCTCTGTAATAAAAACCTGCCATTCTATTACCACATAGCTTTATTTCTATGAGACTTTATTAGCAATGAATATCAAGCAGGCCAGGAGATGTAATATATTGCCTAATGTGGTATCGTGGAATGGAAAACATAATCCATGAATATGCAAACTCTATTTCCGCACATAAAAAATTGCTCTATAAATATATGTCCAGCATCACCAACATGGTGGCTGTTATACTATTTTCTTAGCACACCTCATCCTACATATACCTGTAATTATAATATATTCAAAATGAATCTTCGCTATTCAGGAAATGAAACGATAAATGAAGAAATGTATGGGGGGGCTTACCATGGACACTGCATTATGAAAGATATTATAGAAGAAGGTGGGTAGGAAGAATGGGAGAAAGGAAGAAAAAAACAGGCTGGAGAAGGGCGAGTGAAAAACTAAAAGAAGAAAGTGAAACATTTCTCCTTGAAGCCTTAATTTAACCCTTGAGTTTAGCATGTAATTCCTACTACAAAGATAAAGGACAGAGGCCCAGATAAATGAGGAGTTGTCTGTAGTTACCCAGTAGGTTTGAGTTTGAATTCAGTCCTGATTATGAGTTGCCTGCTCATTAGTTTCTTGGAGAGAGAATGGGAAAGGGCAGGGAAACTGGAGAAACAGTTTCGGAAGTTGGCACTTTCACATCCACCAGAGCATCCCTGCTAACATCTATTATCTATATCAGAATTCTGTACACTTTTGTGTTTGAAAAGAAGTTTGGAAACCACTGCACTAATCTGTCCACGCCTCTTGTTCTCTATGGTTTATAGTTTCATCAGTATGGCAGAACCAAACCACCCAGAACACTAAAAACGGCAATAAATGTTTCCATAAGGGTGAAATGAGATCCTTGTGAAGCTCGAAGATGTTGGTGAGGAAGCTTGGTGAGGAAAGACTGAAGAAGGTGAGACTTGCCCCAAGTCCTAAAACATGGGTTAGAAATAGAAAGAGGGAAAGGATTAGCTGATACAATTGTGAAAACACTTGCAATGTGTGGGTTTTTCTCCACACCAAGCTATTTTCCAGCACCAGCTCAGCGTCCTACAATTTGGCTCAATCCTGACACAATCTACCTGGAGGGAGCATCAGGTCCCATAGGCTAAGGGCTCAGTTCTACAACACCACCCCCACCCGCTTCAGATGCCCTTTGCAAGTCCAGGTTGTCACTGGGCTTCTGACCAATTAGTTGTAGATTGAAGGTTTCCACCACTCCCTCCTTGGGTTAATTAATTTGCTAGAGCAGCTCATAGAACTCAGAATGTTTATTTACTCACTAGATTAGCAGTTTATTATAAAAGGGTATATGTAACTCAGGAATAGCCAGAGGAAGAGATGCACAGGGCAAGGTATGTGGGAAGAGGCACTCTGAGCTTCCATGCCCTCTCTGAGCATGCCACTCTTCCTGAATCTCCACGTGTTCACCAACCTGGAAGCTCACTAACCCCTTCCTTTGTTTGACAAAGGAGTGGCGTGCTCAGAGAGGGCATGGAAGCAGCACGATTGATTAAATCATTGGCCATTGGCAATTGAGCTTATTATCTAGCCCCTCTCCGCTCCCCTAAACCTGGCTGGGACTGCAACTTCCAACCTTCTAATCACTGTGTTGGCTTCACTGGCTAACAGCCCTCATCCTTTGGTACTTTCCAGAAGTAAACTCACTGACACTACAAAAGACACCTTTATTGCTCTCAGCTCTCATCACCGGAAATTCCAAGGGTTCTAGGAGCTTTGTGTCAGAAAAAGGGGCAAAGACAAATATATATATTTCTCATTGTAAATCACAATATCACAGCTGATGAGGGAGAAGCTTTCTAATTCCAGGAACTCAGATTTTCTAGCCAAGTAACACTAAGTTTCACTAGGAAATTGTCTTCTCTAGGAATAAGAGAAGTAGTTAGGAGTATTTGTTTATGCAGAATACTGCAGACTGAATGTGTCCTTCCCATCCCAAATTCCTGTATTGAAACATAATCCCCCAAGTGATGTATTTGGAAGTGGGGTCTTTGGGAGATGATTAGGTCAAGAGTGTGGAGACCTCAAGAATGAGATTAGTGCCCTTATAAAGGAGACTCCAGAGAGCTCCCTTGTCCCTTCTATAATATTAGGACATGGCAAGAAGACTGTGTCTATGAAGCAGGAAGCATGCCTCACCATAACACCAAGTCTGCAAGTACCTTGACCATGGACTTCCCAGTCTCTAGAACTATAAGCAATAAATTTCTATAGTTTGTAACTCACTGAGTCTATGGCATCACATTATAGCTTCCTGAATGGACTAAGATTATTGAAAGGTGCTAGGGAGTAATAACAACATTGATATTTGGAACAGACCAGGGTCATCCACTATTGAGAAAATGTCTGAGAACAGGTGTTTACTACCTCACAACTAAGCCATTTTGAATTGTTCTAATATTATTGTATTAATGTACTTCAATTTAATAAGTACTATACGTTATGAAAGGCTTCCTTATATAAAACAAAAATCAGTCAAAGACCCCTAATCCATCTGGGGAGACTGTAAACCACTGGTTGATACTGTCTTGCTCCAACTCTGACCTCCAAAGTTTCCACTCTCTGAGAATGGTGATGCCCCTCTCTGCTTCCGCCCCCCATTCTGGTCACACTTTTCTGTTGGTGGGATAAAGGGGTTAATAGCACAGACAATAGTGTTAAATTGTCTGGCTACAAATCTCATTTTCAACACTAATCCTTGACTTTGGGCACTTATTTAATTATTGTGCCTCCATTTCCTCCTATGAAAATAAAGGTAATCACAAACATCTCAGTAGTGGGTAGTGACAGATGAGTGAGATGGTGCAGGTAAGTGTTGATTCCAAGCCTGTCACAGCATACATACTTGTTGAATGATAGTTGCTGTTTCTGTTGAAACTGGTACAAGACCTGTCATATTATATAGGATTTAAATTTAGTTCTTGTTTTCTCTTGGGCCAGAGACTTCTTACAAAGCCTATCAACATAATGCTTTCCTCCCCTTCTATTTTCTAAAGACAAAAAGGGAGTAAGAAGGGGCTAATTTCCCTGGAAATAAAATCAAGCAGCTTTCTCTCCACTGAATGGTAAAGTGCCTTTTCAGTCTAACCACTTTGTGTTGCGTAATGTAGGAAATTAGAGTTGATGAGATGCCACAAGCTTCCATATTCTTTCTTGCTGCACATAAAACTGTGTCTCCACCATCAATCAGGTAATCTTAGGTTAGCTGCATTCAGAGTTCAGCAAGATGCAAAAAAATAACTCTTTGCGTGCCAACTATAGCAGAATTACTCTGCAAGTAAGTTAGCAGGAATACTCATCTAGCATTATTTCTGTTTCCTGGGATCATGCACGACCTCTGTTTTTATTATACCTCTTAGTAACTTTGACTGTCAAAGATGAATTACACCTGTGCAGTGTAAAAAGCAGTGAAGTGATGTGATTAAGATATGGGTACTGGGATTATACTGCAAGATCCACGTTTTGGCTACTCCCCTCATTAATTTGTGACCTGAGCAACATTATGTAACCTCTGGACCCACAATTTCCCCATCTAGGAATTTTAATAGTATCTACTTTGAGGGATATTGAAAAGTTTAAATAAAATACACAAAGAAGGTTTAGTACCATGTCTGACACACATACACACACTCATGCACATAGACAATTCATCTGGTAAATGTTAGTTATTGTTCCTATTAAGGTCACATTCTAGGGAAGGGAGCAGAGAGCCTGGATTCCAAGAGGACACAAAGATCTCTACTGAATCTCAATAGGATGGGCAGTGTGCAAGTTACATATGCTCTGCTGAGAGTGCAGAATAGAAGAACAGGGAAAGAACATACATTTACATAACGCTTCACACGTGCTGGGCATGGACTGTACTTCACAATTCTTATTTCACTTGCATTCCTTTTAAAAATTTGGAAAGTCAGCAAACTGAAACTCTAAAATATTAATTTACCAGAGGTCTCAGAGCTAAGATGAGAGCCAAAATTTGTTTAGCAATAAAATCTATGCTTTTCATACTTCACCATACTTCCTCTATTTATCCTGTCTAGAGAAATTTGGGCAAAGCTTCACAGACCTAAAAGAAATGAACTTTAGTCATGGCTTGAATGGTCATAACATTGCTGACAGTATGATAAAGAGGCTGACTCTTCAAATATATATATTGTCTTTTTAAAGGCCAACCTTTTATCTAAGATTATTTATCTAGTATTTTGTGATATCAAATGTGCTTTCTTCAAGGAAAAGATGGTGGTGGAAGATACCAGATGGTAGATTGTTTCTTTCTCCTTAGTATCCACTATATTTGGCCAACCTCTGCTAGTTTCCACACTCCCTCGTCCTTTTTTTTTTTTTTTTTTTACTAATGTTACAGCTTATTGTTTGGAATCTCAAATTCTTTCTCCTTGTAACACATATTATACCTTTTTTCCTTTACACAATGCATGAGAGGAGGACATGGTTCCCTTAGAAAGATGGAAGTAATGGCAAAATCAGTTTTGAGCAATGACATTGGAAAAAAACGGTGATTATTAGAATTTTGAGGGGGCAATGACTGCACAGCCTAAAAAAATAAATCGGTGATATTTATTCTTTTATGTTTGGTTCAGTATGAGAGATGGAGGGAGAGGAAGGGGTGGTGGGGAGGGGGAGAGAGAAAGGGAGGGAGGGAGGGAGGGAGGGAGGGAGGGAGAGAGAGAGAGAGAAATAGGCATGAGAGACAAAAATGGATGTTGAAAGTAATGTGACCATGAAACCACGGAGAGGTATAGGAAGGAGAGGGAATAGGTTGAAGTCTGGACTTAGCATACCATAGTATCAAGGTTCAAGAGGTCAGGATTCCAACATAAATCTTGTAAGAACTAGCTTTGTGATTGTGAAGTGTCACAGTGGATTTCAATTAGCTGGCAGTCTGCTAATCAATCTCCAGATACATACATTCTATCTAGATTGGCATCACATCTCAGTCAAGAGCTTGCACTTATTTATCTGTTTAACTTTGGCACATGTGACTTTTGCATCGTCATGTGCTTTAACAACATATAATGCAAGTAGAAAGTGCCTGCATTTCAAAGGCTTAGCAGCTGGGGCATTTGAATTTCTCATGCCCAGAGTGACATTCCTCATCTCCCAGGGCAATGTGATGCCACGTCCCACATCTCAGGGGAAAGCAACATTCTGAGTGTGGTCAGAAACACAAATAACACATCTTCCTAAGAGACAACATGTTTTCAGCACTGTTGCTCTGAGTAGGCTGCCCTTGCCCTGAGTAGATGAGTATGTTATGCTATTTGGTCCTATTATGACAAAAACAGCAATTTAATTCAGATTCAGTTGACCATTAGATTCAATAACGGTGGTGGCACTGAATTTGCAGTATGAGTGGCACTGACAGTACCTGAAATGGAGTACTGTAAATATTACTGCTGGGAGATTCCTGCAACAGCTGCTCGGTTGTACTGTAAATGTCTCTTTCCTCAAGGGAGGGCTTCCTGTCTGACAGTTTTACAATGCTTCTATGTCCAGGGGACAAAAACTAGATTTCCCTGGAAAATCGCAATAGAGACAATTGTGATTTTCTGGCAGTTGTATAAAATGTATAGAAGCTTCTAATTTCACATTCAAATTTGAAAGTGAAAGGCTCACTCCCTCTTTGAAAAGCATTATTTCAGTGGGAACTCTCCCAAGTAAGCAGTAAATGTTATTTTTCTATAAATAGACAGGGTCTAAACACTTGGCTCAAATACGACAAGGTTCTGTGCTCCATCCTTTGGGACAACCAAAGTTAGGTTGTATATCTTCTATATTTAAGCAGCATCTTCTCTGAATTGCACTTTATTAATTTCTACCAGTTTGTCATTACTTTACTATACTTTATAATAATCTCTCCCTGATATTTAATAAGAAGCACTACTGTGTTTATGGAAACAAACTCATTTATTTTACAGTGATCTCCTAACAGCTGAGACCTGCTAAAGTCTCCCAGTGTGTGGCCCTACAACACAGGAGCATATATTTCTAAGGATTGTTAACGTTACTGTGATTTAGATGGAACACTGCCTGGTAAGATAAGCTGCTGTATATGTTAAGCACAGTTACCCTAGGTAAGGATTTTGCGTGACAATGGGAAAAAATACTATATGCTACAGAAAAAAAAATTTTTTGATGATGCAAACAGAACTTGTTCCAAAATGCAACATTCTCTCAATTGCCCTTGTTTTTTTTGTTTTGTTTTGTTTTTGTTTTCTTGTACATGGCTTTATAGACACACTTCTTGTGGTGTTTGACCAGTCCAAAAGCCAAGGTCACTTTTTTCTCTAGGTACTAATCACTTCAGTTTCTTTGATAGGAGTACTTTCCTGACGAGAAGTTTTGTACTGGTGTGCCCAACACCTGGGCATAGTGCTCTGGAGTGTACTAAATGAGTATACTATACTATTTGAACTAATTATGACATAAACAGTTATTTAATTCATATTCAGTTAACCATTAGCCTACAACCATTATTTCTTGCAGTTTACAATTAGGAAATGGGGAAAGTTGCTAGTCTTCTGGGGCTATAAATGTAAAGTATAAGCTTAGGGTGAGTATTACCATGCTCTCAAAATATAAAAACCCTGCTTCTTTAATGAAATGTATGCTCTTAAGATCCTTGCATGGGTTTTGGCTCTCTGAAACATTCTATGAGACATCACCTTAGATCTTTCTGAGGTTTTAACAGTGGGTCTTACATTTCCATCCTGGAATTGATCTTGGTCCAGAGAACCTTTCTTTATTTGAGAACCCACTGCTGTCTGAAAGACTGTTCTGGATACTTCATATATCCTTCAAATTATACTTGGGAACTGAATAGTTTATTCTTTAGTCCATCTCTGTCTTATTTTATTACAGAAGGCAGATGGCACCTTCTCTATTCCATCTGGAAATACCCATCACTATCTCATCAAGTTAATTAAGTACATTTCATAATTTCCACATTACTCAAGGTGACAGTTTTACTAAATTTTCTGCAACTTCATAAACTGTCTCCTTTCCTACAGCTTTTTGTATTATTTTCTTCCCACTCTTCCAAGCCTTGACCATCAAGGTCCTTCCAGCTTTCATTAAGGGTTTCCTCAAGGCTTTGACTGCTTCTGCTTGGTCCCAAAGCCAATGTTACAGGGTTTAGATTTTTATTATGTATAGTATAGAATAGTTGGCTATAGTATAGTACTATATACAATATGCAATATTTTATAGGATTTTACTTCCAAGTTCAAAATTTCTATTTGCTTAGTATTGCCTAACTACCTACCCTAGGACTTAGTGACAGAAGACAACAACTCTACAATGATCATGGATTCTGTGGGACAGGAATTTGGACTTAGCACAATGATCTGGCTTATTTCTGCTTCATGATGTCTGGAACCTCAGCTGGTAAGACTCAATGATTAGGGGTAAAAATATCTGAGGTATCTTGACTCACATGTTTGGCTGTTGACTAGGATCTCAGCTGGGCTTGTAAACCAGAGCGTCTGCAAATGAACTTTGTACGTGACATGGAGACCTCAGGAAAGTTGGACTTCTTAGTTGGCTCTAAAAGCAAGTATTCCAAAAGCCATGTTGACTTTTATAAACCAACCATTGAAATTACCTAGTGTCATTTTCACCACACTCTATTGGCCAAAGCAGACACAAATCCAACCAGGTTAAAGAAAAAATGATGTATACCCAATCTCTCAATGGAAAGAGTGTCAAGCTAACATTATAGAAGAGTAGGTGGGATGGAAGATACTGTTACATTTGTCTTTGGAAAATATATTGAACAAATTGGCTAACACAATGCCACATTTTTATAGTAGCATTCTTGTACTACACAAAGCAAAAATACACATTTCCCCCATTATCCTACATAAATATATTTTAATTTTGAATGAAAAAATAATAAACCTCTATACATTATTTTTTGTATGAATCATAACCCATGTTCCCATCGCTGTTTTAGACCTACCCACTCATTTTATGTATGAGTAAGGTAAGTTGCAGAGAAGCAAAGAGACTTGACTCTGGTCACGTAGCACTAACATTAAAATCCACATTTTAACTGTGTTCAATGGTCCTTCAATTAAGCCAACTAGCCTCTCATCTGAGCTACTTATTAGAATATTTTCATGGTAAGAAGTATTTTCCAATCACTTTATAAATGATTCAATTCCAAAGTGATTTCATATGAATAACCAAAACAAGACTATAACAATGGGAAAATATGAAGTAACTTCATTTGAATGAACAACTTGTTATGTCAGTGTTTGAAAACTCTTTTCAAAGAAAACAATGACTTTGGTTTAGTAGTGATTAAGATATGTGTTGATGTTTTCTAAGGGCAGTAAGGCATCAGAAATCCCCATTTCAGGAAGTGTGAATTGGAGTTAAAAAAATTAAATTGCCATTAGATATTCAGACATCAAGAAAAACTTTAATGATGAATTTCTTAGATATCTACTATAGAAAAAAGCATGTATGTCAAGCTGTCATTTAGTCTTTCTCAATCTTTTAAAATATCAACACAGAAAAATCTATCCATTGGCTATTAATTCCTATGACTAGAGAACCAAGTTAATGGATCCAAGTTAACGAAGAGGAAGAAAACTGAGAGGATAAGATTATTTCTATCATCCTAGATTACTGGTTCTACAATTGGCCTTTCAACATTAGCCAGATATCTCATAAAGCATGAACTTTTGAGTTAAAAGACTTTGATGCAAGGAAAATTACTTAAGATAAAATATAGGGCTTCCCTGGTGGCGCAGTGGTTGAGAGTCTGCCTGCCGATGCAGGGGACGCGGGTTTGTGCCCTGTTCCGGGAAGATCCCACATGCCGTAGAGCGGCTAGGCCTGTGAGCCATGGCTGCTGAGCCTGCGCTCCGCGGCGGGAGAGGCCACAGCAGTGACAGGCCCGCGTACCATGGAAAAATAATAATAATAATAATAAAAATAAATAGTATACGAACAAACCTAAAAAAATCTTTTCTCATAAAAAACATGTATTGAGACTCTATAATGTCAACCTTTACTATTGATGAAGATGCAATTTAAAACTTCTTTAAGTTATCTCTTGGTTAGCGAAGTTAACCAACAGATAATTGATAATCTCTTAGCACACAATACAGGGAACACACACACATACAATTTTTCTCTCTTCTTGAAGTGATTATAGAAACTAATATCAAAAGGAGCTAGAAATTAATAAAACTCTTTTGAATCAAGCACTTATTATCCCCTATCTATCTATATATAGAGAGAGAGAGATTGATCTATTTATTTACCTTTATGTCTACTTATCTATAAAAATTAAATGTGCCAATATTCTTTAATGGTCATCCTTCTTTGGGGAATTTAATATACAACAGAAAAGCTTAACAGAAACAAAAAATTATAATTGTGACCAATATACATATAGTGTGTGTGTGTGTATGTGTATGTGTGTAAAAACAACCTAAATGAAAATGAAGTGGTACTAGTTACTAGGTAATAAATGTTGGAATATAACCAGAGAATAAAACTGGAAAGCAGTATACAAAATTGAAAATGCTTGAATAATGTATGATGGTTGGGGTTATGCGTATTTTTTAAATTCTATTTTCCTTCAATGTTACTATAATATAAAGTACTAGATTTTGAGAATTTTGTGGAGATTTGTGGCAAAGAATATAACTCACTTTTTGAGAGAACTACTAGAAACCAATTTCTCTCTTTGTAGACCAATGAAGTTCATGTTGAGGCTTAGAACTGCTATTGCCATTTGGCCATCCTAAGTGACTTCAACCTGTAGGATGAAGAAGACACCATGGAATGATAAGTGTGAGGATGAAAATAAACTATTTTTTTATGCCACTGTATCAAAATAATATTGAACAGTGGTAATCATCTATATGTGAAATACCTAAGTGACTTAATTTATTATTTGGGCAGAAGTGTTGACACCACTCTATGTTCCATGAGTAGATGCAGATTTACATAATCAAAATAGAGTACACAGGTGCCCATCCACTACCACTCCTTCAGCTCTTGACATTTCCATGACAATAGGAATTAGTTTAAGAATAAGTAAGGTTCATCAATTAGGCCAATGAAACATGAAGGTTTCCCGAAAGATGCCTGACCTCTAGTGCCTTCTCATTCTCTGCTTCTTAAGTTGTCTGAGATGCCAACTGCCAAGTATCCATCACCCAATAAGTGAGACCTGGTTACTTCAATGTGGGGCACATCAATTTTCTTGGGCCTTTTTCACATTTTTCCCCATGCAACACTGTTCTTGAAATGCAAGTGATTTTTCACTCTTTATGTTGAGTGTGATTCTACTCTCTTCTGGATGGGCCTTGATATTTTGTCTCCTACTGTCCCTTTCCAATTTGTCTGAGGTGTAACCTTCTGTAGTAATTCTAAAATGAAGCTGTACTTTTGCATGTTTCTGAGGTGAGTGGAGAATACTGCTGTTGCTTGTGTCCTATACCCACTATTTTGATTTCATTGGTCTCGGGTGTAGACTGGGCATATGGATGTTTAAAGCACTCTAAGTTGAGAACTACTTCCCTACTGGAACCACGTGTTTTAGTTTTCTGTAGATAGGGTTCTCTTCCCTAGTTGGGGAATCCTCCACAATGTGGGAGATTTCGACTGCAGATACGTCAAAGGACTTGTCATGGGATTTCATTTTGTCCTAATGCCTCCACGGAAATCATGTTTGGTATGCATACTACTGGTGGTATTAGAGACAGTTTTACATACATAAATAGACAAATACATAAATACACATACATATATATTCATTTGTAACAATTAATACATATCTCAAATCTGACTCTCTCACAGTCTGCAAGAATCATTTTTCTAACAGAAATACTAACCATAATAATTAATGTTACTCTCCTGCTTAGAGAGCTTTGTTGCTTCCCCTTAACATTTCCATCAAAAATTCAAACCCTTTCTTAAGTTCATATCCAGGAAGTTTAGAATCTGACGCTTTTTTAAAACTTAAGCTTCATTGCCTGAAACTCTTCCACACTAGGTCTTGTCTCTAGACATATCAGCAAGCAACAGTGCCCTTCATAAGGACGACTTCTTGAAGAGAATTTTTCTTCTTGGGTCCTTACCAAACTAAATGTAGAAAGTGGTATTTTTGGTGTTTATGAAGAATAAAAAAAGTTGCTATCTCTCAGGAAAGGTGACAACAGCAGAGGGTCCCTGAGTTGCATCTGAAGCATACTAATGTCAGGGAAAAGAAGTGCTCCTTCCTTGGGTCTTTGACAGTCATGGCAACTTTCAGCATTACATGTTCAGAGCCAGACGCTGTCTTCATCTGTTTGGCAGAGACGAAGAGAAGCTGTGGAAGGGCTGCCAAGTTTTTAACAGAGGGGCTTTCAGATCCAGAGCAGGGACCCTCCTGGACCAGTGGGTCCAGCCCGCCAACTTCATTCCCAAGGACTTGGCAGGCTGTGAACTGTCCTCATTAAAATCCAGTTTGGATCATGGCATTTTTTCATTCCCACCCAGCTGGTAGCCAAGGAAAAATACAGATAATAGGAGATACCACACACATAAAGACAGACACACACACACACACAGACACCCTGCAAACCAAAAATTTAAACTAGAAGTAGGCAAAACATCAAACTCATTTTTAGTAGTTGTCAACAGAATGCTATCTAGGTAGCTTCATGCCCCCAGAGCCTTCCTTTAATCATCTTCTGGCTTCTTCTTTTTTTTTTTTTCTTTTTTTTCTTGCTGCCCTAATTATTCCCCACTTTAACTATTCCCCCTACTGGCTTTAATTAAACTTTCAGCTTGTTTCAGCTTGTTTGCCAGGCAGGTTCCCTTTCACTTTCAAAGCCCAGCCCAATTCTTGTGTCTAGGCAGTCAAGGTTATCAAGGAAGTCTGTCAGATCCTTGCTTCCTCAGGAGTTTCTCTCATCCTCTCTCTGTGATTTCTGCGATTAGTCAATATGAGCTCAGCTCCAAGGAGAGGCTCTGTTTTCCGAGATTAGAGAGGCTGATGTTCTGCACACATTTTTCTCCCTTGTCACTTCCTCTCATTCCCCCTCTAATTGAAATGTAGTTTCATCAAATTTTGATTCTGCAAAATCTCTTTAATCTTCTCTTAAGTCTTCTGTGGTCTTTATACTCTTGGAGGAAATAGCTACCATGAGCTCTGGGATGTTGAGTGAGCTGCTGAGGCCTTTGGGAAAGTAAGAGTTATTTTTATTATTGGCACAATCCTGTTTTGCTCCCTGTCTACGTTCATTATAATGCCGCAATCACAAAGCTATTGCTAAGGTCATGAAAGGTGTTCCATTAAGAAAACTACATGTTTAGGTTTTATGTTCTTCATCAAGTGAAATCTGCTAAGGTTAAATTCTAATGGGGATTGTCTCATGATGAACCTATCTTTCTTTAAGAGCGTTGAGGGATAACTTTAGGGAAAATGTTGATTGTCAAATGAGAATGATAGAAAATGTCTTGTAGTTTTTTGAACGAAACATTCATTTGTTCATTCCAAGTATATTTATTAAGCATTCCAGTGGCAGGCACAGTAATAGGCATTAAAATTAGAGAATATGAAGCCATTCCTCCTTTTAAGGAATGTTGGGAAACAGATACATACAAACATCATTACAACATGGTATGGTAGGTACTGAAATAGAGGTATGCAGGTGGAGATAGTAGTAGAGGCAAGTCAGAAAGATGATCAGTGGACCAGAAATTCTGAGAGGATCCCTGAATGATAAAAAATTAGATGGGAACACATGAAAGTGAAGAAATCAGTCTCAGGTATTTACCAGAGAAACCTGGTGCAGAATGAGGAGTTGTGTGTGGAGAACTCAAAGCCTACAGTTAAGAGACTGAAAAGTGGGGCGAGTTAAAGACAAGAAAATAAGCCCCAAATAGAGTCACTTAAGCTAAGCCCCACATGTCACCAAACTGAGATTTAACTTACAGTTTCAGCTCTCTTAGAAATGGAATCTTAAACTAGTATATCAGGAATTCCCTGATCAGCATTAGCTAGGTAAACTGCCTGAGAAACTCCTACCATTCCCTATAAGGAAAGTAACCTTGTAATAACCAATCCACTTTTTTGCCAAGTACAACTTCCTTTTTTCTGTTCCTTTCTGCTTATAAAAATCTCTTGCCTTACACAGCTCTTCAGAGATCCTTTCTATTCGTCAGACTGGATGTTGCCTGATTTGTGAACTGCTAAATAAAGCCATTAAGATCCTTAAAATTTGCTCACTTGAATTTTCTTCTTTAACAGAGGCAACAGGACATCCCCTACATAATTAAAAGAGGAGCTATGCTAGGAGCAGTGAAGATGCAGGGACCATTGCTTTTTCCTATGACTAATGTAGTGAGTGTGGGCCCCAGGACCAGTCAGGCAGGACAGTGTCCCCAAAAAACTAATGATTCCAAGGCATGGCAAATCTTTTCACACAGAAGAAAAAGCCACTGGAAGATCTTCACCACATTGAATCTATAATCACAAGACAGACATCATTTATCAGAACACAGAGAATACCCTACAGAATACAGAAAATATACCCAATAGAAGGGTATTTTCAGTGAATATCCTTGTAAAAGTTGAGGGATTCCAAAAGGAATACCAGAAATATCTAAAAAAGCAGATTATTATAAACAAGATTAGTATCAGACACAAAAAAGTAATGTAAAAGGCGTTCAGTGGGAGGCACAGCACATTTTAAATGATAAAATTCAATCTACACAGAAGACATATTAACACTGACATCATTTAAATTTAATGGCTTCAACAAACCAGAAACAATTTTTAAAATGTATATTGATTCTTAACATGTGTCTCTGAAAATTCAGTTGTTTGGGTAGAAAAATAAATAAGAAAATAAGATATGGAATATTTAAATGACTCAACAAGATTTACTAATATTTATACATACACACATATACATACACGTGTGTATATACATGTGTATATTTATACATGTAAATACGAGTGAACTATATGAAAAAATGTCATTTTTTTCCAAACTGAAAATACACAAGATTTTCAAGTACACATCAAACTTTACTTGAAAAATTGATCATGTATATTCCATTAATAAGAAATAAATTTTAAAGAGCAGGGTAACACAACAAAAGGATGTGTTATAAAAGCATGGAAGGGAGACATCTATGACCAAAAAGGGTCAGGAGGGATGCATGAAAAGGGGGTTTTGATGGATGAAGGACAATGTCAAGTGGACCATAGTGAAAGGGCATTCTAGGAGAGGGAATGGCTTGGAGAGGGTTGTCTTATTTGTCTTATTCAGGGATTTTTCAGCTTTAAGCAACTCAAACTCATTTAAACAAGCTACAGCAAAAAGTGACAATTTATTGGAAGGAAAGACCCATATGGAGCCAAAGGCAGGTACCCTACAGTCTGGAAGCAGGGACTACAGCAGGAATTAAGTGTCTCTCTTTCTCTATCTCTCCTTTGTCTTCTCCCTCTCTCTCTCACACAAGACTGTCTCTCACCACATGCTGTCTCATATTTTCTGGTCTTTATCTGTTTTATTCTTTTCCCTTCCCTGATCGCTTCTCCTTGCTTCTCTTTGCTGAGAAACATCCCATAAGTCTTAGAGATTCTCTCAAGACAAACATATAAGGAAAAAAAAATTAACATTCCTGAGTATCAATTCCAAATTCTTTGAAAATCAAATGTGTGCTGTTTGGGGCAAAGGCTCGTTCTTAGTTCAAGAGACTATAGGAGCTCAGACAGGGAAACATGATCTCCTACCTGTCTGCTACACGCTGTGAGGGCAAAATCTTTCAGAAGATATTTAGAAGCATAGGTGAGAAGGTGACAGTAAATGTGGTTGGAAAGGGAGCAGAAATAAAATTATTAAAGATGTTGGTTTTAGCCACCCTCCTGCCACTGTAGGTAAAAGAGAATACTTGAGACATTCCAAGCAGTGTGCCATGAACTTAGAAAATGGAATAGAGAAGCTAGAAACTAAGAAACCGGGAACATGTCAAACACAAGAGTGGGAAGCAAAGGTTATATTCAACAGGACATCTTTCAACCTCCAAGTTTAGCCTGATGTTAATGACTGGCACCCATTTGGCCTGAAGTGTCTAATAATAACACTCTGACCTGGCTCATTCAGGTTTTGAATATCCACAAGTTGAAACGTAAAATACTGATATTGAGCCTCTTAATCTAAACATTGAGATAAAAGAATGTGAATAATTTGGCCAACATTTGAATCCTTGGATCGAGTATTCACATTTCTGTCTATAAATCTCAGTTATTTCTCCTTGAATTTGAACTGGCCAATTTCCTTGTCATAAGAGTATAGGTAATGCAAAAGTCGATTGCATAACTGAAATAAAAAAATATACAGCTCTTAGAAAGCTACATTTACATTTAATATGCCTTTATAAAGCTTAAAAAAATATTTTCTGCTCAATTTCACAACATTTTAAAACATAATGGGTCCCTCCCCACAGCCTGAGTGAGCCAGAGATCCCTAATCAGCCACGCCTTTAACCCCCGTTCTGTCAGGGTGAAGAACAGACGCCCTCAGGCAACCTACACACAGAGGCAGGGCCAAATCCAAAGCTGAACCCCAGGAGCTGTGTGAACAAAGAAGAGAAAGGGAAATTTCTCCCAACAGCCTCAGGAGTAGCAAATTAAACCTCCACAATCAGCTTGATGTACCCTGCATCTGTGGAATACCTGAATAGACGATGAATCATCCCAAAATTGAGGTGGTGGACTTTGGGAGCAACTGTAGAATTGGAGTTTGCTTTCTGCATTTAATTTGTTTCTTACATTATACTTATTGTAGTTTAGTATTTACAGTTTATTATCATTGGTAGATTTGTTTATTGATTTCATTGTTCTCTACCTTTTTTTTTATATATACATATATGTATTTTTTTCCTTTTTCTCTTTTTGTGTGTATGTATATGCTTCTTTGTGTGATTTTGTCTGTGAAGCTTTGCGTTTACCATTTGTCTTAGGTTCTGTCTGTCCGTTTTTTTGTTTTGTTTTAGTATAGTTTTTACCGCTTGTTATCATTGGTGGATTTGCTTTTTGGTTTGGTTGCTCTCTCCTTTCTTCCTTTTTGGTTTCCTTTTTTCTTTTATTACTGTTAAATTTTATTTTTAATAATATTTTTATTTTAATAACTTTATTTTATTTTTCCCTTCCTTCCTTCCTTCCTTCTCTTTCTTTCTTTCCTTCTTCCTACCCCCCTCCCTCCCTCTCCCTCTCTCTTTCTCTCTCTCTCTTTCTCTCTCTCTCTGTCTCTCTCTTTCTTTCTCCCTCCCTTTTCTTCTGACCCGTGTGGCTGACAGGGTCTTGGTGCTCCGACCAGGTGTCAGGCCTGTGCCTCTGAAGTGGGAGAGCCAAGTTCAGGACATTGGTCCACCAGACACCTCCTGGCTCTACGTGACACCAAATGGTGAAAGCTCTCCCAGGGATCTCCATCTCAATGCTAAGACCCAGCTTCACTCAACAACCAGCAAGCTACAGTGAGGACACCCTATGCCAAACAACTAGCAAGACAGGAACACAATCCCACCCATTAGCCTGCCTAAAATCATAATAAGGTCACAGACACCCCAAAACACACCACCGGACACAGTCCTGCCCACCAGAAAGACAAGATCCAGCCTCATCCACCAGAATACAGGCACCAGTCCCCTCCACCATGAAGCCTACACAACCCACTGAACCAAACTTAGCCACGTGGGGCAGACACAAAAAACAACAGGAACTACAAACCTGCAGCCTGCGAAAAGGAGACCCCAAACACAGTAAGTTAAGCAAATAGAGAAGACAGAGAAACACACAGCAGATGAAGGAGCAAGGCAAAAACCCACTAGACCAAACAAATGAAGAGGAAATAGGCAGTCTACCTGAAAAAGAATTCACGGTAATGACAGTAAAGATGATCCAAAATCTTCGAAATAGAATGGAAAAAATACAAGAAACGTTTAACAAGGACCTAGAAGAACTAAAGATCAAAAAAGAATGATGAACAACACAATAAATGAAATTAAAAATTCTCCAGAAAGAATCAATAGCAGAAAAACTGAGGCAGAAGAAGAGATAAGTGACCTGGAAGATAAAATACTGGAAATAACTACCACAGAGCAGAATAAAGGAAAAAGAATGAAAAGAACTGAGGACAGTCTCAGAGACCTCTGGGACAACATTAAATGCACCAACATTTGAATTATAGGGGTTCCAGCAGCAGAAGAAAAAAGACAGGGACTGAGAAAATATTTGATGAGATTATAGTTGAAAACTTCCCTAATATGGGAAAGGAAATAATCAATCAAGTCCAGGAAGTGCAGAGACGCCCATACAGGATAAATCCAAGGAGAAACATGCCAAGACACATATTAAATAAACAATCAAAAATTAAATGCAAAGAAAAAATATTAAAAGCAGCAAGGGAAAAACAACAAATAACATACAAAGGAATCCCCATAAGGTTAACAGCTGATCTTTCAGCAGAAACTCTGCAAGACAGAAGGAAGTGGCAGGACATATTTAAAGTGATGAAAGGGAAAAACCTACAACAAGGATTACTCTTCCCAGCAAGGATTTCATTCAGATTTGATGGAGAAATTAAAAACTTTACAGAAAAGCAAAAACTAAGAGAATTCAGCACCACCTATCCAGCTTTAAAACGAATGCCAAAGGAACTTCTCTAGGCAGTAAACACAAGAGAAGGAAAAGATCTACAATAACAAACCCCAAACAATTAATAAAATGGTAATAGGAACATATATGTTGATAATTATCTTAAATGTAAATGGATTAAATGCTTCAACCAAAAGATATAAACTGGCTGAATGGATACAAAAACAAGACCCATATATATGCCGTCTACAAGAGACCCACTTCAGACCTAGGGAAACATACACACTGAAAGTGAGGGGATGGAAAAAAGATATTCCATGCAAATAGAAATCAAAAGAAAGCTGGAATAGCAATTCTCATATCAGACAAAATAGACTTTAAAATAAAGACTATTACAAGAGACAAAGAAGAAGAGTACATAATGATCAAGGGATCAATCCAAGAAGAAGATATAACAATTGTAAATATTTATGCACCCAACATAGGAGCACCTCAATACATAGGCAAATGCTAACAGCCATAAAAGGGGAAATTGACAGTAGCACAATAATAGTAGGGGACTTCAACACCCCACTTTCACCCATGGACAGATCATCCAAAATGAAAATAAATAAGGAAAAACAAGCTTTAAATGATACATTAAACAAGATGAACTTAGTTGATATTTATAGGACATTCCATCCCAAAACAACAGAAAACAGTTTCTTCTCAAGTGCTCGTGGAACATTCTCCAGGATGGATCATATCTGGGGTCACAAATCAAGCCTTGGTAAACTTAAGAAAATTGAAATCACATCAAGTATCTTTTCTGACCACAATGCTCTGAGACTAGATATCAATTACAAGAAAAAATCTGTAAAAAATACAAACACATGGAGGCTAAACAATACACTACTTAATAACCAAGAGATCACTAAAGAAATCAAAGAGGAAATCAAAAAATACCTAGAAACAAGTGACAATGAAAACACAACAACCCAAAACCTGTGGGATGCAGCGAAAGCAGGTGTAAGAGGGAAGCTTATAGCAATACAATCCTACCTCAAGAAACAAGAAACAACTCAAATAAACAACCTAACCTTATACCTAAAGCAATTAAAGAAAGAACCAAAAAAAGCCCAAAGTTAGCAAAACAAAAGAAATCATAAAGATCAGATCAGAAATAAATGAAAAAGAAATGAAGGAAATAATAGCAAAGATCAGTGAAACTAAAAGCTGGTTCTTTGAGAAGATAAACAAAATTGATAGACCATTAGCCAGACTCATCAAGAAAAAAAAGGGAGAAGACTCAAATCAATAGAATTAGAAAAGAAAAAGGAGAGGTAACAACTGACACTGCAGAAATACAAAGGATCATGAGAGATTACTACAAGCAACTATATGCCAATAAAATGGACAGCATGGAAGAAATGGACAGATTCTTAGAAGAGCACAACCTTTGGCGACTGAACCAGAACGAAATAGAAAATATAAACAGACCAATCACAAGCACTAAAATTGAAACTGTGATTAAAAATCTTCCAACAAACAAAAGCCCAGGACCAGATTGCTTCACAGGCGAATTCTATCAAACATTTAGAGAAGAGCTAACACCTGTCCTTCTCAAACTCTTCCAAAATATAGCAGAGGAAGGAACACTCCCAAATTCATTCTATGAGGCCACCATCACCCTGACACCAAAACCAGATAAAGATATCACAAAGAAAGAAAACTACAGGCCAATATCACTGATGAACATAGATGCAAAAATTCTCAACAAAATACTAGCAAACAGAATCCAACAGCACACTAAAAGGATCATACACCATGATCAAGTGGGGTTTATCCCAGGAATGCAAGGATTCTTCAGTATACACAAATCAATCAGTGTGATAAACCATACTGTCAAACTGAAGGAGAAAAACCATATGATCATCTCAATAGATGCAAAAAAACTTTTGACAAAATTCAACACCCATTTATGATAAAAACCCTCCAAAAAGTAGGCATAGAGGGAACTTACCTCAATATAATAAAGGCCATATATGATATACCCACAGCCAACATTGTTCTCAATGGTGAAAAACTGAAACCATTTCCTCTAAGATCAGGAACAGGACAAGGTTGTCCACTGTCACCACTATTATTCAACAAAGATTTGGACGTTTTAGCCACAGCAATCAGAGAAGAAAAAGAAATAAAAGGAATCCAAATTAGAAAAGAAGTAAAGCTGTCACTGTTTGCAGATGACATGATACTATACATAGAGAATCCTAAAGATGCTACCAGAAAACTACTAGAGCTAATCAATGAATCTGGTAAGCTAACAGGATACAAAATGAATGCACAGAAATCTCTTGCATGCGTATACACTAATGATGAAGAATCTGAAATAGAAATTTGAAGGAAACACTCCCATTTACCATGGCAAAAAAAGAACAAAATACCTAGGGATAAATCTACTTAAGGAGACAAAAGACCTGTATGCAGAAAACTATAAGACACTGATGAAAGAAATTAAAGACGCTACAAACAGATAGAGAGATACACCGTGTTCTTGGATTGGAAGAATCAACATTGTGAAAATGGCTATACTAGCCAAAGCAATCTACAGATTCACTGCAATCCCTACCAAACTACCAATGGCATTTTTCACAGAACTAGAACAAAAAATTGCACAATTTGTATGAAAACACAAAAGACCCCAAAGAACCAAAGCAGTCTTGAGAGAGAAAAACAGAGCTGGAGCAATCAGGCTCCCTGACTTCAACCTATTACCACAAAGCTACAGTAATCAAGACAGTATGGTACTGGCACAAAAAAAAAGAAATATAGATCAATGGAATAGGATAGAAAGCCCAGAGATAAACCCATGCACATATGGTCACCTTGTTTTTGATAAAGGAGGCAAGAATATACAATGGAGAAAAGACAGCCTCTTCAATAAGCGGTGCTGGGAAAACTGGACAGCTACATGTAAAAGAATGAAATTAGAACACTTCCTAACACCATACACAAAAATAAACTCAAAATGGATTAAAGACCTAAACGTAAGGCCAGACACTATAAAACTCTTAGAAGAAAACATAGGCAGAACACTCTATGCCATAAATTACAGCAAGATCCTTTTAGACCCACCTCCTAGAGAAATGGAAATAAAAACAAAAATAAACAAATGGGACCTAATGAAACTTCAAAGCTTTTGCACAGCAAAGGAAACCATAAATAAGACAAAAAGACAACCCTCAGAATGGGAGAAAGTATTTGCAAATGAAGCAACTGACAAAGAATTAATCTCCAAAATTTACAAGCAGCTAATGCAGCTCAATATCAAAAAAACAAACAACCCAATCCAAAAATGGGCAGGAGACCTAAACAGACATTTCTCCAAAGAAGATATACAGATTGCCAAGAAACACATGAAAGAATGCTCAACATCACCAATCATTAGAGAAATGCAAATCAAAACTACAATGAGGTATCACCTCACAGCAGTCAGAATGGCCATCATCAAAAAATCTACAAACAATAAATGCTGGAGAGGGTGTGGAGAACAGGGAACCCTCCTGCACTGTTGGTGGGAATGTAAATTGATACAGCCACTATGGAGAACAGTATGGAGGTTCCTTAAGAAACTAAAAATAGAACTACCATACAAACCAGCAATCCCAGTACTGGGCATATACCCTGAGAAAACCATAATTCAAAAAAGAGTCATGTACCACAATGTTCATTGCAGCTCTATTTACAATAGCTAGGACATGGAAGCAACCTAAGTGTCCATCAACAGATGAATGGATAAAGAAGATGTGGCACATATATACAATAGAATATTACTCAGTCATAAAAATAAATGCAATTGAGTTATTTGTAGTGAAGTGGATGGAACTAGAGTCTGTCATACAGAGTGAAGTAAGTCAGAAAGAGAAAAACAAATACCATATGCTAACACATATATGTGGAATCTAAAACAAAAATGGTTCTGAAGAACCTAGAGGCAGGACAGGATTAAAGACACAGACGTACAGAATGGACTTGAGGACACGGGGAGTGGGAAGGGTAAGCTGGGACGAAGTGAGAGAGCAGCATGGACATATGTACACTACCAAATGTAAAACAGATAGCTAGTGGGAAGCAGCCGCATAGCACAGGGAGATCAGCTAGGTGGTTTGCGACCACCTAGAGGGGTGGGATAAGGAGGGTGGGAGGGAGACGCAAGAGGGAGGGGATATGGGGATATATGTATATGTATAGCTGATTCACTTTGTTATAAAGCAGAAACCAACACACCACTGTAAAGCAATTATACTCCAATAAAGTTGTTAAAAAAAAAACAAACACAATGACCTTTTCGAAGGTGCTTATACAAGGCAACTCTTCTTAATTCTCAAGTTATAAATGGCAGGACACTTGATAGATGTTCATAGACATCCAATCTGATGGTTAAGCCCCTTTTAAACACGTTGTTGTATGTTTGAGCAGAGATATGCAAGTTACTGCATCCCCAAGAAATGTGCCCCTTCTCTGGACCGTTCTGACTCTGAACATTCTTATTTCTATTGGATCTAAGTTTATATTCTTGCAAAACATTGGAAAAATTATTTTTCTTGAATAGTATATAAATATTAATATATATTACTTATAATATATTAAAATTATATACATCCAATAAAAATAAGTTTCGGGACTTCCCTGGTTGTCCGGTGGTTCGCACTGCCAATGCAGGGGGCCCGGGTTCAATCCCTGGTCAGGGAACTAGAACCCACATGCCGCAACTAGGAGTCCACGGCCACAACTAAAAAAAAAAAAAAAAAAAAAAAGATCCTGCATGCCACAACTAAGACCCAGCACAGCCAAATAAGTAAATAAATATTTTTAAAAATAGGTTTTTAAAATTACAATAGTTGAATCTACTTTTCATGTACTTTATTTTCTCACCATTTCATTCTTCTCCTGCTTAAACATTCCCACTGACTTCAGCCATTCCACTGTCCCCTTTTTTCCCCTAAATCTCTCATGATGTTAATTCTTCTGTTTTTGACATACTGTGATATCTTAGTTCTCCCCTTAAAGTGAGATGCTCTGAACCCAATAAAATTGCCACTGCACATTTCAGTTTGATTGCATGATCTAATGAATGATTGTGCTTAAAAGCCAAAGAACTTTTCCATTTATGAGATTATGTGATTCCATGATAAGACCTACAGTGTCACTGTACTGCCCCTTGATGTGGCTTCATTTTCAGCATGGAACAGACTCATTACTCCATGATATGTAAACATAACACCATGTCAGAAAACATCAGCTGTTGCTTTTCCACAGACGTGGATAACAGCTGTTTGTCTGACAACGTAGAAGACTGTGTGCCCTGTGCAACTCCAGAGTCCTGAAGCAGCTTTTTGTCTCAAGCATAAAGATGACTCCTCACCCTTTGGAGATTGAGATGACAAAATCCCATAAGGCGGAGACAGTCAGACTTCAGAATGATGATAACTTTGAAACACTGCATTTCCTTTTCCTAGCCTGTTGAGTGGAAACCATCTGGCTATTTGCTTCTCTATACTCTGGTTAAAGATTGCTGCCTGAGGTAGCCTCAAAGAGCTTTTATCTGGTCAATTATTTTTATTTCCTATTTCAATCTCAGGGCATAAATGTTTCTTGTTGTGTGATGGCTGTGTAATCCTACTGATTCATCTACCAAGATATTAACACATGATACCATCATGTTCCCTGATATCCTGTGGATAAGATTAGATAAATGTTGGCTAGATTCTTACTCCTTTGGATGATGTGCTAGCTAATTTTATGTGACAATTTGACTGGATCATGAGATGTCCAAATATCTGGTTAAATATTATGTCTGGATGTGTTGTGAAGGTGCTTCTAGATGAGATTAGCATTTGAATTAGAAGACTGAGTAAAGCAGATTCCCCTCCCCAATACTGGTGGCCAGAATAGAACAAAACAGTGGAGGAAGAAGGGATTTGTGCTATCTGCTATACTGCTTGAGTTGGCACATCAGTCTTCTCCTGTCCCCACCATTCCTGGTTCTCAGGCCTTCAGACTCAGACTGGAATCTATACCATCATTCTCTGGCTCCCAGGCCTTTTTTTTTTTTTTTAATTTATTTATTTATGGCTGCATTGGGTCTTTGTTGCAGTGCATGGGTGTGGTGGCTTCTCTTGTTGCAGAGCATGGGCTCTACATGCGCGGCCTTCAGTAGTTGTGGCGCGTGGGCTCTAGAGCGCAGACTCCGTAGTTGTGGAGCACAGGCTGAGCTGCTCCAAGGCATGTGGGATCTTCCCAGACCAGGGCTCGAACCGTGTCCCCTGCATTGGCAGGCAGATTCTTAACCACTGCACCACCAGGGAAGTCCCTCCCAGGCCTTTTAACTATACCACCCCTGGCTTTCCTGGGTCTCCAGCTTGCAAATGGCTGATTGGGACTTCTAGGCCTCCATAATCATGTGAGCCAATTATTTATTTAAAAAAACTCATCTCTCCATATCTATCTATCTATCTGTCTATTTATCCATCCATTCATCCATTCATCTATCATCTATCTGTCTATCTAGAGTTTTTTGGGGTTTTTTTCCTTCTCCTGGAGAACCCTGATTAATATAGATGACCAGTACAAAAAGAATGCTGGCTAACCAGTCTCTATATATTTGTGGGGAGACTGTCTCACAAACTTCTGTGCTTAGACAGTGAAATAAAGACTTGTTGTTATTTACAGAGAAGACAAAACTTGGATTAGATGTGGGATAGAGTGGAGCTAGCAAAGAAAAATGAGAAAGAAGCCAAGGAATTAACAGGAAAGTCAGCAGAGAGGTGAGTTTCAAAAGTCAAGATAGAAGAGAGTTTGAAAAAGAAAGCCATGGTTTACTCTTTTGAAAGCTACAGAAAAATCTAGTATGATGAGGACAGAGAAAGCCATTCACTGGGGAGTATGGATGGCTTTAGTGACTCTGTAAGGATATGCTCAGTGGAATAGTATGGCAAAACCAGATCCGAGTGGGTTGAAGAGTGACGGGGATGTAAGCAAATAGAGACAGCATGTACAGGCAGTACTTTTGAAAAGACTGACAGATAGTAGAGGACATCCACAAAAGAAATGATATCTAAGCTTTAACTTCTGGGTTGTACTTAACCAGTGAGCATATAATAAGTAATTTAAACAGAGAAACTGGAGTAAGTAAGGAAACAGAAGGGTAAATCAGAGGGGTCTTTGGGAAAATATTCGTCATCTGTTTTGATCAGAGAGTAGACATGTGGTGGGGGTGAGTGGAGATGAGGCAGGAAAGACTATTAGTTTATATTCGGCAATGCCAGAGGAAGCAAAAATATATCAGCAATTAGGTTAATAGATGAGATGGGGCTGTGGCCCTTTGCCTTGAAAAGCACATCTATCATTTAACAATTTCATGTTGGGTGCTTTGTGAGTTTCTATTCCAGTGAATCTGCTCCTCTCTGTCCTTTTTCTTATTATATCCTCTAGGTTTCCTGTAGAACTGATCTGAATAAAATCCTGCTCAAGGAACAGATTGCATATGACACCTTTAGCAGCTTCAAACTTTCCAAGATTTGCAAAATTTTCATTTTCTGGTGACCAGCCAGAATGTATTTTATAAATCTCAGTCTTGAAGAGCAACAGCTAATTTCCACTTCCCTCAGAAGAGCAATTCGGTTCCTTAGGGCAGATATTAGAGCCAACATTGAAGGGAGTCCCATATCCCAGGAGAAGAGAATTCCTTGCCAATCATAGATGTCTTTGCCAGAACAGTACTGTATCATTGTGATAGAGGCCATGGAAATAAGAAAGTAATATTTGCTTTCCCTAAACTGCAGATTTGAACTACTTACTAGATAAGTTACATCAGAGATTAAGAAAACTGTAGAAAACTTTATCAAATTTCCTAGGCAGTGATGCAGTCAAGAGTTAATAAATGCATAGACTTGAGCTTTTGGTATGGCTAAATTTAATTATATGGTACATGCAAGCATTCAATTTTATGAAGGTGAAAATAGGATACCTTGCAAGAAAATGAACACTGACATCAAAGTGTTCAAATTTGCAGATTTAATGTGTTTCAAAATAGCTTCATTTTATCACCGTTCAAGTGCAAAAAAAAAAAAATCAAACTCATCTAGGAATTAATATCTAGTATAGAGAATGACAACATGAAACTTTCTTTTCTATTTCAGAATGCATTGGAAATAAATGAATGTAAGAATGATCATACGAAATTTATTTGATGACAGTTAACAGCCTCTCCCCAAGTGGTCTTTAAAATAAATACACACACATCATTAAAGGTCTCTCTATATTGAGAGAAAAGAGGTGATAAATTACAACAGAAGTAATTCTCTTTCCAGCCCTTGGACCTTCCTCCTTCCACCTTCCTCATCATCTACCCTGCCACTCTGATACTTGAAGTTCTAATTCTACCATGTGATCAAATATATGTCACACAATCTTTGAAAATGATTAAGTAGCAGTCTATGTACGATCCAGAATAATACACGACGGACATATACAATATTTAAGACAGGATATCCAAATTTCACACCAGATTGAATAAGATTATTTAATGATACATAGCTGGATGTGGCCAAGCAGGGCTTGGTGAAGATTTCCTGATTATCCAGTTCCTTCAATAGATGCAGACAGCCAAATCAAAGTTTCAGGACAAATAAAATTTATTTTGAAACCTCACTGCTTCACTGAAATTAACAGAATTAACCAGATAATTGGCAAAACTTTGTTTCTGTTTGTGTGATGTGAAATGGTTTCAGGTGACACTGCTTTCCCAAGTGTATATTAGACACAGCTGGGATGCCATCTGTGGTCCTCATTGCCTTGTTATTTAGGTTACAGAAGCAGAATCTCTGTTTTTTTCTAAGGAAGCACAGCATCATTTTAAAGGGCATATTTGCATCAGACTGTTCTGGGTTTCATCACTTATTGTAAGGCCTTGGGTAAGATTATTAACCTTTTGGTTTTAGTTCTTTCACCTAACATGAAAGAAAATGTGTTGCTGTTACATATTGCTTATTGTTGTATTTTTATTAATATACCTGTGAAATCTAATAGCCTTCCCACAGGTTACTGAGTTCCACATTAGATGATCATGTTTGAGCACTTAAAGCATAAACTAGTGGACTGACTCATGTTGAGTGGATTTAAGCTATTTCAAGAAAGTAAGTTTTTAATGAAATTAAGTATTTATTGACATCATATAACTTGAGCTACTCATTGCTTAACTATCTTTTATTTAATAAGGCATATATGTCCAGTTAGCACTTCAGAAAAGATAAACAGTTTCTATACATCAGAATCAATTTTAGCAGTTTGACTTAGGATAGATTCTCTCTCTCTCTCTCTCTCTCTCTCTCTCTATATATATATATATATAAACACACACATACACATATAGATAGGAATATACATTTAGATATTCATGATACACTGATAAGTTCATATATATAGACTTACACATATATATACATATATACATATATGTGTGTATACATATATATATACGTTTTGAAAGTTTTAAAAGGAAACAAATGTGAAGCACTACGTTGAAAAAAACAGTTAATATTCTAGTCCTTTTCAGGCCACAAAGTTCAAAGAACACTTGTAATGAACCATGGTCAGGGTCCCTCTATGAACACCTTTTGTCACTTTGGGTTTATTCCTGCTTTAGGTGTCTGATAGAGAGAGATACATCTTTGTAGTTGTATCTCTTTCAAGAATCACACCCATTCCTTCAATTAGTTTATGAGTTATTCAGGACCCTGGAACAGAATTATTAATTACTTCACTGAAATATTAAAACTTGATTTTTACTTATGAGTTTTATCAGCCTTCCATTCAAATTCATGTTTACTTTCAAGCCATAAAGATTTTTTTTTAATCTCATGGTTTTCTGACTTACTAAAGAAGAAATAATGCAAGGACCATATGCAGAGACTGTCTCTGGAAAGATTGTCTTTCTGCTACTAACATTTCCAAGCTTTGCTTTTTCCATACCTTCTCTGACTTTGGATTAAAGATCGTTTAGTTTTTTTTTTTTCTTCTCCCTTCGGAGATTATTCTTGGTTACCTCTGCTTTTTCTGATGAATCCAAATAAGACCCATGGCTTGGAAACTGGTTTTCTTTGAGGAGGAATCTATTTCTTTGTTTTTCACAATTAAGCAAATATGAATATACAATATCTGCACTCTATAGTTATACTCTAAACACAGCTATATGTGTATCTGGAATGAATCTGGAAAGCAAACAGGAAGACGCTGAAAGAGAATCCTAACCAAATATTTCCATCTACACCAAAGATTAATTAATACACATTTGGC
Organism: Aethalodelphis obliquidens; assembly: GCF_003676395.1. Classification (NCBI taxonomy): domain Eukaryota; kingdom Metazoa; phylum Chordata; class Mammalia; order Artiodactyla; family Delphinidae; genus Aethalodelphis; species Aethalodelphis obliquidens. Next base: position 22,973,180 of record NW_020837964.1, on the reverse strand, counting down.
TAATATTTCACCTCAATTGCTATTTTGAGAAATATTTTTTAAATAATTAGGAAACAGGATTTTTCTCTTTAGAATCACTCTTTACATTTTGCATGTAAAACTTGAAATGTTCTTTGTACAATGCAAAAATTTTAACATCTGATTTTAATTAGAAAAATGTAAATCTGAAATAATCTCTTCCTGATTTGTGATGCCATTTATAATCTAATTGCAATTCCAATGGTCAACTGACAGTAAAACCTAGAGAATAAAGGATGAGCTGAATTATGTCATCCAAATAGAAAACAGTGTTTGATATATTTCACAAAATGAAAAATTAACAGTACTGAATGAATTTTTTAAGGAGATAGTTTAATACATTGTGCATCGTGAAGAAGCGTCTCTGGCATTTACAGATTAGACATTTGGGGTTCACGTAAGTCCAGTGACTTGCCAAATGTCATTCTACTTTTTAGACCAGAACTGGGGTTCACTCCTGTTCCCTACTCCATGCCTAAGGTGTTTTAATTTGTCTCTACCCTGTAACTACATGGCTATCTATTGATTGCTAGTATTTAAATTAGAGGCAACTTCTGTATGGATCTGGGGGGTGGAGGGGAATAAGAAGTGCTACCGTTGGAGCTGACATTTTTGTGGGTCAGGGCAGTCTTGCCATTGTCCCAGTTCAACTTGTCCCATGTGATCCTTCCTTAGGACCCGCCTCCACCATTCTGTTTACTATTTGGTTGTCCTGGGTCATGGCTAGCTGCCTGGGTGGAGGTACGAGGTTTGGGCTTCAAGAGGTAGGAAAGGAGGAAACACACATTAGTTAATGTTAAAGTATCATCCATGCATACCTACTATAATTGCTATAGTGCTAAAGACAAACAATAGCACATGGTGGCAAATATGTGCAATAATGGAAATTCATACACCATTGGCAGGGGCATAAACTGGCACAATCACTTTAGAAAAGCACTTGGTAATATCTACCAAAGCTGAATCTTTGCATCCTCGATGACTCTCAATTACACCTGTAGGTATAAAGCCCAAAGATATGGCCATGAAAGACCAATACTAGAATGTTCAAAACAAGACTACTAAAAACAGCCCCAAACTAGAAACTACTCACATACCCTTCAGAAGAAGAACAGATAACTAGTTTGTGATACAGTCACACACTGGAATTCTATATAGCAATGAAAATGAGAAACCCTTGGCACAGGACATGGATGAGTTTCAGAAACGATGTTGAGCAAAAGAGACCAGACAAAAGAGCATACTATAAGGTTCCATTCAAATTTTTAAAAATATTTATTTATTTGGCTGCATCACGTGTTACATGCGGTATCTTCATTGCTGCACACAGGCTTCTCTCCAGTTGTGGCAGGTGGCTCCAGAGCACACACGCTCAGTAGTTGCAGCACGCGGCATGTAGGATCTTAGTTCCCCGACTAGGGATCAAATCCCAGTCCCCTGCATTGGAAGGCAGATTCATTTTTTTTCTTTTTTTTTTTTTTTTTTTTTTTTTTTTTGCGGTACGCAGGCCTCTCTCTGTTGTAGCCTCTCCCGTTGCGGAGCACAGGCTCCGGATGCGCAGGCTCAGCAGCCATGGCTCACGGGCCCAGCCGCTCCGCGGAATGTGGAATCCTCCCGGACTGGGGCACAAACCCGTGTCCCCTGCATCGGCAGGCGAACTCTCAACCACTGCGCCTCCAGGGAAGCCCCTGGAAGGCAGATTCTTAACCACTGTACCACCAGGGAAGATTTCATTTATATGAAGTTCAAACAGAAACATTAATCTATGCTGCTGGATGATAGTATGGTGATTATTCTTGGGATGGGGTGTGGGTAGTAAATAAAAGAGGGTATGACGGACTTTCTGAGGGCAGGTCATAGTCTTTAATTTAAATGTGGGTGCTGATTAAAAAGTGAAAATCTGAAAATTCCTTGAGCTATTAAAGACAATTTGTGTACTTTTCCGTATGTCAATAAAATCTGTAAAAATAAAAATACTCCCACATTTATACAAAATTAAGTTTAGTTCTATCACATGGAGAAACGCTAATTTTCAAAATCTTTCTCTATTTTCTGTTTTTCCATCTTTGTATTTCATGTTCTGGATTTAAAGCCCCCAACTATTCCTTTAACTGATTTCTGATTATTGTCTTCCTGGCCACGCAGGTTTCCTCTGTAGCTCTGCTGGCCCCTCCCATCCCTCTCCAGCCAGGTCTCTGGCCCTCGGGCAGGCAGCCTATTCCTGCATTTTCCCACCCACTGCCAATCAGTGCACTGTCAATTCTCCCGCTTGCCATTGTCATGGGAGAGCGCAGCTTTCAGAGCCCGCCATGTTGGCAGCCTTCAATGCTTCTCCCTGGGGCTTTGCAATCTCATTCCTGTGATGGCCCCAGGGCCTGCTAGGACTGGGTCAGTTCCAGCACCTCTCCTGTGAGAGGTTCCCTCCCTCAGAATTGCCCAGCCAGGTTTGTATTATTATGATTATGGGTAATGGGTTTTCCATCCTTCAGCTGTCAAAAGCTCTCCCCACACTTTATTCCCACTGTCTTTTAATTTTCACTTTTTCACTGAAAGCAAAACAAAACAAACAAGAGCTTTAAAATCACCTCAATTTAACATTTGAAGTGACAAAAAAAAAAAAAGAAAAATTGGCAGTATCTGAGTGCCACTGAAAGCCTCAGCTGCCTGGTGGCTTTTCCCGTTTTGTTCTGTTTTCCTCTTTATCCTCTTCCCCATACCACTCTCCCCTTCCCCCTTCCCGGAGCCTGAGAACTGTCCATGTGGTGATAGTTTTCAATACCACTCACCCGAATCATTTAACCACAGGTTTTAACCTCTGGTTTCTAGCAGCTTGGTGCACTATTAAATCAGTAGTCCTGTCGCAGTACCAGAGAAGGAGTTGGAGAGCTATTAAATTCAAAATAATTGTTTTGGAAATCATGAATGCATGCTGTACCCACTGGTGCAGCCATAGTTAAAAGAGTATTAATCTGTTTTTCCTCTGCAACCAAGTGCTTTGCAGAACTTTGCAACTTCATGTATTCCCAGGCCCAGCACTAGATAAAAACTTCTGGTAAGAGAAGTTGTAAAAACATTCCTTATACTTTAATATAATCAGGAACTATACATTCAAATGTATAAGGAAGTGGAGCTTTAAAACTGGATTTGAGTGTCTATTTTGCCTTCAGCTAACTATTCAAGAGACTCCTTTTAAAGGAAAATGCCTTGACCAATGCCCAGAATTTTCGTGCAGGACAGTTTTTAGAACTGCATAACAATGATTATGGTAGGCAGTCTCCAAGATGGCCCCCGATAACCTCCACTTCCTGGAATTCACATCCTTCTGTAAAGTCCTCCACTTGAGTATGAGTTAAGCTTAATGAAATCACTTCTAATGAATAGAATATAGCCGGCCCTTTGTATCCCCAGGTTCTGCATCCAAGTATTCAATCAAACTTGGACTGAAAATATTCAGAAAAAAAATTCCAGAAAATTCCAAAAAGCAAAACTTGAATCACTGCTCACTGGAAACTATTTACATCACATTTGTGTTGTGTTTACAACTATTTACATAGCATTTGTATTACGCATTATAAGTAATCAAGAGATGACTGAAAGTATACCGGAGGATGTGCTACATCATTTTACATAAGGGACTTGAGCATCCTCGGATTTTGGTATCCACAGGGGTCCTGGAACCAACCCCCCACAGATACTGAAGGATAACTGTACAACAAAAATGATGGGATGTCACTTCTGAGATTAAGTTACTAAGAGACTGTGGCTTCTATCTTGGGTACCCTCTCTTGTACTCTTGCGTTCTCTGAGGGAAGCCAGCTGCCATGTCTGTCATAAGCTGCCCTATGGAGACACCCACAGAGCAAGGAACTGAGGGTGGTCCCAGGGACAACAGCTAGCCAGGAACTGAGGCTTCATTCCAACTGCTCTCAAGGAACTGAACTGCCAACAGCACTGTCAGGAACTTGGAAGTAGATCTGCTGGAGTGGAGAGGTGAGACAGTTGTACCTTGAGTCAGACTTCTAAGACACCTGGCACCAGAGAACTCAGCTAAGCCACACCCAGAGTTTTGATGCACAGCTGCTGTGATGTCATACATGTTTATTGTCTTAAGTCACTATGTTTTAAGTTAACTTTTTATTCATCAATAGTTACCCAATAATAGTAACATTAAGAATTGTTACCATATTTGCATAGTATGTTTTAATAGCTTAACATACTTTTTTTTTACAAAAATTACCTCATTTCATCTTCAAAAGAAACATGTAAGATAAACATTATCACTTGCACTATTATTTACTTTTTTTTGTAATTAATTAATTTATTTTGGGCTGCATTGGTCTTCGCTGCTGCCCACGGGCTTTTCTCTAGTTGCAGCAGCAGGGTCTACTCTTCGTTGCAGTGCACGGGCTTCTCATTGCGGTGGCTTCTCTTGTTGCAGAGCATGGGCTCTAGGCACACAGGCTTCAGTAGTTGTAGCACACGGGCTCAGTAGCTGTGGCTCACGGGCTCCAGAGCACAGGCTCAGCAGTTATGGTGCACAGGCTTAGTTGCTCCACAGCATGTGAGATCTTCCCAGACCAGGTCTGGAACCTGTGACCACTGCGTCAGCAGGCGGATTCTTAACCACTGCGCCAGCAGGGAAGTCACTGGCAGGTAGACTCTTAACCACCGCGCCACCAGGGAAGTCCCTATTTACTTTTTTTATTATTATTATTACTTTTGGCTGCATTGGGTCTTCGTTGCTGCTTGCGGGCTTTCTCTACTTGCAGTGAGCGGGGTCTACTCTTCATTGTGTTGCACGGGCTTCTCACTGCAGTGGCTTCTCTTGTTGTGGAGCACGGGCTCTAGGCACGCAGGCTTCAGTAGTTGTGGTGCACTGGCTTCAGTAGTTGTGGCTCATGGGCTCTAGAGCGCAGGCTCAGTAGTTGTGGCTCACGGGCTTAGTTGCTCCACGGCATGTGGGATCTTCCCAGACCTGAGCTCAAACTTATGTCCCCTGCATTGGCAGGTGGATTCTTAACCACTGCGCCACCAGGGAAGCCCTACTTCTTTCGATAAGAAAAATGAGAAATACTTAGCAAGTTGCCACTGTCCACCTAGCTTGTAAGTGGCAGAGCTGGGGTCAGAACCCTAATGATAACTCTGAACCTTGTGTTCTTCCCAAAGGAAAGTGCTTTGCAAACTGTGAAATTTATTATAAGTGAAAGTTAAAAATACTAAAGATTACTGACATTAGAAATTCTACCAACAGAGTTTCATGTTTGGAATGAAATGTTCTGAAACCTTTGATAATGGTAATTTCTCAGAGAAATGCACTACTTTTAATTGCATCAATTCCTGGCATCTCAGTGTTACAGAAGGAGTTCATTTGAAGGGAAGAGGCAGATGAAGAATAACAGAAGTGATATTTTATGAAGTAAGAATGAAGGGGAAGTGAAGACTCAAAAATGGGAACCCAGGCCATATCTCAACTATTAGTTATAGGCCAATAACATTTCCAAAGATTTTGTAGTTATGAATCTATTTAAATTATGCTATAAATATTCAGAAGTGACAACGTGAATTAATAATTAGAAATTATGGTCATAAGAAAGAAATTTGAAGATAATGCTTTCCACATAGTATGGGAAACACACACACATACACACACAGATACAGTTATACAGTACCCAGGACACAGTCAATGTTTTTCTTTTAATTACTGAAATGGAACCTGAAATGTTTATTTCCAAGGGTTATATATTTATAATGAAGCATAAGAATATGTTGCATTTTTTTTGTTTTATTCAAAATGGATCATGTTGCTCAAAATAATACATAGATGCAGATCTAATAATCACCATGGCAACCAAAACACAAATCTCAATGTCGTATTTTAATAACATTTAATCTTTATAACCCATAGAGAGTTGATAATGTGAATCTTTATCTTCTATTCATTCTTGCACTAACTTAAGAAGGGATATTCTTTCTTTAGAGATTGAGATTGGGAACTGTATCAATTACCTATTGCTGCTCTCCCAGATTACTGCAAATTTAGTAGCTTAAAACAACACAAATTTATCTTATTGTTCATGTCAGAAGTCTAAAATGCATTAGCAGAGCTACGTCCTTTCTAGATTCTGTGTCCCTGACTTTTCCAGAGGTCACCTGCCTCCCTCGGCTCATAGTCTGTTTCTATGTCCAGCAGTGTAGCTTTAAATCTCACCTTCTCTCTCTGACCTCTACTTCCATTAACACATCTCCTATTATGGCTCTGACCTCCTGCCTCCCTCTTAAAAGGTCTCCTGTGACTACATTAGACCCCTTGAATAATCCAGGATAATCTTCCCAAGTCCAGATCTTTAATTATATTTGTAAAGTGCCTTTTGCCATGCAAACATACACAGGTTTCAGGGATTAGGGCATGGACATCTTTGGGGACCACTGTTCTGCCTACCACAGGACCTATTTTGGTTTGGAGAGAAGACTAAGAGAAAGAGGTCTAGGAGGAAGCCTTCTAATGTGAGAATCCATGGGAGATTTGGTTTAGGAAGAAAACAGAGGGTCATGTTTTCATTGGACCTCTGTTTACTGCAATGGCAGGGGGCTTACTGATGCACAAGCACAAACATTCCTGAAAAACTCACCTGTACATCCCATATCACAACCTCCGATACTCAGTGTCACATACTGTCATCATCTGTTTAAAGAAATTAATAAAATAAGTATTAATTAAGTCATTATTTCTGTCATTTAATATGTGTCCAGCACTAGTCAGGCACTCAGCACCTGAGGATGGGAATATTTTCTGCTAGAGGCATTTGCATACACTGATAGTCCTCAAAAAGCTTTGTTGCCTTTATCTTTCTTGATTTGATATATGTCCTATTTGACTTTAAATAATAGTTTGAAATAAAAAGGAGACTTAAGAAGACATAATGGATTTATGTACATGTAGAAGACAGAGTGGCAAAGGACTCAAGGATTAATCTATCCACTTCTCTCTTTTCAGGTTGAGAAACTGAGTTCCCTGATGAAGAAGAAAACTTGGTACTAGTAGAAGAACCAAACTTAGAACTCGAATTCCTTCTACTTTATAGCTTCAGGTAGAAATAACTCATGGTAAAATAACAACAAAGGTCTCCTAGGAAGCTCATTTTCCCCCCCACAAAAGTAACGATCTAACAGATTAAGAGACTGCCTAGGGAATTCAGAATTTATCGACAATCTTTTTTAATAAAGTGGTAGTAAGTCCCTTAAAAAGGAAGACACAAAGATAGACATTTTTTAAAAATTAAAGAGCTGATACTTTCCCTGAATGTACTCATTATTATCAATAAAAATTTAACACCTGCCAACAATGATATGACATTAAATATTTAAAAAAAGAAGAAAAAGACTCAGAAAACCATTGTTACTCTGATTTTGATGTTTTATGGTTAGAGAAAGTCAGAAAATCTAAGAGGTTCCAAGTTCTGCCATTTACCTATGTGTTACCTTCAGCAAGTTAATTAATATCTTGAGGTTTCATTTTTTTTCATCCATACTGAAATTTACAATTTCACCAGGAAATAAGGTGACTTACTCAGATTAGCTCCTTGAAGTGCTTCTGGCCAGAGTTCATGCTGTTTAAAAACAACAACATGGAAAGTACCCACTCTGCTTTATTTTAAATTTAAATCAGAGAATAATGTTAGTTTGATTATAGAATATTTTCAAAGATCTAAAAGAGAACCACTCTCTTGTATTTGAAATTAGTGAATTCTATAGTTATTTAATCAAAAGCCTATTGAGTTCCAATAATGTGACTAACCCCCTGCCAAGTGTCATTGGGGCTGCAAAGAGTTGTATGTGGTCTTGACTTCAAAGAATAACAACACATGAAGAATGCACCAGACATTCTCAGGAATTATAGAATGTATTTAAGAGAACATCAGGAATTTTAGATTTAGTTATTCCTTAAATGCAATAGCATTGGCCTTCTTATAGTTTCTCTAACATGCTAAGCTCTTGCCCTTAAATCATTTCTTTGGACATCTACTCTTTAATAAAAGCCACTTTCAACTCAGTCTAAATACTTGCTTTCTATTTAACTCTTTCTTAGTATTTATTATAATTTAGTTTTATTTGTAGCACTTACAATTTTGTAATTACAAATATTAACTCACTTGATTTTTTTATTATTCATTAACGTATTTTTAAAAATTTGTGTTTATCTGCCACTTTGCCCCCAGTATAGCCACCAGTAAGCCCTAAAAAAACAGAGAAAACTGTATCTTCATTAAGTGATTTGAGTAAGATCTAAAGGAGTTTCCAAATTCTATCTGGAGGAGAAAAAAAGAAAATGTTATATTTTAAAATTAACTCTGTGAGGGTAACACCCATAAGTTTTGTACTATATTTCTCCAACATCTAACATGGTACCTGGCACGATTTCTACTAGTTAAATATCTGTTCTTTAAATAAGTGACGAAGTGAATGGATGTTTTACTGTACTTAAGGTCATGTAGATTAGAGGTAGGGGATTACATTTTATTAAAAATTAACTATATATATATTTCTTAATAATATATTGGTTATCCTCTTTAATTGTTTAACAGTAATATTTTTATAACACATTTCCCAGGTCAGTCCTCATCCAATAACTGGTCAGCATGGCCACACAAAGAAGTGGTTCCCTTGCCAGTTCTTGGGGAAATTCTGAAGGATCATCCTAGTTTCAGACTTTTCATTGAGATGGTTGAAGCTTCTGTTGCATCTGAATTACAACTCATCTTCTCCCTCTAGCCAATCCTATTCTCTTCTATTTCATAGGTGGTGACTCCAAGAATGTTCCCTAATAAATCTCTGGCAAACTGATCTGCATATCAGAGTTTGCCTTTGGGGAACTTAACCTATTTTTGCTGGTGCCTAGAATATTCTGAGAAATCAGATTCTTGGATGGGATTCTGGAGCTGGATCACTTGCCACCCAGCTGGCAATAAGGGATCCAACACTGATTATAGGTGGAGCATTGATTCTTCCTGGCACAAGATATGAGTGCAATGTCAAAACCTTCAATAATGAACTGAGATATTACACTGTTTTGAGCAAATGTATTAGCTGCTTTCATGTGCCATACAGGTGAGAACTTGCAATTATAAGAACAGTGGAATTGGGTGACCATTGCTAATCTTGATTGTTTTGGAAAAAGATAACACATATGGGAGAGTGATTAATCAATCATTAGAAGCTGTGTGCCATTCACTGTTTGCAGAGATTAGTAGTTTAGGTTAGAATACACATGAATATGAATAATATTTAGAAGGTCAGGGACAAGAAAAGTTGGGGTTAGAAGCATGTAGAAAAACACAAGTGAGTGGACAAAGTGTGAAGATTTTCAAATCATATTTTAACACCCATCAAACAGCATCCACCACTGAAAAGTCACAGAACAACTAGGAAGAATCTTTCTACATTTTCAGGCACGTGTTGGCATTGTCTGCAAGTACAGCTTCTGCCATTACCACTCTCTCACAGAGTGTTTAATCCACCAATATGGAATCCCACTTAACATCACTTCAATTCCAGTGACCCACTTATAGCAAATGTGGTATGAAAATGGGCCCTTGACTTTGGGTGCCACAGGTCATATGATATACCACACTGGCCAGAAGCTGCCAGAGTGCTGGAACAGCCAGTTTAATGCACTAGTCTGGGGACAATACCTTGAGAAGATGGAGAGCCATCTCTAGGATGTGGTATACACTTTAAAGCATAGGTCCAGGATCCCAGAAATGGTCTCAGTTACCATTAATCCCTTATCAGAATATGTGATTTCTGATTTGTTCTTATCATCCTTGCAACTTTGGGCTCTGAATTTAAAAGTCCTGATTTCAATGGGCAGAACGCTTCCATTAGGGAACAGCAGAGTCCTACTGAAATATAAACCGTAACTTCTACTCTGGAACTTCAGGGTTCATGAAAAGGGACTAGCATTCAAGAAGCAGAACAATCATCTCAACAGGAGTGGTTAATCCTATTTATCAGAAGGAGGCAGGGCTGTTGTTATCAGGCAATTGTCAAAATGAGGGCAGAATGAATAATTTGGCACACCCATGCGATTCACTTGGGTGCCTCTTTGAACTTCCCTGTCCAATTTTGATTGTAACTGGACAAGCTCAATAACCAACCTCTTTTTTAGAAGGGTATAATGAACACAAGCTCACCTCTCTCAAGGATACAGATCTGGATCTCTCCACCAGGTCAGCCAGCTTGACCAGTGGAATCTAGGAAGGGTACAGAGGAGGGAGACAAAGACTATCAGTTGCAGCCCTGACACAGCTATTGAGGAGGGACTACAATCCATCCCACTAATATTCCTTGTAGTTTTTCCTAGAAATACTGGAACACCTACTTTTTTTATACAAAAAAAAGTAAATACAGGGACTTCCCTGGTGATCCAGTGGTAAAGAATCCGCCTTCCAATGCAGGGGATGCGGGTTCAATCCCTGGTCAGGGAACTAAGATCCCACATGCCGTGGGGCAACTAAGCCCACGTGCCACAACTACTGAGCTTGAGCGCCTCAACTAGAGCCTGTGTGCTGCAAACTACAGAGCCCACACGCTGCAAATTACATAGCCCACGCACTGCAAACTACAAAGCCCACACATCCTGGAGCCCCCACCCCACAACTAGAGAGAGAAAACCCGCATGCCACAACTAGAGAGAAACCCAAGCAGACCGCTCACCGTAACAAAAAGATCCCACATGCCTCAACAAAGATCCCATGGGCTGCAACTAAGACCTGATGCAGCCCCCCAAAATAAATAAATAATAAGGAAAATAAATAAATAAAATAATTTTAAAAAAGTAAATATAATCAATGGCAGATACAGTCTAGGTAAAGGGTAGACTATATTTATACTAGGAAATACCAACAGATCCTCTTTTAGGAATGAAGGAGCAGCTGGGAATGCTGCTGTCAGACAGCCCTCAGCTCTCATCCCTCTTTGGGGATCACTTCCACTGGAGAGAGTCCTCTCCCCTCATGATACATTTCCATTCCAGAGCATTCCTTAACTAAAGGTTAATCAATATGGAAACACTAATACCTTGTTCCCATGACAACTTACGACAACTCCAGAAGAGTCATTCCAGCTTTGGAGCTCCTCATAATGATTGTCTGAGGCTTTTGTTAAGATGGCACTACAGCCTCACATCTTCCTCTGCCCAATTCTACTTTCTTCCATTTCCTTCTACAGGTGGTCACCCCCAGAAGCACTACCCTATAAAGCCCCAGCACACTAATGTCTAGTTCAGATTCTGTTTCCTAGGTAATTCAATCTGCAACATCCCTTCTCCATGACACAAAATTACGCACCCCTTCCCCTCCAAAAGGCCATATTCTTAATGACTTGTCTTTGAACTCTACCAACTTTGAATATGAATGCCTGAGTTTTCTCTTTTTGCAAATGCTTCTACTTTGGTGATTGCATTAGTTATGAAAGAGGCTGTCTGGCTCAGGAGCCACAAATATTTACTGTCTGGTTCTTTACAGGGAATATTTTCTAATCCCTGATGTAGATGACACCCCTTCCATAGTCTATCAATATTTCCAAGATGGAAAGTTTCAGTTTAACATTCTCTTTTTGCTTTATTTCTTTTCATTATGAATTTTTATGTTTCTGATTCTGTATTTGAATTATAATGATAACATCAGACACCTCCTTATTTCCAAGTCCATTACCACTAAAATTACTTCTATTATTGTGTTTTTGCATAATAACATTGATTTAACATCAAGTTTTAAGAAACAAAGAAAAATGCTATCTGTCTGTCTGTCTCAATCCTTTACCAAGTGAAATGTACTAACAGACACATGGGAAAGAAAAATAATACAATAACCAGTATGATTGCTTCTGAGACCTATTAGCATAATCCACCAGAAGCTTGACTTTTTGTTTGCTAAACTGTTTTAGACAAGATAATTACATTAAAGTGTTTGGTATTTCCAAATTATTGCATAATGTCATGAGTCTTAGATGATTTAGTCTGGTTGTTCTCATGATAGTGGAATCAATGAAAATGTGCTGAAATTAAAAGGGAAGATTTTCAAAGAAGTATGTGGGAGGTCTGGATGGAACTTCCTTTTGTTCAGGACTGTGGGAAGATTTTGTTGTATATTACCAGAGAAAACAGCATGGGCAAACTTTTAGTATTGCTCTCCTAGTTACAAGAGTCAGAAAATTACATAGAACACTTTTTCAAAACGGTTTTTTGTGTTTTTTTTGTAAGAATACTTGTGGTGAAGGACTGAAACAAGAGATGGAAATAAGTTCCTTCTCTTTCTTATGGCATCTTGTTTGTCATCTGCTCTCTTTTTCTCTCACTATCAGCTGACATTTCCTTTATACTTTGGGTATCTTTTTACTACTTCATGGCATCTGTTTACTTATGGTTTCTGCTTCCTCAGAACTGTAGCCTGCAGATGCACATATGCACAATTCTCCTTAATGGCTTTTCTCTATCTACCCTTCCTTTTCTATTCAAGCTTCTAATGTTTTTTTGGTTTTGCTTTTGTTTTTTTCCTTTTTCTTCTATTTTGTCTCATGTATGATCTCACTAAGAATCTGACTGGTCCAGCTAATTCTGTCATGCTGGAACACATCTTAAGATGTTGATCATTTTATTGCATGGCTGTTTTTATCTGCCCTCTGAAACATCAGATCATACATCTGCTTAATCTGTGGGCATATAGTCATAAGGTCTTCGTAGAGTTTTCTCCGAATTAGGAATATGGACAAGAAACTTATAAAAATGGTACAAATATCAGAAATTCTATATCAACCAGTACCTTGTCCTAGCTTACCTTAACAGCATAACCTGAGACAAAGGCTTTCATGTAGACTGTTTATTTGGGGATCGATACACAGGGCGTGGGACTGCAGAACAAGGCTAGTGACACAGAGAGGAAATAAAAGTCAATGTAAGTATGTGTCATGGTGTTGGCCATTGTCATAGGTGATTGACTGCATCACTATGGTGTTGGCCTTTGCTACAGTTGATTGAATTTTTATGGTGCTGGTCATTGCTATAGGTGACTGATTGGATTGTTATACTGTTGGTCATTACTATGGGTTACTGGATGCTCCATCACCTGGGATCTTCTGAGTTCCTTTATACAATGTGTCTCAGAACTGACTGCTTTGGGGATGAAAGGAAGAAGCATTTACCCATCATCTACCCCTGGCCATAGATGGCTCTGTGGGCATTAACTTCTTACACTTCTCAGTTGCACATATGTAAGTATAGAGCAAGTTCTGCAGGTGTCCCTTGCCACAGGGTCAGAAGAACCTGAGATCAGAAAAGGAGAGGTACACAGAAGGTAAGGTTAAGATGAGGCACTGTCTGATTGAAGCTGTGCAAAACTGTTTGAGAATCTGGACAAGATGGTTTTGAAATGGTACATGGAGATTGTCCAAATCAGTTGGTTAATATGTTCTGTTCATATGCTAACCCTTGACTTGTCATTGTGTCCCGTCTCTCTATTCTTTTTTTTTTTTTTTTTTTGCGGTACGCGGGCCTCTCACTGCTGCGGCCTCTCCCGTTGCGGAGCACAGGCTCCGGACGCGCAGGCCCAGCGACCATGGCTCACGGGCCCAGCCGCTCCGCGGCATGTGGGATCTTCGCGGACCAGGGCACGACCCCGCGTCCCCTGCATCGGCAGGCGGACTCTCAACCACTGTGCCACCAGGGAAGCCCCCGTCTCTCTATTCTTACTGCTATTACCTAAGTTAGCCCACATCCATTCTTGCCTAGAATGTTTTTAATCTTCTGATTCACTCAATTCCCATCTATTCACCATATCATCTATAGAACAGTTGACATGATGATGCCATTATTATTATTATTAATGCCATTTGTTTATAATTCTTAAAGAGATCCTTATTATTTTAGAATTATGTTGTCTTTGCCTGCCTCTTATTCTCAGTGCCTTCTTCTCTTCCCAGAATCACTTAATCTCAATTCAAAGCATACTACAAATGTCACTTCCTCTGCAAAATCAGACCCAGCTTCTTCTGCATCCTCTGCACCCCAGCAGCACATGCTACATTATGACAAAATAATTTGTCTTCCCACTTGACCACAAACTCCATCTGACTAAGGACCAGATACTATTTCCATATGCACTTTCAGGTCCTGGCACTTTGTCACAGTGTAGGTGTCAATAATTCATACTGAGTAAATAAGTTTTAAAAAATGAAATAGAATAAGTTTTATCCCATGAATTTTTGATATGATTCCTAATTTTCCACTTCATAATAATTTTTATAAAACTGGCCTGTGTGGGTTCATAGGGTAGCATTATTTTCTTTTGCTTTAGAAATTACCAAAAACTTGCCAGCAGTAAATGTAGCGATCTGTGTCTTCACAGCAACAAAATAAGGACTCAAACCACTTTGGTTGTTGGGACATAACATTCTGCTGAGCTAGTTAGGGTACAATTGAAAAAATAAAGCAAGTGTTGGGTTTTTTTGTGAATCTAAATCCCTACCAAACTAAATGAATACATGAGAAATACCTGTATATATTATGATGTATTCAGTTAACCTCTAAACTTGATGATGCCACTCTGCATATGTATGGGAAATATTCTCATAAATAACACTATGCTAATGAATAATAATCTCTGTTACATATGTGTTTGAACACTGAAAATATGAGAATAAGTATAATAGATTATGATTACTCTGAGTAATCAATGGCTTGACAGAAGACAGTTTGAGTTCACCTTCATATGCAGAACACCTTTCTAATGAAACCACTTCTTCCATTAAGAGGAAAAGAAACATTGTCTGCTTCATCATTTGGTGATCTCTGCATCACTGGGGTTGTCCAAGGAATGTACTTTAGCAGATGCAGATAGATTCCACATACCTAGTCTGGAACCCCACACATATGTCTTTGAGCAAGTCACTTTGTTTCTTTAAACCTCAGTTACTTTCTCTGGACAATAGCAACAACATCTTCTTTGCATGATACATATAAGGATCAGCAGTAATTTATATAAAAGTGCCTGGAACATCAAAGTACTCAATTGTAATATAAATAACAATATGCTTTTCATCAGTTATATTTGTTCCTAATTATTTTTGCTATTAGTAGTGGTACAATATAATAGAGGATAGGAATTTGTTGAAAACATTTACAAGATAATTCAAGCATCAGGTGCTTGACTGGACAAGGTTAGTGTCCCTGGTCCCATTTATGCTGGCAATAGGGAAACCATCTAACCTTCCTTCTGCAGACATGCAGGGCACTGAGAGAAATGAAAGGAGAAGAAAAGAATATAAAATAAAGATGCAAGCCAAGATGCAAAGAGCTGAAGGAACAAATACGAAATGTACCAACGTTTATAAATCCCTCAAGTGACCTTTTGTTCTTTTTATCCTCAAGGTTCCATGAGTCTGTGATGCTAAGTTCTTTAGAAAATTCCAGGGAATATCTTTCTACTTTATCTTTCTACTTTAAAAGTTGTTATTTGTTTTCACTGGGGTCAGGTCTAGAATTATCCAAAATCATGGGATTTGTCCGACCAATCAAATGGAAGACCTCAGACTTCAGATAGACAGATGGTTTAGGATACAACTGCATCTAAGGGATTATTTACGTTAATTTATGCATTAGTTTTTTCCAAGGGTACACTCAAAATATCGGAGTATTATACACATACTAAAATTAGATTTAGGAAAGTAAAGGCAGGGACAGATAAACTAAAAGAAAGGAAACTCATGAATATTCATGTTCGAAATGAATACATCTTAAGCCTCAAAGCCTGGGCTGGATGGGAAGCATTGCTTTTGTTATTTCAGTAACAGCTGAGCGAATAAGATGTGACTATACTGCCTAAGAAGGGGGGCGATATCTTGGTCACTTAAAAGGGTCAACTGAATTGCCACACTACTGATTAGCTGAATTATATCTACACAGAATAAGCACAGCCACAGTGGAGTCTGGACAATTATCAAAGTGCAATTAAATATCTTATTTTTGGTATGCCTAGAAGAGATTCCAAGATGAATCCCTAGAAATATCACTTATATCGTTTTAGAATGGCAACTCTACTCCAAATTTCCTTCAGAGTTCACAGACATGTTACGGACGCCTCACAGAGTAATTTTATAGATACTTTAACCATCAGATAGTATACAACACTTAAAGTAATTTCAAGAATTTTCCCAGAACATTGACTCCCCTAATTTTCTTTCCCAAGAAAAGTACATGCAAATGGCTTGTTTTCCTTGAAAAATTGAGCTTGAGGCAGAGTGGCATAAATGAATAAGCACCAAAATCTCTTATCTTATTGATCCTTTTTTTTTCAATAATTACATCTTATCTTCAAAGGTACAAAAGACAACATATGGAGTGTTCAAAATCGATGACACTAAGGATATGAATATGCTAACAGTTTGAACTGACTTTTGTATTTTTATAAGAGAGGGGTAAACTTTATTAAAGGGTAGCACTGACAGGTATGGGATATTAACACCACCACCATTCTTAGTCAAGCACCTCAATATATCAGATAAGAAAGATCACATCTTATTTATGAGATTACAATACATATATATGCGTACATTTATACATGTGTATATGTGTGTATACATATGTGTGTATATGCATATACATATACATGCATGCATATGTAGACACACAGATGCTCACATATGCATATAAAAAAATGAAACTCAAACTTTACTTTTATTCCCCAAATGAATTATGTAGGTTTCCTGTTACACAGAATTAATACACCACACTTAGTGTCCTACCTCTGAGACTTTTCTAACCTTTCTTACACTTCACTACTTTAAAAATAAGGGAGTCACATTATCCTGCATTAGGTTCCAAAATTAATTATTAACAATTAATCATTAATGACATGAAACCTCTTGAAAGCATTTTTAAAGATGAATAGACACACTGAAGCTACTGAAATCAAATACAATACTAACAACAGGAAAATAGGAATTATACATCTGTTGAACACCTAATGGTTAAGACATGTCTTTTTCCTTTGGGTTAGACCTAAGGCACTGAGTTCCAGTATCATGATCAGAATTGGTTAGACTTTTTCAAGAAAAAAAAAAGGGTGGTAGGGCTAGGTCAGTTGACTGCAACTAAATGTCTTTCATAAGGTTTCAAACTCAAAGAAAAAGTAAAATAAAATAAAAGGGCTGAGTCGTTAAGGGCATGAGATGCCCCTGGTGGTAGGTGTGGAAGGCATCACAACAGGCATACATTGTATTGTGGGAATGTACAGCAGACAAATTATGAAGTGATCCTTGGGTCCTAACACAGTGGAGAGATTTACAAGACCTATAATAAAAGATGAATGCAGTGGCCAATTAAGGTCTTCATACATAGCTGATGCATTCAGATATGCACTCAACACATATTTGTTTTACATTTGTTATGTTTCTCTGTTTTAATCTCTATCCTAGGGACGAGTGATGCAGAAGTAAACAAGACAAATTTACTTTTACCCCACTGAGCATATATTTTAACAGTAAACATAGAAAAAAATCAAATAAAGTTGTCCAATAAAGCAAGTTACTGTAAATCTAGCCAAGTATTGGAAAGAGGACAACACAGTCCTGATATGGAAAATAATGACAATAGTATCTAGGTGGGATGGTTGGCAATGGCATCTCTGAAGAGGAAGCATGCACAATTCTCAACTACATAATATGTAAGAGCCAGCCATTCAAACAGAAGGAAAAATGTTCCAAGTAAAAGGATCAGAAGTACAAAAGCGCTGAGGCAGTGAAGAGTTAAGCCTGCATGTTGTAAATGCCCCACCCAGATCTCCTTCACTTGCTGGTTTACTTATTCCCTGGCTTTTGTGGTATTTAACAATTCACAGCTGCTCCCTTCTCTGGATAATTGCCCATGGCCAAACAGGAGACCAGTGGGCACTTAGCTGATCCCACTACAGCCTCACTTGGTCCTTCCATGCTTGGTTTTAATGGAAAATGGGCAAGTACAATAATCATACCTGATCAGAACATGGTGACCAGCACCTCAGGGTCCTCAGAAATAAGAATCTAGACTTGGAGAAACTCTAGACTAGGAGAACTAGGATACAGAACATGTGGGGGAGGGAGATGACAGGTTTCAGTAATGACTTTGGGAGAATTGCAGCATGGGCTGCAGTTTGTCCCACTAACCCTCCTCTCATAAACTGTCACATATTGTGATAACTAGGGTCCTGGAGAAGCTGTAACTATGTGGAATAAACTTAATTTGAGAAGCAAGTGGACATGAGCAGTACAAGAAGTATTCTGAGAATGCACCCACCATATGGGGCTGGTATATCCACACCCAAGACCCTAGAAATGTCAACTGCTAACAGTTCATAATTGTTCCTTACTTGGAGGAAAGCCCTCAAAGAAATGGAATAGCCCACAAACTCACATGGGAAGTGACTCCCTTTCTCACAGAGGGGCAAAGACATAGCCTGACCAAGTGCAAAAGACTGGCCCCATAACTTGCAGGTGGCAGTAGCTCTGTTGTGCAATTTGTGTCCAGAACTTTTTTATGGGATTATTTAGAAGCTAGTCTCCATCTGAGACCACATTTGTTGCTTGCCATTTCTTCCCTGACTTACCTACTTTCCTCAGACCTTTCTTCTGGAAGCACACCTCCAACAAATTTAGAATATCCATCTCAGCCTCTGTTTCTAGAGAGCTGGCCTAAAGACAGCCTGTTCTAAGAATGAACAAAGTGAATGTGGCTGCAGTGTGGTGATAAAAGATGAGCCAAGATGAGACTGGAAGGATAGGCTTATGCCAGATTATTCAGAAATATGATAATCCCTTTACCTCTCATCTTGTGGGCAATGGGAAATAAATGATTTTTGGCAGGGGGAAGGAGAGTACATTTTATTAAACACACACATGATTTAATATTCTTATATATTTGTTGTAGTGTATAGTGTGTATTTGTCTCATCCACAGTAACCTGTGTGCTCAATAAAGGGAAAGGCTTTTCCAGGATGAAACACAGTGCTCAGAGAAATATAGACACACAGTAGATATGTGCTAATAATAATGATTCATGTTGATCACCAAGGGTCAATAACATGTTATAATCTGGTTTATTTGCAATTATAACATGGCTGCTCTTTTGCTTAAGAATGATTTAGTCTTGTAGAACTTTCATACAAGAAACCTCTGAAAAGCAATAAACCATAGGGGAAGAAGTACAGGCACAGAAAGGGACAGAGTTTTTGTAGCAGATTTATGAATGTATTAAATATTAAAGGGATAATCTCTATTGCTTTGTAGTTTAAGCAGTGATAAATGGGTGTTACGATTGATTAAATGCCTGCACTTTACTTCAATGTTTGTTTTGAACTGTTTATGGAAAGAATATGTAAAAGGAATAGAAATGCCTTATCAAGGAGAATTTCTTCTTCTTCTAGATGCACTTGGAGGTGACATATTCATACCTACAAATATTTTTGAATTAGGTGAGTCTGGCTAGCAAATCAAAATTAGGAAGTAGATTGCTACCATAGAGAACCCATGCTTCAGAATGAGATTGGCTGGTTTTAATTTTGGTTTGATCACCTTCTGAACACATGGCCTTATATAACTTCCTTAAATCCTCTGATCTTCTATTTTATCATCTGCAAAATTATTTCAAAAGCCAAAGTTGTGTATGTGTATATCTATAACTATACACATCTATATATATGGATATATCTATTTCTAACTATATCCATCTATCTGTATCTTTAATTTAACCCTAATTAAGTAACCATAAATATAAACATACTTATATATATACACATGTATATACACACACACAGACACACACACACACACACACACACATATATATATATACATATACACACACACATATACCTATATAAAGTCATGCAAACTTCTTAGGCTAGAGTTTGACATATACTAACTAAGAGCTTAATGGACATCAGTGCTTAAAACTGCTGTTAAACATAGGATTCACTGAACGCTTACTGTGGGGCAGGTTTTGTCCTTAGTCCTTTAATGGATTAACATACTATATCCTCCAAAATTTGATACAGGTACTACCTTCATTCACCCATTTATATATGAGCCTTAGGGAACATAAATGACTTGCTCACAGTTTGTGTGCTGTAGACTGACTTTGATCCCAGACAATTTGTTTCCAAAGTCCATACATGTAACTACTACTATGAAGTAGCAGCAGCAGAGTAATTATTACAACATGGAGCTAAATGAATGAGCATGCATGAGTGAGTGAATGCAAGAACGAATGAACAATAGTTTGATTCCTAAGACAGCAAATATTTGGAGCATTTTCCTGGTGGCAGAAAGAAGGCCAAGATATGGAAGAAAATAAACATTCTCATATACATGATATATCACATTTGAAACCTAAAAGAAAGGTACAACCTTTATACTAACAATTCTACAACTATAAAATTTCCAGAGGAAATAAGAAATATGTGTAAATGGATTTAAAATATGAATACTTTCCAAAAAAGAGGAAAAATAAAATACACATTTTTTCTATTTTGTATGATTGAATTTAATTACCAAGTTACCTGAACATGTATTTGGCATGCTGCTGTAAAATAAACATAAAACTAATTATTTTTAATAAGTAACTAATTACCCTATAATGATATTTAGAGCATTTTTTCCTATTCTTTGTTTTGTTTTCTTTATCATGACTAATTTTGAATATCAGTTTATCTAAAAATCAATTGCCAGGGCTTTCTGTAATGATCTGTGCATTTATATATTCCTGCATCATTACCAACATAGTTACTGTCCCTTTATAACATATTTTAGTGCATTAGAGAAAGAAAATGAGAACATAATCATTTGGTAACTAAAACTGCAGTGGTATAAAGTATCAGTACAGTTTAATAATAATAAATATGATGAGGCAGGATTTCCAGAAAACTGATATTCAGATTTTTTTTTTTAGGGTCTCTTTTATTATTCTTATTTTAAAAATTCTGGACTAATGTATTAGGGGCAATCTAGATTAAATGAAATTATAGAGTTACTTTATTTTAGGACTTTTAGAACTTGTACTATGTTATCAGATGTCCCCACCCTATCAGGCAATAGATTATGATACATTTGATCATAGTTATTGCTATTTTTCCCCTAATACATCTCTAGGGATTAGGTTTTTGTAGAACAACACTGGAAATCCCAACTATTCCACTGAATAATCATCTGTCTTCTTATACACAGACTAACAAGGGTTTATCATTATTCATTCCTGAAGTGTTAGGATTATGCAAATAGCAGCCAGGTTTTCATTCTAAAATACCTCCAAGAGGCTTCAGAACTCGGATTAACATTCCTGTAGAACACACAAATGATATATTTAAATAAATTATGTGCTTTGTTTGCCCTTTTTGAATACCAGCCATCACTGGATATGGTGCACCCTACCAGGGCTGTTGTTTCCTCTACGACTGTACATGGGGAAGAAGAATCCCCTTCTTGCACACATGTGCATGGAGAATTACTTTTTACTGACCATGTTATCTGGTTTATGTTAAAATTATTAATAAAAAATGAACCTCTATTCTATGAATCATATTGCACCTTGAACAGCAATAGTATTGCATTTTATTCTCAAATAGGCAGGACAGGAATTATTATTCCATTCAATGGATAGAGAAAAAAGATTATAGGAGCTGGTAATTATCATTTCACAGTTCTTTATTATGATTTCAATTGGGCCCAGCTTCTGGGAGCATCCGGTTCCTGTTGGAATACCTATGAAGGCTGAGCCATGCAGTGGTACTGATGGGAAGACAGAGCTTGGGGATGTTCCCTTCAGCTTACTGTAAAGTTACCTTCAGCAGAAGAGCATATGAGAAGAGCATGAGGTACCAGAGAGCACTGGATCCTCCCTGTTCCTTGCTTCTTCACAAGTACTCTCAGAATCCCCCTCACAAGCCGTTATTTGCCTGGGAAACAGATCATAGGCAATCTCTTAATGGAACTTGAAGGTCTTCACTTCACCATGAATATGGAAAAGCCCTGCTACTTATACTGTTACTTTCTCATCTGTGGTCATAACCCAGTGCTGTATAAGATAGAATATGATTGGGGTTCTTAGCCACGGGCCCAGATCAGACCTCATACCCTCTCCATGGTCTGGATCATTAGCGAATGTAGCCCAAAGGGAAGCAGCTTTTCCTTTACTGCTTTTTGGGAATTTCATTTATTCTTGCATTTCACAGTCAAGGGGTCCTTAAATTTTGATACCCTCTGCTTTTTTTTTTTGTCTTTTCTAAGCTTCCCAACTTACAAGCTTCTTCACAACAAAAATAAACTTTTCAGCATTTGGAGGGTGAGAGATTTATTTACTGCCTATTTTAAACTTTGTAGGCACTAGGTTAAATGTTTTACAAAGTTATTTCATCTTGTGAGATAAGTATTACTTTTCTTACATAACATAAAAGCAAATGATGCCTTCATCAGGTTGAGTGACTTGCCGAAGGTCATACAACCAAGCTTCAATTACAGTCTTATTCCAAACTCAAGTTCTCTTCCTTGTTTCTCTCTGCAGGAGACAGAAAGACGCAAGGAAAACACAATGACATTTAGGGAGATTCCAGAACTTGGAGAAGCATGGATGCTATCACCATCAACTAACCAAAAATCTGTGATATCCTGCATTAAAATCTATAGGGAACTGCTGAGGCATTTACAAACCCTACCTCCTATTGCGAAAGATGTTCCCTTTAAGCCCTAGTTGATAATTGGATAAAATCAGCAAGTTAAAAAGATTAAAGCAAAGAGCAAAAAGATTTACTATGGTTTCTTTTTTCATTCTCTGAAAGTGTCAAAGAGACATGAAGCCAGATAGTTTTAAAAGTGGTAAGATAGATTTTATTCAGACTACTGCAGTAGAGGAGAGAGACTTCAACACAGAACCAAGCTCCACTCCACTGAAACGTTTTAAACATTGACGTGTGCTAAAGGAAAATTACTGAAATAGGTTAAGGGGGGTTGTCAATGAGATTAGGCCAGCTGGGTTTGTTAACTGCCCTTATCTGGAGGAGAAACAACTCTGTATCTTTAGGACAGGAGGTAGTTTTGCAAACTGGAGCAAGGCAACCACCAAAATTAAGCTCTTACTCTCCTACTGGGAGACAGGAGAGCTATCTCCCTGCTTATTCGCATTTCAAAGAGATGGCCCCAGGTCCTTGAGGAGACATTTCAGGGTGGTAAAAGATTTGAGTCTTAAATGGAAAGAGAAAAGATTTATAATTGTAAGTTTTCTAAAGTAAACCATCTAAGAAAAGGAAGGTCAGGATCTTATAGTCAAATTTTGGCTGGAACAAACAGTAAACTCTTTTGGCAGCATTGAGCTTTCTCAGGCAAGCATTTTAAGAAGGTATGGGATCGCCGTAGGGTCATGGTATTGAGCTGATAGAAACCATGGTAGAGTTCGCTCAAGTCTCTTGGCGCAGGAAGTTGAATGGAATCATTTGTGCCTAGAGAGAGTTCTGTAGTTCTCAGAAGCCAAACACATTCTAACTACATTGTTCCAGTATAGCTCAACCACAAGCTTTAAAACCATGGAAACTATATCTGTTTATTATATAGATTTTTTTAAAGTTTTCATTTCTTAGTAGCAACCTTTACTTCACCTTATACAAGCTAATGATTTGCTTAGTCATGGGCCACACTATAGAGAAAGCTTCCAGATCCTATGTTGGTTGCTAAAGATGTCACTGAATATCAAAGAAAAATCAGTTAAATCTTTGGATACACTGTACCTTTCAAGAGACAGATCACAGATGTTTAGGGCAGCCTTTCAATTTACAGGAACCAGAAATTACAGCATTTTGCAACAAGCACATACTGTGCATCCTGCGTTGACTACAACAACCATCTGCTTGACATCACTGATTGACTATTCCCTGATTAATCATAGTTGAGGAGAGGAGAACAGTCAACCCCTCTCTATGTTCTGTGATTTCCTCCTCTCTCTGTATTTCAAAGTGATTCTAAGTTATGTTGTCCAAATTAAGCATGTATTTCTGGCCCACATACATAGATGGCAGTCAAGATTTACAGACTCCTTAAGAGCTGGTCCCTGATTTTTCAAATTCATAACAAACTATCTGTAGTTCTCTAAATATGTTATGTTCCCCGATGCCTTCTCTTGCACAGGCCAATTCTACTGCCAGAAGTATTCTTCTCTATTTATGCATCTGAAATTTTCTATTATTTCTTCAATACTTATCTCAAAAATTATGTGTTTTCAGGTTTCCCAACTCACAACCTTTGTGCCACAGTTGGATCAAGGACTCATTCACATCATTGTTCTTACGAAGATCTGTTGTAATTACTTATACCCAATTCTACCAACTACACATATGAGCTCGATGAGGTTAGGGATCCACACATATCACATTGTTATACACAATGGGAGCTGTAACTGCCCTGAATTCAGAAATTCGGATGTTGGGAAAAGGAAAAGATATAACCACACCTGCTTAACTTCATTGGATTTGCATTTCTCCTGCCTTAAATGGTCCCCATAATGGTAAAGGTTTGGCATGTGAACTGTGGATGGGTGAGGGGACATTAGGATATAAGTTAGATTTCTTGATTTTGGAAACCACAACTCAAGCTACCGTGACCATTTACCTATCAACTACTTTTGAGGGTCACAGAGATACCTTATCAGGTTCTTTTGGGTTGGAGATAAAGTAAATTCTGAGATCCATTTATATCAAATCACAGAGAAGATTTGAAAAGTGGTTATTTACACGATAATATGTAATTACTTAGAAAAGGAATCGATGGTTCCTAGGAAACAATATTAGTTCAGCCAGGAACATGTTATAGCAGACTAGCTTCATTTCCTATTATAACTGGTGAGACAATATTTTGTCATAGAAAGAGAGCGAATGGAGAATGGAAAATAGGACGTTTCTTTAATTTCATTTATATACTAGGCAAAGTACTCTACTTATGTTGTATAGTCTCATTCAATTCTTGTACAAACCTGCATAAACTGCATAAACTATTAGCCCAAAATCAAATATGAGGAAGCTGACAATAAACAGATTAAGTGATTTTTTTAATGTACTTCAGCTCCTAAGTAGCAAAGTAGGTATTCAGGTAGAGATCTCAAATGGATATAAATGTCTTTTTGATAAGAGTCAGTGATTTTTCTATAACTTTTCCCCATACAAGGTACCGCAGAGATCTCTTGTTATTTTTTTCTTCCCTGAAACGTCAATATGATTCAGTTTTCGTGATGGGAAGAAAAACAACACCAAGACAACATTGGTTCCATGATTTTTCAGAGGTCTATGACTTTGTGATTGACTCATGGTTAGCTAAATAATATTTACTTACACACACCAATTTTTAAAGGTTATTTCAATTAAGCAATATGCATGTTTCAGGGAATAAACAATATGAATCAAGATGACCCTCCTGAATGAATTGGATCAAAACACATTAAAGAGTCTATGAAATTAGCACACACTTCTTATAGCATCTACCCTAAGGATGATAATAGTTACTATTATTAATGCTATATTAAATGCCTCATATGCATTTTCTCATTTAACCACATAGTATCCCAGTGAGATAGGTTATTTTCCCCATTACTTTCCCCACTATACAGGTAAGGAAATAAGAATTCTGACGAGTTAAATATTGCTAATAATGAGGTGTAGAAACAGTCTTCAGTTCTCAGTATTGTGATTCAAGAATCCATGCTCTTACCCTCAAGCCTCTCAATATGTTTAATCACTCATAAAATTTTTCAGAAACTTTTGTAATTATTTTTAGACATTTTAAGTTTTATAACTCTAGCTTTTCCTTCTTTGTTCCTAAAAAAATTACATAAACATCAAGGTCAACAAACAGTTTTTTAAATTCTATAAAGACCATCCAGGAACATCAGTGTTAAGTTCCACTCAGTCTAGTTTCCTATGCCATATGGCATCATTCATCTTTTCAATTTTTGTTATTGTTAAGAGTAATTCTTTTCTCTAGTTTGCACAGTAACTTTTATAGAAATAATGAAGAATGGCTTTTCCTTAAAAAATCACTCAAATAATTAAATTAATTGCCAAAAAAATGGAGAACCTAAAATTTTCTTGGCCTTTCAAATCCCTCTAATAAAACATTAAATCCATTTTTTTCTGGAATCTTTTCACACTGTTAAGCTAGCTTTTTATTTTTTTAAACTTCGTTAAGAAATTAATATTTACTCTCCTGGCAGCCAGTCCTTTCTTCAGATAGCTCTATTAATAGTTCATTATCTGAGTCTTTCAATGTCTTATATCCAGAAATCCTTATTTGGGTACTTTTATAAATGATAACCCTTTAATATTTAAAACAGTGTATTTATACTGATATATTTTTAATTTATTTTAAATATAATTTTAAATTTTATTAAGATATAATTCACACAACATACAATTCATTCATTTAATATGTAAAGTAGTATATCTGATTAAAATTTAAAAAGTAATAATTTTCACTACTCATGTTTGTTTCATTGGACAGTAAGTCTGTGGGATTCTTCATGCTATCATCTCAGGAGTCAGCTCTTCAATAGTGAGCATTTAATGATATACAAATTATCAAATACAGACTGAGGACAATTTATTGACAACCATCAATTTCCTCAATACAGTTAGGCCCATTTTATAAATAAGGAAATTGAAGAATAGAGAAAAAGATAGTATATGCAAGAACAATGAGTTAGAAGGAGCCAGATTTGAAATTCAATGTACCTGTTTACAAACTGTGCTCTTGTTATCGTTCAAAACACTGTGCTGGCTGGAGCATTTTGTGGGGCAAGATTATGAAGTGGTAAAAAATAAATGGAATGGGCATAGCCCATCTAAAGAGCACAGGGGCCAAACTGAAAGACTTCTCAATGGCCAAGTTGGGGGTAAAAAAATGACCAAGAAATAAGTAATGCTAGTATTGGATTATTACCCAGGACATAAAATAAATATCCATAAGCCCATACTGATATAACTAATTAAATAAGGAAATAATTAAATAAATGGAGAAGAAACACCTTTCTCACTGAAAAATTCCAATCGATAAGTTAAAAATAATGAGGGAAGTACAAAATCACTACAGTAATGGAATAAAATTTAATGTAAAAATTTCAATTAAAAATCAATTTCATAAAATTACACCACGATAATAAATTCTGCAGCTGAGATCCAGTGATAAATGCTAAAAATAGTGGGCAAGGTTGTATGCAAAATCGGTATATCTTCATAGTCTTGAAGTTTTTCCCATAGAATATTTAGTAATTAGAAAGGAAAAAAACTAATTTTATAGTGAAGATTCCTGGCAGATGCCACCTTAATCAAATGATCAAGTTTAACATCATCAGTAATACATATAAATATTACGTACATCCATATGATGACACATCACTGCCACTTTGGTTTTTTGTGACAAACGCATAACTCAATCTAATCATAAGAAAACATCAGACAAACCGAATTTGAGCGATCTGTATAAAGTAATTGACTAGTATTTGTCACAAGTGTCAAGATCATGGAAGACAGAGAAAGAGTGAGAAAGTGTTACAGATCGGAGAAGACAAAAGTGACATGACAATTAAATGCAACTAAATCAGATGCTGAAACAGAAAAAAAAGAACATTAGTTAAAAATTTGATGAACTCCAAATCAATACTTAATTTCAGTTAACAGTATTGTGCCAAGATTACATTTAGTTTTGACAAGTGTTCTACAATTATGTAAAGTGTTAACATCAAGGGAAGCTGGATAATGGTTAAACAGGATTTCTCTGTACTATTTTTGAAACTCTCCAAGCCTAAATTTTTCTCAAAGTTTTTTTTTTTTTTTAAAGCATAATGGCTTAGGCTTGTATAATATTTCAGTTCTGCTCTATCTTAAATAAATTATTGGGTATGAGAATAAATGCACACAATTCATCAGTAGTGATGTATGTTAAATGCTACAGAAGCACAGAGAAAAGAGGTAAGTTAAACTGCAAAGAGCATGTGAGAAAAGCATTAAAGAAGGCCCCATGCAGGAGGTGACTTTCATGAGGACTGTGAAAATTAGATAGGTTTTTACCAGCTTGAGAAGGAGAGGAGGCTGAAAATAACGCTAGCATATACAACAACATTTGAAGGTGCACTAAATAGTGAAAAGTCAGGCGTTCCTGTGAAATAAAGTGCATGGAAGAATCATACACAAACTAAAGTCAGAAAGGTTGACAAATCATGAACAGTGTCAAATACCTAGAAAATATGTTGGGACTCAAAGTATAAGTAAAGGCAGTCATTTGAGATTATTTATGTAGTAGAAAACACTCTGCAATTATAGTAACACGTACATATCCATGGATGCTGGTTTAATTTGCTGAAAGTCACAGATACTCTCTCTGCTTTTAAAATATGTCAGTCAAAATGCAATTACTGTCAGTAGTTTTTTTCTCTTGAGACAACTGTGTGTATCAATTCATGCTACAAGGTTTATAAATGGGTGGGCACTTTTTTTCCTAATTCTTTTCCATCTTGTTTTGAAATAGAGCATTGAGGCCAAATTTGAAAGGGCCTTAAATTTTTGATATTCTTTTTGGGGTTTGTTTTGTTTTTGATACTTTGTGTTGGGTTTTGGGATGCATCTTTAATTTTTCTAGTATGTTATCTCCCCTGCCTTCTCTTTTTCTTGTTGAATCTATGATCATATTAAACTTCATCCACAAGGGACTTCCCTGGTGGCGCAGTGGATAAGACTCCGTGCTCCCATTGCAGGGGGCCTGGGTTCAATCTCTGGTCAGGGAACTAGATTCCACATGCATGCTGCAACTAACAGTTTGCATGCCACAACTAAGGAGCCCGCATGCGGCAACTAAGGAGCTGGTGAGCCGCAACTAAGGAGCTCTGGAGCTTCAACTAAGGAGCCAGTGACACAACTAAGGAGCCTTCCTGCCACAACTAAGACCCTGTGCAACCAAATAAATATTTTTAAAAATAAAAAAATAAACATCATTTATGAGAAAATATTGTTCTTGGTTCATCAGGATTAATCAATCTTTTGCAAACACAGTTATGTCTCCTGTTACATGAATTGAAGATGGAAAATGGCTTTTGAAAAACTAATACCCTCAAATATTTTTCCATTAACCTGCTTTTTTTTCTTCTAATTTATTTCAGTTTTTTGAAAATGATGATAATGTTTTATCCTTTATTTATTTATCCACCAGCTATTTATAGAATACCTACGAATTTTTAGGTCCTCTAATTGTGCTGTGGGAAAAACCTGGGTATGTGATTCAGCTGTCATATTCAAGGTTCTTAGAGTTTAATATATACCTTACAGGTGAAAATTACATACATACATATACATATACATATATATATATATATTCAGATTATTTTCAAGGAGATCCAAATATTGATTCTTTCTATGGGATTTTCCTACTTCTAAATGCCCTTATACTTCAACTTTATTTTCAGTGCCTCTCACTGACTGAATGCTAACAGTTTCCTGATTCCTGCAAAATACATGAAAGGCTTTTTTCTACAAAGCCTTCTTCAAACTGCTCCATCACATGCTAACTACTACCAGTTTCAAGTTTTCTTTTGCACTTACAATTTCTTCTCCCCTGTGTTCATTGTTTTTGGTATTAGCCATCTCCAGCAGACAATGAGCTCCCGGAAAATTAAGATGAACCGTTTTATCCCCCTTCATCTCATGTCCCTAGTTCCTAACACACCGGTGGGCAATTACCCAGATGTAGAAAGTACTGATTGATTTATTATCTTAAAGTAACAATATATTTGATTTTCTAGAAAAGTCATTATTTAATTATTGGTTTTTGCAGCTTTCAAAATACAGAAGATATTAATTTGAATTTCAGCTAGGGCAATGAGATAATACTCTTGTTTCTGTACAATGGAGACAAATTTCATTCCCAGGATATTGAATCAATAAGTCATCAAGTGGTTGTTAGGATAAAACCTGTCTCCTTTCTAAGTATTACTGGTAGTTCACAGTAATGAACATATAATTCATAAATAGGGAGAATAAATAAACTGAAGCACATTCATACAATACAATGTAATACAGCAATGAAGATGCATGAACTAGCTCCAGTATGCATAAACATGGCTAGCGTTTAAAACATAACATTGAGTGAAACATACAAGTTCTAATAAGATAAGCTCTATACCATTTATATAAATTGTACAACATACTCTAAAATATGATTATGAAAACATGCATATGTAAAAATCTGCATAGGTATTAAGAACATTAAGACATGAATGGAAGTTTACATACTAATTTCTTGATATTAATTGCATTTAGGGAGAAAGGAAAAGGGATGTACATGGAGGGGTGTTAAATTCTTTTGTAGCATGTTTATTTTTTAAAAAGTAAAACAAATACATGAAATACTATTATTTTTTAAATCATCTATTTATTCTGTATTGGAGTACATGGGCATCTGTTACATTATTTTTTGTATTCTTGGATGTTTAAAATAGTCCATACGGGACTTCCCTGGTAGTCCAGTGAGTAAGATGCCACGCTCCCAATGCAGGGGTCCCTGGTTCGATCCCTAGTCAGGGAACTAGATCCTGCACGCATGCCACAACTAAGAGTTTGTATGCCACAACTAGGAGTCCTCATGCTGCAACTAAGAAGCCTGCATGCCACAACTAAGACCAGCAAAGCCAAAATAAATAAATAAATAAAATATTTTTTAAAAATTAAAAAAATAAAATAGTCCATACAAAAAAGGTCGTGTATCTATACATATACACTAATTAATGTAACTATCTATATATATGTATGTATACCTATATATAAAGTAATATAATTAAACACACATATACAGAATAAAAGTACTTTAAGCTGAAGTTAAAACATAAATAATGTGTAAAATTCTTGTTACATGAAAGTAAGAAGCAGAGTGTTCCTGAAACATGATTTGTTTAAAATGGGCAATGACAACACCTTAAAAAAGAAATGACTCAAATGGGACTTTATGAAAGTACAGCTGGTAGAATTCACAAAAACTGTTTCCTAAAGCAAATGTAGGAACTAGGAGACATTATGTTCTTCCAGTGTTACAAGTACTGTGTCAAATACTATTCCCTAAATGAACAGTGAATATCTGGGACATATGAATGATTCTAGACTGACTGGCGCACTTAATCATATCAGGTTTGACTCTGACTGTACCCAAAAGTCCCCACCAGAATTATGGGAATCATGAAATATTATATATTTATATTTATATATATATATATATAAATTATATATACATATATGTATAATAGACATATGGACATATATATATATGCACATTATATACATATGTAATTTCTTTGTGAAAAAAAGTATAGTCGTAGAAACTAAGTATTAGTGTGGCCTACTGAAGTGAAGGAGGGGAAAATATGATGCTGCTTCTTATAATTAATTTGTAACTTGAAAACAGGATATTCAAATATTATATTGTAGTTACTCTGGAAATCAGATTCTCTCCCTTCCCTAGGTTTTCTGGTTTTGATTACTGAAGGCTATAGTTGCCCATTTATTTAGGGACTTTTCCAATATTTTTAGAATAACTGTATTTTTTGTCATGTGTGGTTGTTGAAATCTCTTTCCCTTTAGCATGTGTTCAACTAGTGTTTAGCTATTTCCTTGAATGTAAGGAGCTATAAAAATGCAAGAAAACAACCACGATGACAAAAACCAACACCTCTTCCAGGGCATACAGAGTGGCATTATGCTGGGACTCTCCTAACACTTAGCCAAGACATTTACAACTCTGCCTCAGCCTTCACTTCCTGCTTATACTGAGCCTAGAAATCAGCCAGAAGTGAAAGCTTAGCTTCTTCTCAGATCTTTCCTGAGTTTGTGTCCTGTCCTGGGTATGTGTGTGGCTTTCTAAATTCCTTATTTTATACAGACACATTTGAATACCCTAAAATCCCAAAGAAATTCTTTCCCCAACTTTTCCTCCAGGCTTTAGGAGATCTACTGAATGTCCTGACCGTAAACTCTTGTCCCAAATAACTGTGGGGTTTTCATTTGCCTTACAATGTTTTTGAGCAATGCCTACTATTAATCTGCCCTGAGTGAGTTCTGAAGAAGGCAAACAGAGACCAGCACCTTAACATTAGTTCTATTTGACTTTAAAGCTAATATATTTTTATCCATGCCATAAACTGCCCTCCTGCTATTTTGTTTCATTTATGCATGCATTTTTTTCACTCAACAAAAATTTATTGAACTTTAACTACATGTCAGGAAATCTAATAGTGTTGGAGATAAAAGGATGAACAATGCTTGGTCTTTATCCCAAGAAGTATCCGTACATCTTTCTTAGGTGTTGTCTTTACCTTTGTAGAATAAATAGGCAATTACACTACAGTGTAGTTACAGAAAGGTAAGGACAAGAAGCTATATTTGAAAGGCTTTTTTTAGCTTGTGTTTTTAATCACAAGAAAAGAAGTCACATGAAATAGCAAACTACAAGAAAGAAGAAATATATAAGAATGTGAGTGCGTGCATACATGGGTCTGTGAATATAGTCTAATATATCATTTTTAGTTGTTCTTTTCTTTTTTACTTTGCTTCACAATTTCAAACTCACCAAATATTTTTTTACTCAGGGATAACAGTTCTCATGATTACAATATTAAAAGAATTAAGGAAGTATTGCTCATCAAAAAGTGTGGCTAATAAATTGCCTTCTTTTATGAAATTTCTATAAAATACTGAATAGATTTTATCTTGCATATAAAACACCAGTGATTTTTGGCCACTCACTTTGAGAACAAGAAACTCACTAAAATTAAATGAAAAAAAAATTCTTCAAGTACCAATAATAAAAATATGTACATTCATTGCAATTTGGTTCACATATTGATGTGTATCCATGTATTTCACCCTTATTTTTATTTATAAGTCATTCATACATAGTATATCCAAATTCATCAAAAAAAAGATATTCAGTAAAATCATATGCTGGCTATGCCTTTTAAAAATGAATTTGGATCCTAATTTAACTTTTGACTGATAGTTTTGTACAGGGAAATGCTTCTGTACAAAACAAAGGCTAGAGTAGTCTATAATTTAAATTGGCATATTGATGAGCCCTGTAGATGGATTTGATACATAGTGAAAAGAATAAAATTATGTGTGCAAATATAACATTGCAGGTGTTGCATTTCCCGGTGAGAATATATTACAGGAAAACAAGGTTGGCTATAGAATGCAGGATACACCTGTTATTCAGCAATATTTTATATTTCCTCCCACAATATTACTCATGTAAAATGAGAGAGACTTAACCTCTGTATGTGTATCAGGCTGATTTTAAGAGCACCTTAGACAGAAGGAGAATTGGTGTCACAAGATTCTCCCAGTTGAGAGTACTATGCTCGAAACAACAAAGCCCTGTTTTTGCCATCAAGAAGCTCAGCTAGCCCTGGGTCATATTTCTGCCATGTTCAAGTCATGTGACTTTTTGCAAATGACCTGAATTCTATGATGTGCATCTGTAGAGTGGGGAAACTATTAACTACTTCTTCAGATTGTAATAAATATAAACTGAGATCAATGGCAAAGTGCTTTCTAAGTGGTAAATCATACAAATATGAAAGATAATTACAAGAAGTAAGTTTTTAGAACTTCACCTTAAATATACATTTTAATTCTGTATTCAGAAAAGCACTGTAATTCTACCTTTACAGGAAGCATTTCTAGGATGGGATGCCCCTTCTCTCAGCTTCATCCATTCCAATCACTTCCATGATTCAAGACCCAGTGTACATTTCTCATTCTTCAGAAATCTTTTTTTTTTAGGTATTCCGAGAAGACATTGGAAATATGGACATATATTTATATATAATCCTAAAACTCAGAGTTACATAGAAATGTATCTAAGTTCATCCTACCCATTTTGCCAATAGGTACTGGGAATTCCAAAGAAAATGAATGTTTACCCCCCAAAAAACAAACAAACACATGACTGCAGGACAAATAACCCAGATAATTTGATCCTTTGCATTATCTCAGAGCCATATGGCTGTTCTTCGATGTTCCTGGATCTCTTTAACCAACATTGCTTTAGCCCTCACAATTTGAATTTGATTATGTACAATTCTCAAATTCCACTGATTTTGCTTTCATTCTATTTAGGGAGTTAAGGGCATCTAGACTGGACAGTATATTCTTCAACGGCCTTCTTACCTGTCTGCAGCTTGCCACACAACAAACTTATTGGGAGATAATTTTAACAACTGGAGAAGAAAGTTGTTTGTTTTCACCACTTTATTTAGGTATAATTTACAAACTACGAAACTCACCCAATTTTTTGTACAGTTTGACAACAGTCTGGTAACTGCTACCATCAGCACAATCAAGTTTTGGAATGTTTCCATCACCCCAGAAAGTTCCCTTGTACCCCTTTCTAGCTACTCCCTGCGGCGTTCCACCCAACACCTCAGCCCCAAGCAACCACTAATCTTTCTGTTGCTCCAGTTTTACCTTTTCTAGAATTTCCTTTGTGTCTGACTTTAATTCAGCATAATGATTTTGAGATTCACCTATTGGTGTCTCCTGTATCAATAGTTTGTTTCTTTTTATTGCTGAATGTATTCTATTGTATGGATATATCACATTTTGCTAGTTTATCCCTCCACCAGTTGACAGCTTTTCCCTTCCTCCCCTTCCCCCCAGCCCCAGTTTTTGGCTATTATGAACAATACTTCTAGTAACATACATACAGAGTTCTGTACGTGAAAATTTGTCTTATCCTAGGAAAGCCTGGAACCCAGAAGTGCCATTGCTAGGTCATATCTTAAATTCACGTTTAACATTTTAAGTAACTGACAAGCGAATTCCCTTAGTGATGTGCCATTCTGCATTCCCACTGTATTAGTTTGCTTGGGCTGCCACAACCAAGTACCATAGGCTGGGTGACTTAAACAGCAAAATTTTATTTACTCATAGTCCTGGTGGTTAAAGTCCAAGGTCAAGACATCAGCTGAATTGATTTGTTCTGTGGCCTCTGTGCATGGCCGTCTCTATCCTGTGACTCCTTATGCTTGTTCTGTGTGTGTCTGTATCCTAATCTCCTCTTTTTATGACGACATCAGTCATCTTGAATTAGGACCCATTTATATGACCTCGTTTTACCTTAGTTTATTTCTTTAAGGGCTGTCTCATCAAACACAATCACATTTGAAGTACTTAAGGTTAGGGCTTCCACATATTAATTGGTGGTGGTGGGGAACACAATTCAGTGCATACACCCACCAGCAATGTATGAAAATGTCAGTTGTTCCACATTCTTACTAACACTTGATGTTGCTGGCCTTTTAAATGTTTATTTACTCAGTGTGCAGCCACATCTCATTGTGGTTTTAATTTTCATTTCCCTAATGACCAATGATGTAGCACAACTGATGCACTACAATGATGCAGTATTTTTAACATCCTCATTGTCCTGTTTATGAAATGCCTATTCAAATATTTGTCCACTTATTTTAACATGATGTTAGTCTGTTTATTGAGTTGTAAGTGTTCTTGATACATTCTGGATGCAATTCCTTTGCCAGATAGATATTTTCCAAATTTGTTTTCCCAATCTGTAATATGCTTTTTCATTTTATTAAGGATGTTTTTCAAAGACCAAAATATTTTACTTTTAACTAAATTCAATATGTCATATTTTGGTATGGTTTGTGCTTTTTGAGTTTTACCTAAGAAATCTTTCCCTAACCCAAGGATACAAACATTTTCTCCTTCTTTTTCTCTTTCTTCTTCCCCTTCCTCTTTCTTCCTTCTACTCTTCCTTCTTCCTTTCTCCTTCTTCTTCTCCCTCTTCTTCTTCTAACATATGGTGCGAGGAAAGAATCCACATTCATTTTATTTCATATAGTATCCAGTTATCTCCATACTATTTATTGAAAAGAACTATCCCATCCCCACTTGATTACATTGACATTTTTGTTGAAAATCAATTGACCATATATAAGTGGGTCAATTTCAGGATGCTCACATCTCTGTTCCATTGTTCTCTTATAAGCTGATGGTTTAAGTCTTTCAATTTTGTTCTTTCCAAAAAAAAAAAAAAAAAGAACAGTTTTGGTTATCCTGTCATTTGCATTTCCTTATACAATTCAGAATTAATTTCTTAAAAAAGCCTAGTGGGAATCTCAGACTAATTTTTCTTTTTTTAAATTTATTTTATTTACTTTTTTTTTTTTTTTTTTTGGCTGCATTGGGTCTTCATTGCTGTGCTCGGGCTTTCTCTAGTTGCAGAGAGCGGGGTCTACTCTGTGGAGTAGTTCACGGGCTTCTCACTGCAGTGGCACCTCTCATTGTGAAGCACGGGCTCTAGGCACGCAGGCTTCAGTAGTTGTGGCATGTGGGCTCAGCAGTAGTGGCACGTGGGCTCAGTAGTTGTGGCTCATGGGCTCTAGAGCACAGGCTTAGTAGCTGTGGCACACGGGCTTAGGTGCTCCGAGGCATGTGGGATCTTCCCAGACCAGGGATCAAACCCGTGTCCCCTGCATTAGCAGGAGGATTCTTAACCACTGCACCACCAGGGAAGTCCCAGATTAACTTTCTAAAGTGTGACTTTTACAATAGGCCACCTTCAGCCAGCCATTGTTCTGATTATCTTTTGAATAACCCTGTCATCTGTCTCCAGCCACAGTTTGGCCCTTTCTGCATATATTTTGCATCTCACCTCATTTGGAAGTCCAAATGTGTGTGTATGTATGTCTATGTGTATGGTCGTGTGCATGTGTGCACGTGTCTGTGGTGATCATTAGAAATACTGTAAATCAAAGGCCAGGTTTGCCATCTGGCCCTCAGCAGATACTCAGTCAATATACATTTTTTTCTTGTACCTACTGTTGCCTTAGTCAGGTGACCAGGCTATATTAGGAGACATGACAGAGATATAACACCCTTGCCCATTGCTACATAATGAGAAAACAGTATGAATGGTATTCCATGCCACAGAAGAAGAATAAATGAAAGGGTAAATAAGGAGGGGTCAGAGAGAAGTTTATGAATAAAGCTTGGTTGGATCCCAAAGTAAATTCAGCAGGACCAAAATCACTGAAGTTCCTAGTAGATCAACCTGGAATCCAGTTTATGTCTCTCACTTGCTAACTGTGATGTCTTAGATGATACATCTACCTTCTAACTTGTAAACCAGATATACTGACAACATACCATCATAGGCAGAGTTTTGATTTTACCGGTAAGTGAACTTGTTTTGTCAATGGATGGCATAATAAGAAACTTAGTAAGTGTTCCTTGAATCATAAATGTTTGGGTGCATCCATCAGTGGATTCTGAGGAAATAAACTCTTCTGTTCAAGACTCCATTTACATCCATGGCCAACCCAATCATAAGTCCATCCATTTTCATCTCCAAAATATATTTCAAAGGCATCATTCCTCTCTCTGTCCACTAACCCTGCTCTTGTCCAACCCAGCCTCATTATTTATACGAAAGTTTTCAGTAGAGTCTGCCTGTATCCTGCTTCTATTCTAATGCCCTTCAAATTCTTTCTCACAAAGCATCTGGAGTGATTTTTTCCTTAGTGCTTCCTTCCCTCCCTCCCTCTCTCTCTTTCCTTCAATCTCTTCCTCCCCTCTTTCCTACCTTCTTTTGTTCTTAAAATATCTATTTAATCGTGCCGCTTCCTTACTTCCCATTGCATTTACACTAAAATAGAGATGTTCTATTGATCCTGTTGACCAGTCTCCTTTTTAATACCCTGATTCTCATGTTCTATAAGGTCCGAACCCTGATGATGTACATTTTCACTTCATACCATTCTTCCCTACACGGGTTTTCTTTTAGCTCTTACATAGGCTGGACACCTATTAATCTCCCAATCCCTGATCAACATGCCTTCAGTCTAAAGGATACCTCTTCAGGGAATCATTCTCTGTCCATCTAACCATATTCCCCTTTTGTCCTGTTTCCCTTTACTACATCCTATGTGTTTCCTCTTGAGCATGTTACCTAAACTGTAATCCTATGTGTGTTTGTTGGTACACTTGTTCATTGTTTGCTTTCATTAGATTGACAAGTCTGAGAAGGTTGTCATTCATCAATGCATACTCAGCATCTTGTATATTGCCTGCTGAATTCATGAGGCATGATCTCGAATGCTGATTCTTACTACTGGATTTGGATTCAGTAAAAATAGAGATATAAGGGGTGTAAAAGTTTTGTCCAAGTTTCTTTACATAACTTCAAGTGAAATGTATTGAGTGTCACTTTTGATTTTGAAAAAGTATTGCATGAAGAGATGCTAAAAGTAAAAAAAAAAAAAAAGAAAATTACATTCTTCCTCACTTATAAACACATGGGGAATAAATATTTACTTGACTAGTGTGCTCAGGTTATTGCCTTGATTTTCCTTTTTGTGGTGTTCCTATAGGTATGGTTACCTAATATGACGGTGGAAAAGACCTTTGGTGTGTACCAGCCATACCCCACCAGTGATATTCCATATTCCCCACCTAAGGGTTCATGCCTTTGTAGAATCACAACAATTCAAAGAGGTTATTTTCTTCCATGATTTTAGTAAATGATTCTCCTGAAATGGCATCACATATAAAACAGTTCCTAGAGAGAAGCCTCCATACTATACCTTTGAAAGATTATTTATTTCAAATTTCTCTCTTCCAGTGCCTTGGTTTATAGTTCCTGGTACCTATGATTTCCTGCCAATTTCAACCTTCAGCTCCACAGATGATTAGCAACACTAAGCTGACTCCTCCTTATTTCTTGTCTCCTCCTACCAAGTAAATTTCAATGTATAATGATATGCACTTATATCACCACCATGCAAAGTTTAGATACATCAGGAACATATGAAATTTGGGGCCTCGGAGAATCACTTTTTACGATTTGAGAATATTTGAAGGAAGACAGAAAATAAACACAGCTTTGGTGAAGCAGTCACCACAGAAACAATTGCTGCTCTCATTTATCTATTTTTATAGGGTATATTTTAGTTATATTCAAAGATGCATATATTTATTGTGGGACCTCAGTTTGCATTTATTTTCACAGATAGCACAGGAAAATTTTTTCATTACATCCTGCTGCGAGTCACTGGATGACTAAAATGTGCTCATATTAATAATTTAAATGAAAAATAATAAAAGTTGAGTTCTCAGTGTTCCTCCAAAAATTAATAAATTTTTTAGATTCAATAAATTTCTTTGCATGTAACAGATCGTCTCCTTCTGGGAACTATGTTTGGGTTTGTGTGAAGGTTTTAACTTAAGAAGTTTACACTAAGACAAAATGAGTTCTAATAATTAAGAAATAACTCCTGAAATCAAGTCAGAGGGGGT
Source organism: Aethalodelphis obliquidens (assembly GCF_003676395.1). NCBI lineage: Eukaryota > Metazoa > Chordata > Mammalia > Artiodactyla > Delphinidae > Aethalodelphis > Aethalodelphis obliquidens. Next base: position 22,933,758 of record NW_020837964.1, on the reverse strand, counting down.
CATTTCATTTAAAGAGTTAATTCTTTTGGCATTTTTTATGTTGTAAGTTTAGGGATGATAATCAACAGAATTCAGATGACTTAGGAATACCTAACTGTATCTTAGCCCAGCCACCCTCCTTTTCTTGAGATCCTTGGGGAAGAGACACAGAAAAAATATATAAAATCAAAATAGTAGTTATTATTAGTCGGGCTTCTGCAGAGAACCCTCATGCAGAGCTTTGGTGGACTGAGCTGGAGGATATGGCTTTTTACATAAATCTAAGCCTTAAAGAACACCTATTCTCCAACTCTGGATATCAGCAGCCTCTGGTTTGCTCCAGAAGCAGAAGACCAAACAGGTGAGAGTACCAAGAAAAGGAGTAGAAAGGGCCCTGATGCAAATAAGGCAGGCTCTTGTTTTTAGTTATCCTGCAATCTCACTGATAGGAGAGCAAGACCCAATAATACATCAGACCCAACCAGGACTCAGTCAGTTTCTTTTGGACAGAGCTGAGTATGAAGATGATAAAAATAATGCTGAAGAGGCATTATTATCTACTGACATAAAAAATTTTTTTTAAAAAGCAATGAATGAAAGATACAGTTTTGTACCTTAAAAAAAAAAGAAAAAAGAATGGGGAGGGAGCACAGATCTGAACACCATACTTCTCACTAAGCCCCCTTCTTTGAATCTTCAAAATGTAAAACAGACTGAAGATTCAAGCACCAATTTATTTTGTTTGTTTCTTGTTTGGTTTTTGCTCTTGTTGTTTGTTTTGTTTTAGAAGGAGAAACTAGGTATTATTAAACACTAGAGGCAAATAATCATTCTCTGGTCCATTATGGACCAGAACTGGTGCTACAAAGTACTTTTCCTGAAAAGCAGAAGCACAATGTATTTGTTGATGGAACAAACCATAATCTGCCCATTGGTCAGGGAGACCAAACTTTCATCTTAGCATCTCAGTAAGACTTACACAAATATGTTCCCACCACATAACTAAGGTGCCTGAACATGTGCTGAGAGACACTCTCTGCTGGCCTGAATGCCTTCCGCTGGGAAATGAATGCTGACAGTAGTTATTCTGGGAACTGATTAATTAAATCTCTTTCCTGGCAGTTCCATTAATATCAACACAACATGGCAGAGATATTGACACAGTGAGAAAACATTGCTTTCAACAATAGGGCTTTGTTGACAAAACACTGAAATGTCTAGACCATTAGCAACAATTCAGGAATCCATCTTCCCCATCAGTCTCATTTAGCTTACACATAACTCCCCTTCTCTCTTTCTCTCTCCCTCTCTGTCTTAAAATTTGTAGCAGTTAGGCAGAGAAAATGAAGTGGAAGCATTATTAAACATAAAGACAGGATGGGTTAGAAACACACTCGACCAACTGTTTCTCTCTCTCTCTCCATGCACACACACATACACACATAATGATGGGGGGGCAGTAGATATTCAATATCATCTAATGTTGACTGATGATATTATTTAATGTATCAACCATCAGAGAATATTATTTACTGATTTTCTACTACACGCCTCATACTTCACAAGTATTATTTCACTTGTGGAAAAAACCCCACAACAACCTGTAACATGATAGTGCTTATAAGCTACTTTAGATTAAGATCTAAAAAGGTGTCTGAGGAGAGGACATTTAAGTTCGGGCCTAAAGAACTAGGACTGAGCCATGTGAACATCTGGAGAAAGAGGGATCCAGGCAGAGGGAAAAGTTAATACAGAGCCCCTAAAGTGGGAATAAACAAGTTGAGTTCAAAACAGTGGGGTCAGGCCTGCTGACCCTGGAGGGGAATGGGGGACTTCTTGCCAAAACTCTGGCCCAGGCTTTCAAGCCAAAGGGTGACATGGTGGGTACCAATCTCCTCTGCTACCCGTTCTGGAGCCTACTATGAGGAGGTGCTTACTACCATGGGATCTAGGTGCCTGGCCCTTGTAATACCAGGGCCCCAAATGTGGACAGTTCGCCAGAGAGTCCTGGAAGGAAGCTGTGAGCCCACAGTACCTGCCACCTAGACATTGATTTCATGGTATGCTGCCTTGGACTGCTGGAGTGGATGCAATCATCACTTTTGGTAGAACCTTTATCAGTTATACTGAAAAAAAAAAAAATTTTGTTTTTCCATTTCCAAGAAGTTTTTTGGGTTGTTGTACTTCCCTTATTTTGCAGCAGAGGAAAACTGTGGCTAAAACAAGTTAGGGAATTTGCTAGAAGTTATACAGCTTGTAAAGAAGCAGAGTTGAGATTTAAGTTCAAATTGGTCTTATTACAAATTCCTTACCCTTTCCACACTGGAGTCCTCACTTACTTCTTGACCTCCCTTTCAGTTCCTTTCCACGCCTAAGCATCTGTGCTTCTGCTAAGTTGAACTACAAGATGTATGCAATATCACCATTTAAATCCATCAGAGGTCCTGCTGAGTTGCTTATGTTGGCTTCTGAAGGGTCTTTGCTGGATTCACTTACACACTTGCTCCAGCAGCATCTAGTACTTCATCACAAGTATGAGGAATGAGTGGACATAAATGTTTCCAAGGAATCACATAAAAATACAATCAGAAGGGTACAAAAAAGTCCATCATTGTCCATGCTTAAGTTAATGAGCTCACTTACTTATATTCCGTTTTCTAACCCTGGATCCCCATAGTTGCCTACACTGTCTTTATGACGAATAGAGCTTTCCCTCAAAAGTATGCTGTCTGTAAACCCATATTTCTGGTCCTTCCCCCTCTCCCTTCCTTCCTTCCCCAAACTTCTATGTGCAAATATCTAGGAGTCAACAGCTAAAAAATCCCACAAGAAATAGACAGCTATGTTTTAGTGTGATCAGTACAAAGTCAGAAGTATGTACAGGGTACAAGGAGAACGTGGGAGACATCTGCTGTTTCGTGAGCTCAGGAAAGACTACTTGGAGGAGGGAATTAGTGAACTGAGCCTTGAAATATAGGAAATAATCAGGAAGAAGTTAATAGAATGTTAAGTGTTGTGTTTCAAGAAGAGAGACTAACATGTTTGAAGGCTTTTTAAAAATGTCATTTAAAAATCACTTTCACTCAGGTGCTCCAGATTAAGAACTAAGACATGCTGGATAGGATTCTCGGCAGGTTTGCTCCAGCTTGGCTTTTTTTTCGGGCTAGGTATTCAAATGAGAAGGGCGCATATTAGGTGTGAAAATGTGTGTTTGAACCTGCCAGAGCTCAAGCACAAGATTACAGTGTTAATTCCCACTGTTCAAGGCTGCAGAGTTTGAAAACAAACTCTGTATCAGAGAAAACCCCAGTATAGAACAAGGGGCATGATATAATCAATTGCTCACAATTCTGGATACATGTCAAAATTACTTTAGGGCTTGTGTAAAAATTCAGATACCTGTGTCTCTTCCACTTGATCACAGCATCTGCACAAGGAGTTTGCACATTTCTGTTTAAAAAGTACCATACAGTTTCTGTGTAAAACTAGGAATGCTACTAGAGTTTTAACAATGACCTTCTCTTAAAACTCCATTACACAGGAGGCTCTGAAAGAGAGTGTGGCCAACAGCTGGACACATTTTCTGTAGTTGCTAGAAATAATGAAAAGCAGGGCTTTCAGTGTTTCCCAAATTATTTGTTTCCTACCTTAAACACGATTGATAAAAGGACAGATAACAGTTATAGATTTATAGCTATTATTTTTGAGCACTTCCTATGTGCCAGAAATATAGGAAATACTCTGCATAGATGCATCATGTTTTTTACATAGCAGCTCAATATATTATTCTTCATGGACTCTGTTTTAAATGAGAAAAATAAGAAACAGAGATGTCCATATAGTTTTCTAAGGTCACACAGCAATTGAATGTAAACTGTAGAACAGAGTTGGGTGCAGGCTTTATACCACTACACTATGTTGTCTTCTGGTGTTACTAGTTGATGTGACTACACCCAAACCTAAAATGTTTTATATTATACTTTGTGTGACTATATCTGGTATAAATTTGTAGTTCTGAAATATCAATGGGAAAAACCCTCAAGTATCGTCTCTTTGAATGGCCTCTGAAGTCTAGTGCGGCTGGACTGTTATTTGGCAACTAGACGTGTACGCAGTTCAAATTCCTATACCCAGGCTGAGTCATCCCTTTCTAAGCATGCCTGTACTTTCTCAATCATTTCTCTATTAAATCCATTATTTAAGCATTTTTGCTTCTCTGCACGTGCTGTTCCACTCCACTGAGCTGCTTCTGTGTGGATTACAGGCGCTGTATCATTGTGACTGAAACCTAATTGACTTCCACGGTAAATATTAAAGGAAGGTGGCAAACATGACTTAGTTGTCCATTCAATATGATATGAAATGGCTAATGCCTATGCGTAATGAGGGAAAACTCTTCTGGGCTTCAACTCTTGATTTATGGGGGAAAGAGAGTGAGTCCTCAAGTGATTGTTGACGAGTCTATGGCAAATGTGTGCACCAAGTGAGAAGCTGAAATAAAAAGCCCTGTACGAAGTCGTTAAACATCAAGCCTGATGAATTATTCATTTAATGGTTTCAAAGTTGGACTTGGAAAAATATAAATAAAACACACAGAGAACTTTCTCCTTTCTGGAAACGACTTTATAGTCATGAACTAAGTGCAAGGAGCACTTAAAGTGTCGAACTGTATTGTATATTTTATGTAAATTAAGAATACTGAACAAATCCCCCATTTGGTACCAAAGAGAGAAAGAAAATATACCTCTCCTGATGATCAATGCCTCTGAGAAAATGAATTATCTTTATTTTCTCCATTATCTTTTATTGCCACTTTACATACTCTATAAAATAGCGACCTGCAAGGTATTCAAATGAAATGTGATGTAATTTTTCTGGTTCACAAGCCTTGTTTTATACCCTTCAGGCATGACTGCGACCTTCTCTACATCCCTGAATATGCCTCATAGCTAACCTCTGCTCTGGTGATAGAAAGTGGTCCAGTGATAGAGCAGGTCGTGTAAAAGGAAATGTAGTCCTTGGAGTCCAAAGAGGAGGTTCAAATCCCAATTCTGCAACTGAATGGGTGGCTTTGGATATGTTTATTATAATGGTCAACTCAAAGCATTGTAAAGATGAAGAGAGACAGAATACACATCATCAGGTACATGACAGAATCACAAGTATTTGTTAATGAAATGAATCTGATGAAATCCTTCCAGCAAGGAGGTCCACAAAATCCTCCTTGAATCTACAGTGACAGCTTTTTTCCCAAATCCTAATATTCATTAGCCACATATTTTTATGTACCATCTAAGGCAAGACAAAGAAAGTTACCACTGCAAACAATGATGTGGTTAACCCATAAGAGGGCAGCATTCCAAAAATCTATTGAAAGCCAAAACAGACCCAGAAACCCTATCAACTGCCAAGTCCTCAATGAAACTACCCTGATCTAGCCTAGGAGTACACCTGAGTGGAATCCATAGTGAAGTTTCACTGAAAGCAGCAAAATGAAAATAATACATAAACATAAATGCTTATTTCTTAAAAAGACACACCTAAATTTCAATGTTTTAACCTTAAATTAATGTTTAAATCTCTCGGAGAGTACCTTTCTGAGTGGCTAGTCTCTACAAAGACTCATTACAGGGGTTTAGTAGAACAATTTACTAACTCCACTGCTATGGTTGGTACAAAGATAGTAATTAAAATTCATTATCAGTCTATTCTAGTTCTCATGCTTCCCTGACCTTTGGCCAGAACTTCTGCTACTCTAGGGTAGTTGTCAGAATCTTTATCCCTAGGGAGGAGTCTGAGTCCTTGATTGTCTTGCCCTCGTTGAACTGTGGTTCTTATAATTTTTTTCTTTGATATTACTAAGCATGAAAGCACCAAAACCATCCAGTGACATGATTGGGGTTCATTTTGATCAGGGGCAGTTACCTCTTTTTTGCCTGCTAGGCCACTGGCAGGATTCCAAAGTGATTGGGTGGTGGTATTAACTTCAAATTCAGGGTAAAACATATTGCTACCTCTAGTGGAAGTGATCCCTTTCCCCAGACCAAACTAAGAACCACTGATACAGATTTGCCTAAGATCATGGGGATGGCAAGCATACTTTTATATTTCCCCTAATTAGGTCAAATTGGTCAAATGAGATCAAATAGAATAAAGGTGAAAAGAGCTATTCCTGATTCCACAGTCTGGTTTCTGCAATTATGTATTCTAGTTGCTGTGGACAAACCACCACATAGGAGCTGTTGATTCAGCAAATAGCTCACATACTAGCGTGCAGCACTTAAATCCTGCAGAGACTCATCTCTGAACTGGCGCTTTGGCTGAGGCTTCAGTGGACAAATCCCATTGTTCTTTGAGGTTGTCTACTTTTACTTGACGAAGCGTCTGATAAGACCAATGGGTCATAGTCACGGGTCTATTGCTATGCCACAAAACTGGCTCCTTGGTCTGAGAAAATGTTGTGCAGAATATCATGCAAACAGACCAGGAATTCTGCAAGTATTTAAATAACGGTGCTTCCATAGGCACTGCAAGCAGAGAAGGCAAACTTCTATGTGAAGAATCACTACATCGTCAGTATAGAAGATTCCCAATATGTAGTTAAAACTGCCATCAAGTGGCTGCTGGTCCATTTAAAAGAGGGTTCCTTTTTGAGGGCTCAGTCTTGGGCTCTGCTCCTTGTAGCTTAGGCATTGAGTGCACCTAGTAATTAGGTCTTATTTGTTGGGGCTCATGATGTTTGGCCACAATGGCCATTCAACTAACACTGGTGTAGCTGGAGAAAAATGCTAGCTGATATCCACAGGATCAGATATTCATTTGCTAGCCACCAAGTGCCTTCTCATCAGTGGGTGGCTCTCTGGTGGGCATCAATGTGAGATAAGAACATTTTCACATATTGTGCTACCTCCTCTGAGACTAGTCACATGCCTCTTGCCCAGAATTCCTTGTTCCAGGTGTTCAGTCTTGCTCCTTCTGGGCTATTAACAGACCAAGCATTCCCCCAGGGGTCTATATATCCTCACCCTGGGCTACTTGCCCCTTGGCACAGAGTTGATGACTTGCATACAGTACAAAGCTCCATTCACTGGCAGGGTTTTCACCACTGTCCTTTCGGACAAGGACCCCTGGGTGGGCCTTGGTAAGGCAGCAGTCCAGTTGGGGCTTGCACCAGCTTATCACACTGACCCATTTGTGAACCAGGCCCTGGTGTTTTCCTTCTCCATCAGTTGGCCATAAGTACAAACAAAGATGTGTTTGTTAAGGGAGTGTTTGAGTTGAGGGACAGGCATTGGTAAGACACAAAGTAGGTGATGTGGGAGACCAGGCCACAGGTATATATAATTTATATATGCCCTCTGAACTAGCTGGGTCCTACCCTAGGGATAATATTTCCATTGCCTGCCCTGGCAGATTGCTGCTGTACCAGGCTAACCTCATGACAAGTCACCAAGGGCAGCTCCATCCATATGGACATTGATGTCCCCCATTTACAGGCTCTCAGTCTCTACAAGGGCCCAGCAGCATGACAGGAGCTCCTTTTTAGATTCTAAGACATTCTCTGCTGTATGAGGCATGTCTTTTCTCTAGGTCCTAGGAATCTCAGCTGAGATCCCCTACTGGGGCTTTCTCACACTGGTTTTCTCAGCCTGAATAACTAATTGTATTGAAGGTGCTGGCTCATATGGCAGCACTGCTCCCATCACCATCTGGACCTGTTGGCAAGCTCTCGCTTACTCCAGGCCCTACTCAAAGTTGGCAAGATTCTGCGTTGTGGAGCTCTGAGTGCTAAGTGAGTTTGTACTGGCTTCCTGTGCCTTGGTGTTTGAGACACAGACAAAGGAGACAAACACCCCAGGCAGGTGCTGCCCTGGTTCTCCAGCAGACTGGTTGCCATAGTAGTGGCTGGAGTAAGACGTGGGGCCAGGGAGGTATGAAGTGAAATGCAATAGTTGTCCACTATAATGTGATAATGAATAAATATCTTTCTTCAACCGAAGTAACAAATTTTATTTTTAAATTAATGCCTTTCTGACACTTTGATGTTAAAATGTCCTTTTTGTAGCTATTTGGGGGTTTTTGTGGATCCCATACAAATTTTAGGATTATTTGTTCTATTTATTTGAAAAATGCCATTGGAATTTTGATAGAGATTGCATTGAATCTGTAGATTGCCTTAGACAGTATGGACATTTTAACAACATGGATTCTTCCAATTGATGAGCGTGGAATATCTTTCCATTTATTTGTGTCTTGTTTAATTCATTTTATTACTATCATAGTTTTCAATATATAGGTCTTTTACCTCCTCCCTTAATACGCTGCTTTTTGAAAAGGATAAAATACAAAAACGTTGCCAATCATAGATCATTTTTCTTGCTTCACACACATATGCACACACACACAGCACAAAAACATATGCACATCTATAAAATTAAAAATGAAAATAGTATATATGGATGAGAATTCAGTTCCATCAGACAACCTGAAATTTAAATCTCCAACTTTGTTGATTAGATGACCTCAAGTATGTTCAAAAACATTTCTGACCTTTAATTTTCTTATCTGCAAAGTATGGATGATAAAACATACTTTACTGCAGAGAACTGCTTGGAACATACACAGGAAGCACATAGGAAAGCTCTGGGAAATGTGTGAATCTATTGCAATTAAATGTGAAACTGTAAGTACACTAAGGTACAAATACATATATGAATTTTTAAGGTCTTAGTTTTAATGAGAGTAAGAGAACACTCAGTTTATTTTAGTAACCTTATCCCTTTTTTTCTCTTCTTTCACTAATTTATCCATCTCTGACAACTTACTCACTAAAAGATTTCCATTGGAAGGCAAGAACTTTACCTGACTTGCTTTACCTTACCATGGAACTTTCTGAATATTCCCATACGTTTAAACTTTTTTGCAGGAGGTAGGGCGAGTTGCCTTCAGTCATATCTCCTGCTAGTAGAAAGGCTGGAGTTTCAAAAGAAAATGATACATTTTCAATGGGAAAAAATGTTAACTGTGTTTTATTTTTTGAGATGAAGGCCGTCATTGGGTCTGAGCAAAGGATAAGTGTTTAAGAGGTATCATTTCCTTGCCTCTGGGTGTGAAATACTTCAGGAAGGCAAAGTTGATTCAAAACTTTTAAAATTACATGGTAGTTACAGTTTGCAAAATTATCTTTCATCTGCTTCACCTGAAACGATAATCAGACTTCCAAGAATAGGTTTCATAGGTTAGTCGTCATCACAACATAGTATATTGCAGATGAAAAATGTATTTTGCAGCACCATCAAAATGATAATTTTTTCAATATGTGTTTTGAAGCAGCCTTTGCCACAGAAGACAGCAGCATATACAAACTGTAATGTGCCAAACCTCACTTAGTCCAGAATATATCAAGGAACAGAATTCATTCTTCCAGGTATATATAATATTTGTTTACCTTGTATCCTTATATATCCATGTCCTTGTTGGATACCAATTGGGCATCCAAATCTATGTGATTGAACTATATAGTAATTTAATATTTTAATTCAGTAGTTGACTTTGTTTTGGTAAAGTTTTTTAAAAAGTAGTATAAATAAAGAATGTCTAGGAGTTGATTTTTATTTTCTGTGGAAACAACCCATAGTTTAGAGTTAGAAGACTCGGAATGTCATGGCCTTGGGCAAGACATTTCAATATTAGCCTCAGTTTTCTCATGTTAAATTAGGGTAATTATATCTCTTTCAGACTTTTTTTTAAAGTTTGAATGAGACACCCTATGTAAAGCCATTAGCACAGGCCCTGACTCATAAGGAAAAAAAAAATCAGTAAGGGGCTATTATTATTTAATGATGTTGTTGTCATCAAAGATGATAATAATACTCTTCTACCTCTCTTTATTAAAAGCAAATAATATTTCCAGGACTTTTCACTGAAGCTAAAACTGATAATCAGAGACACTGCCAAAGGGTATTACTTACAGATAGTACAATCAGGATGGTGAAGGAACTAGATATTAAGCCTGGTGATAAAGACCTGATGGGGCTAAGAGTGTAGTCTGTACAACAGTTATAATTAATATGAATAAACACTTAAACGTCCTTACATGGAAGAGAGGAAATTTAAACTCTGTGTTTCCAGATGGCAGAATTTGGATCTACAGTTATAGAGAGTAGAAAATCAGTTCTGTTATAAAAAGGGCTTTACCAATGCAATTGTCTAGTAATGCAAATTATACAAGAAGCAACATCAGTCATTCCTTTGTGCATTTCATGGAGGTCTACAGTAAGTCTGACCTGGGGAGAGTGGTTTCATTACAAACAAGCAGTTATGATGAGGGAAAAAGTGAAGCAATATTTGTTTTCTCCCCATCAGCACACTCTCTTGAGGTCTACAGCAAGGGAGAGAATAAAATAATTTTTGTTTGTTTCTATGTACAACCTCTTGCTTCGTAGGTGTCAACAATAATCATTCTACACCTCAGAAGGTTTGGCTATTCATTCAGTAAATCCCCATCACTTGCTCTGTGGCCCAGGCCACTCCCTGGATACATAAAGGTGAGCCAATCATGGGACTTGTTCCTGAGCACAGTCAGGCGGGAGAGATGCAGTTGTAAACCCATAATTGGAACATGGTGAAAAGTTAAGAGAGAGTTGTGCAAAGTGTCCCATGATCTGAAAAACAAAAATAGCAAGCCATGCTAGAACCTGGGATTAATTCAGGAGCAAGAACAAAGAGGTGTTCTTATACGGTATGCTTAATAATGCATAGTTTTGGGCTTCCCTGGTGGCGCAGTGGTTAAGAATCCGCCTGCCAATGCAGGGGACATGGGTTCGAGCCCTGGTCCAGGAAGATCCCACATGCCACGGAGCAACTAAGCCCATGCGCCACAACTACTGAGCCCACGTGCTACAACTACTGAAGCCCGTGCACCTAGAGCCCGTGCTCTGCAACGAGAAGCCACCGCAGTGAGAAGCCCACGCACCGCAACGAAGAGTAGCCCCCACTTGCCACAACTAGAGAAAAGCCTGAGTGCAGCAACGAAGACCCAATGCAGCCAGAAATAAATAAATTAAAAAATAATAATAATAATGCACAGTTTTCCCAGGATGGCCACAGTGGCATGGTTCAAAAAATGGGTTGACTAAGGAAAACAACAGAAGTGTGGAAAACAACTGGAGTGATCATGGGCAGCAAGTAATTAGGTAGCTGTGGAGGAAAGAGGCTATAATGGAGAAATAGTGGTAGATTATCCTACAGAACAAGGCTAAGTCCACCACAGAAAAGACCTTGAAAGCCAAAACAAATAGCTTAGATTATGCCATATGCTATGAGAACCTGACATTTTACTCTGGAAGTGTACAGATAGATCGGGGAGGTCAAGAAAGAAGGCTGAGGAAAGAATTTGAAATATTAAAGGTAACAGATGATGAGGTGATGGTCATGGCCGCAGGGTAAGGAACCCATTGGGAATGGGACCCCCGATTATTTTGCTCTATTTGCTAAAAGGTAACACTCTAAGTCCCGGGGTTACATAATAGACTTAGAATGAGAAAGAAACAGAAACCTAGCTTGTACTGATTCCAACTCACTGTATTACTTGGACCTTGGTGGTTGCACAAGATCCTTTTTGCTCTTATATTCTTTGACCATTTTTCTGACATAAGATGTTTTTATAATAAATATTTACTGTATTTTTCTTTGCTCCTTGAATTTAAGAGATCAACACAAAGGCCTCTTTTCAGCATGTGACTTAAAATTGTATGTCGTTTTGATCTTTTTGCCATACCTAAGTTAGCCCCATCTATGAGATTCATTAAACCATTTTTGTCTTGAGAGGATACATTTTTATTCTCTCTCAGACCCCTTTTAAGTAGCTGTTACAAAGTGTCTTTTTTGACTCTAACTAATAAACTACAACTATTTAATTAACAAAATATATTTAAAAACAAAAACTTGGACCATTTTCAAAGCAAAAGCCTGCTGTACACAATTTCAGACCTCTACCAGGAATTAGCAACTGATGTGCTGACATAGTACATGCATATTTACTTTTGTTATCCCCAAAAATGCATTGTTACCATGGTAACTCATGTAGTGCAGCTGCTACCAAGAGACAAGTTCTTGGTGGCTACCAAAAAAAAAAAAAAAAAGGAAGAAACAAAGAAAAAATAATCAATGGGAACTAGTATAAATGCAAAGCCATTTTTATGCACCACCATGTAAATGGCTACAAATTATCTTGGGAAAATCTAGGAAGGAAGACCACTATCAAAGAAACGCTTCAATTCTGGACACTGCTCTTAATAGTCTCTTTCTCAGAAAAGAAATACTGTAAAGAATTCTATTGGTTATCTTTCAAATTGTGTGAGTAACTTCATTCATGTTCACTTTATGCTCCCTGAGGGAAGAGACCTTGAATGCTTTCCTTAACATTGTATGGCCAGCAGTTGGTACAATACTCAACATATTATAAGCATTAAAAAAATTGTGAAATGAATGATTAACTGAATGAATGCAAGTTTAAGGCAATGCCTACAAAACAAATAATTAAAGGGGATGCTGTTGAAGTAGAAGAACAAGACTTCTTAATTTTAATGTACATTAAAAGTAATATTGGGAGTTAATGAAATACAAAACTCTAAATGATTTTGATTCAGTAAATCTAAGATGGGCCTCAGGATACTTCAGCATACATTTAACATGCATTCTAGGTGAGTCTGATGAATTTGATCTAGGAAATTCCCTTTGAATACATGTGGGGAGAGTATTAAACTAGATGTTAAACATTCTAAATTTGCTCTATTGCTGAACTGCTTTGCAGAATCATGTAGAATTTCTAGGTTAGGGCTCTCTTCTCAGAGAGAAATAAAATAGAGTTTCAACTGTTTTCAAAATAGATGCATGCCAAGGTGCACACCTCCATTTCATTTAAAATAGCTCTGACTGCAATAGGATCTTTTTCTTTTTTTAACATTTGTGCTTTACATAAGATTTCTTTTTTTTCAGAGAAGCTTTCTGCTGCTGACAGTAATATGCCAATGATGACCTGAAATGTAAAAACAAAGCAATTTTGGAAATTTCAGGAATATATAAGTTTCCAAAAGAAACATCTAGGTTTTAGAAATTACCTGATTTGATTAATGCAGGCAGTTTTTTAGAGTTTTCTAAAACAAAATAAAACTTACTGGAGGATCATCAATAAGCTTTCTTTATTAATTATATTTAACAAAACCAATTGCTAAATCACCATGTTTAGCTTGATGCAGATAGAAAGAATAGAATGATATATTTATTTTTAAACAGATTTTCTTTGTTTGTTTTTCCCAGGAATAGCACCTCTTCCTTCATCTTGTTACCAAAATTGCAAAAGCAAGATTTTATTGTTGGGCATACTGAAATATTCTAAGGTAGTTAAGTAGAAAGACTAAAAAGGAGCTTAATTTCTGATGTCCTCATTCCCTAGATTCCAAATAAAGAAGAAATTGAGTTTAAAGTAGTATAGTTGAAACCACAATCATTTTGTGTTGCATTAATATGAATGGCTGCAAGATATCAACAAAAAAACCCTGTAATCAGCTGCTGCTTTTGCCTGCAAAATAATTTGTCATTTTGCATCAAACTCTGCCCTAAATGTGCTCTGGGTTAAAGGTTTTGTAACTTGATCAGCTTCCAGACAAATTGGTCCAATCTTTTTTTGTGTGGATTTGGCTGATGGCCTGTTTCCTCTGACTTTTTTCAATCTTTCTGTCTCCTCCCTTTTTCTCTCTTCCCACCATCAGCCCTGAAGATGCTGAACCACTATTTCCTGATTTGGCCTGTCTTAGTCATGAGTACTTCCCTCTGGTTAGACACATTGCTAATGCAGACAATGACCTCATAAAATGAATAAATCTGAAGATGAAAATGGATGTGCCAGTTTAAAAGAGGTCAAGCAGCAAGTGGGAATCAAGTGTGAATAGCAAAGCAGATGGCGACTGCATTTCAAAGAGACCAGTACTTCCAAAATGCGGGCTGCCAACACAATTACTCTATTGCTGTTTTTAAAGAAAAGACATTTATAAAGAATTATTAATGTAAAGCTCATTTAAAATGTAAAGTCCTTTGAATATCTAATTCTTTTAAATGAAAAGCATACTTATTTGAAAATTTAAGTCATGACAGACTGACAAGAGAATTTCTAGAATCATTTGATTTCAAGTTATGTATGCGTAATAAATGTTCCCTCCCTCCCTATGTGCCAAGGTTGTAATAGTTGCTTTCACACACCTATCTGCATGTAGTTCTAATAACTCCGAGGCAAGATAAGGAGATTGTAACCAACTACATTTCAGATGAAGAAACAAAGGTTCAGAGAGGATAAACTATTTTCCACAGTTAAAGTTACCCAGTTGATTGAGTCATCACTAGTCAACTCTAGTCATCATTAGATTATATCCCCTATAATAGAATAAGAAACTTTACAGAGATTAATAGTGACTAGAGAACATAGTAAAGTCTCATGACTCATCGATTTCATCCAGACTTTGAAAGATGTAGTTTGAGGTGAAAGAAACTTAAGTTAAAGGAGATCATGAACAAAGACATGAAAATGAGAGCTTTCAGGAACTCTGGCCATAGAGTAAGGCATGAGCTGAGGGGTTTGGGTTGTGCTGGGAAAGTTACTAGGCTGAGGCAAAGGCTCTCAGAAAAATTTTATCCATGAAGAGCTTTGGAGAGGAAAAAACTAAATTTAATAAAAGCAATGATAATAACAATAATAACAAGAGCCAATATGGGTTTGCATTTCTTGGCCCACTTGTGTGTTCATTCATTTATCTGTCCATTCATTTGCCAAGGCTTATCAAACACTTAATCTAGGCCAAAACAGTTGTGACACCCAGAATGGATGGGAGCACAATGCAGGAAGGTAAACTGAGGATATCATTGTTGTGGCAGAGGTAGTGATATAGGTTTGTGCAGGGACTCAGAAAATAGGAATCTACTTGGATTTGAGGGACAGGTGAGATTTCCTTCTGACTGAGCTGAAACTTGACAAAAACAGTAGGAGCTGTCTAAACCAGGGATGGATGAAGGGAAGGTGCACCAAGACAAAGGACAAGGAAATATATAAACAAGCAGACAACAAAATAACAGTATAAAGCACACCCAGATGCTCAGGGAACTCTAAGGGGTGGAGTTTAACAAAACATGAGGCTACAAGTATATTTGGGGTTCATGCTGAAGTACTTCTATTTTATCCTATAAACAGTGGGAATCAAGCAATAAATGTTAAGCTTGGGAGAAACCTTAGCCGGTATTTGGTCTACGGAGATGACTCAGGCTCCAGTGTGGATAATGGTTATCAGAGCCTGGGAAGGCAGATGGGAAAGTGGTGATGGTTGTGATGGGGTCAGGAATAAAGAGGAAGAACAAACATGTATTCTTCCTACATATATTTATATCTTTAAAGAACTGTCACATTTAAGTTCAAAATAAACTTGGGGTAGACCAAAACTGAAAATACTATTTGAGCTCCTTCCCCCAAATGGTGCAACTTGCTTTGTTTCTTGAACCAAATGGAATGGATCATTGTACACCACCTCCATTCCCACACAATTAAATAGAAGATTTTTCCCCCCATTTCTGCTTCCGGAAAGATGTTTCTTTTTTACATGGCCTGGAGGGAACTGGCCCTGTGTGAACAGCAAAGTGACCCTGGCCTCTGGAGAGGCAGGATCTTTGACTCTGAGGCTGCTGTAGCCTTTGAATGACTGCCAAGATGCAGCTGGAGTCCCCTGGAGACAGACTCAGCAGGACCTAGGAAAGATGAGGAGGGATTTTTAATATGTTCAGAAATATTTATCAGTGCAGAAATGCAGTATCTGGAAGTCATGGTAATGAAAATTAAACTGGAGCAATCAGGTTAATGATGGCCTGCATTTTACTGAACACTTTAATACAGGACAGATACTTTCCAGCACTTTCCAGAGATTTATTTTATTCTGACAATTCTGTTAAGTGCTCTATCATTTAGGGTGCAAGTAGGAAATACTTAGGGTGCCCAAACTAGGGCAATTTGAGAAGAGATAAATCAATGCACTCTCTACAAAGGTGTGTCTAAGATTTGAGGAAATCAAAAGATGTAGTGCAGTATCCCCAGACTAGTAAAAAGTGGGCTCTGTTACCGCCACTAGTGCTGAAAGGGCAAGGAGTGGAAGCAGTAACTGAAACAACACATAAAGAGGAAGAGAGCTACGCAATGGGAGAGCTGAGTCCAGAACAGAATGGAGCCATGCCAACGCATATACTGACCCTGCAGGAAAGCCAGAGCCAGTGGAACTAATACTGTATCAGCCAGGGTTCTCCAGAAAAACAGAACTAGTAATATACATATATATTCTCTCTCTCTCACTCTACATATATATTCTCTCTATAAACAGAGAGAGAAATTTATTTTAAGGAATTGGCTCATGCGATTATGGTGGCTTACAAGTCCAAAATATGTCTGGCAGGTTAGCAGGCAGAAATTTCAGGCACAATTTCTTCGGTAGACTTGAGGCAGAATTCCTTCTTCTCTAAGAAACCTTAGTTTTTGCTCTTAAGGTCTTCAACTGATTGGATGAGGCTCACCCATATTATGTATGTTAATCTCATTTACTTAAGTCAACTGATTGTAGATGTTAATTGTACCTACAAAATACCTTCACAGCAACATCTAGAATAAGACTGGATCAAGCAACTGGGTACCATAGCATAGCCAAGTTGACAGATAAAATTTAACCATCACAAATACTCAGACCCCTCTCTTTCTCCCCTTTGGCCTCTTCCTGTGGCTTCTTAGTAGCCAAATCCAAGCATAAACTAGAAATTAAGGGAACCTCTTGACATAGTCTGGAAAGGCTAGGCTCCCTAGAATATATAACCCCACTGCTTCCTCTCTGTCACCACTGACACCCACAAATACACAGGTAGGAAATATTTTTAAAATGATTCTTAGCATTCATAACTCTCTATAGAATCTTTTCCCATACTTTTTATTTCCACATGTGTTTACTTAATTTTCACAACAGGTACTACTCTTAATAACTCTACTTTGCAAAGATAAAGATTAAATGGGGAAGTTAGGTGACTGTGTAGAGCTATAAAAAGCTAATGAGTGGTAGATTTAAGATTTGATCCTAAGTCTTCTAGCACTAACTTGCCATATGCCATCCACTCTATCACGATTCTTTAAACTTCGTTGCGTACATGAATCTAGGGTATCAGTAAAATAGAGATGGCTTAGCACCACCCAAGGACATTTAGAATCAGCTTGATGGGGTGTACGGCCTCAAAATCAGAAGTTTCAATTCTCCATTTCAATAATGTCTTTTACTAATGGATCTATCTGAGAAACAAATGTGAAATAGTTATTGACATCTAGATTTAATTTAGACAATCCATTAGGTTTCTTTACAATAAAGTGGTACACATCTGTGTCCACTGATACCGAATAAAGGTTTTTCTTTAAAAAAAAGGTGTTCTCCTATTTACAATAGCCAAGAGAAGGAAACAACCTAAATGTTCATTGACAGATGAATGGATAAAGACGTGGTACATATATATATACATACATATACATATACATACACACACCACACACACACACACACACACAATGGGATATTACTCAGCCATCAAAAAGAATGAAATAATGTCATTTGCAGCAACATGGATGGCCCTAGAGATTATCATGCTAAGTGAAGTAAGTCAGAGAATGACAAATACCATATGACATCACTTATATGTGGAATCCAAAATACGATATAAACCAGTATGCCTACAAATCAAAAACAGACTCACAGGTAGAGAGAGCAGACTTGTGGTTGCCAATGGGGAGGAGGGGTATGGGAGGGAAGGATTGGAAGTCTGGGATTAGCAAAGGCATACTATTATATATAGGCTACTGTATAGCACAGGGAACTATATTCAATACCCTGTGACAAACCATAATGGAAAAGAATATCTATATCTATAGATATAGATATAGATATATAGATATATATAAATACACACACACACTCATACATATGTCATTTTGACGTACAGAAGAAACTAACATTGTAAATCAAATATACTTTAATAAATTTTTTTTAAAAAAGAAAGGTGCTCTCTTCATTAGTATGATTATCTGTAGTTGCTATCTCAGCTATTTCAGACCTGAGTTTGTTTTTTCAGATAGTTTCTCCATCTACTACCAAACAGCATTACGTTTGTGAACAGAAAGAAAACTCTTAACACCCAAATTCTGTTGCTTCTATCAGAATGGAGATGTTAATTTCTCTGAAGTTTTGTATTTTTCTGTTTGCTTCGCTTTGTTTTGAAAGGCAAGCTATGCTTTTTTTTTCCTCTTTGAAATGTCCTTATTAGATCATCAACTTTATTTTTAACAAACTGTGAGTGGCATTTGCTACCCTCTAATTGCTTGATTTCTTCTTGGCACAGTGAGGGCAGAATGGGCTAATTGTTTTGGATACCGATTTCTAGGGTATAAACCAGTTATTTCTCAACCACTTTTAGATCAAGGGTTTCCACAGTTACTTTGTAAAGGACCACACCATAAATATTTCAGGCTTTGAGGGCCATATGGTTTTTGTCACAGCTACTATACTCAACACTGTCGTTGTCATATTAAGAGCCATGGAAAATATGGAAATAAATGAACATGGCTTTGTTCCAATAAAAGTTTATTATGAACAGAGGAATTGGAATTTTATATAATTAACCTTCCATTTTTTTAACAACTTAAAAATATGAAAACCATTCTCAGCTCACAAGTGCTGTGTCGGATTGGGTCCCAAAGGCTGGTGTTTGCTGACTCCTGCTTTTGGGAAATCCTTTTGTGAGACCCAGAAGGACACTTCCTAAGAGAGAGGCACTGCACGTTTTTTATACTGCTTTATATATTTTTAAAAAGTTTTATTGAGGCAAAGTTATTATATTAAAAACTGCATATATTTAATGTATGCAATTTGACAACTATACTGCTTTTGAAGGAGAACGTTAGAGATATAGGAGTAGACATTTATTGTGTCTTCATCCTGTTGGGTGTTTCTTATGTTTCTTCAGTTAATCCTCCCAGATGACTGAGGACACCAAAGTGTCTCCCTAACATCCCATGTAATTTCTGTTGGTTTCATTACAGATCTGAACATCCAGCCAAGTAAAGAAACTGCTGAGAGATCTTCTTTATGCAACAGACCAGAGTTGACTTCGGGATCTAGAGGCATCTGAATGACTTTTATTCTTTATGAATAATGATAAGAAGTTTAAACTAATATGAATATCTACAAGAAAGTTATACACTCTATTTTCAAGTATTTCAAAAAGCGAGACCCTAAAATAGTGGTACTCAAGCTTAGTGAAGCAATGGTATTACCTAGAGAGACCATAAAATTCCTAACATCAAAGCCACAACCCAAAATGATTAAACGAAAATCTCTGGAGGTGGGATTCAGGCATCAGCAGTTTAAAAAACTCTCTAGGATACTAAAATGTAAGGTTGGAAACTGCTGTTCTAAAAGAAGGGAGTGTGTTCATAAGTACAGAATTGTAGTTGTAAAATACATATGGATTGTAGGAAGTCAAAGCAGGTTGTGTGTGTGTTTGTGTGTATATGCATATATATGTATATATACAGATTGTCAAAAATTCAAGACTGTTTTCTAATCAAAATAATTTCACCTAATCCTTTATTTTAAAAATATGCTTACAAACTGTCCCTATAACTACTAACCATCTCCTCCAGGAATTCTTGCCAAACACATAGTTCTGCATCTAGAAAATCAGGGAAAAGAAAAGGAATTTTCAATTCAAAAAATACTTTTATATATGTTTCTCTCTCTACCTACCTACCTATCCATCTAACAAGAGAAAAGGGAAAAGAAGCCTGCTTCTTGATTTGTGTATAACCCCATATTATCAGATTCTGAACCAGAAAATGTGTGTTACCAAATAGATTTGTAGGCAGAAATTCTGCATTTATCCAGTGTTTGGTCAGACCTGCATTTGAGAAGGTACATTACTGACTTGTGAGAAGGATGGATTCAAGGTGGGTGAGGTTGAAAGCAAAGCAGCAGTTAGGAGGTGATTACATTTGTGCACATGGGAGCAGGCCAGGGATAAATCAGGAAGCTCCAGTAGGAATGAAATATATTCAGTGAGACTTGATGTCTTACTGAATGTGAAAGATGGGCTGGAAATTCTAGGCCCCTTGAAAATATTCAAACTTGAAATTTTGAGGCATCTGGTTCAATTCTGTAATGTATGTGACAACAGCCTCTCCAGGCTGTGGTTTTGTTGACAACAATTAAATGTCTAAACACTGACAGAGAGGCCAATATCCCCTACATATTCACACCAAGCTCCTTGACGATGGCACTGACACCCATTTCTGCGAAGGTGTTGCTGGGCCCTGATTCTATCTGCTACTGAAGGTCAGAGGGGGTGAGCTGCAGAGTGGTGGGTTGGCAATGACCATAAATTCTCTCAGCAATGAAAGTATTGAGTCTGCATGCATTACAGGGCTGAACATCTGTTGGGATTATCAGGCTACTTTAGACGAAAGAACAAAACCCCCACAAATCTGTCAAACATTCTTTTTGTGTTGTGTGCATCTGGAATACTTTCCCTACACCATCTCCCTTTTCATACCTGACTTTATTCAATCAAACAAAAATATATTAATGTCCAATCCCTAACCATAATTTGTAATCCTAAAATTGAACCTTCTCTTGACAGGCATCTTGCGTTAGTCATTTTATTCATTTTTGATTATTCAGGGCATGCTGAATTGACACACAGTTGATATTCAATAAATTTAGGCTAAACTGAACAGGAATGACATTTACCAAATGCTCAATAAGGGTCAAAACTATGCTAAATACTTCAGATATTTATTCCTTATCCACAGTGATTAAGAAGGCATTATATGAGAAGCTAAGCCCCATGGTAGTAAATCAACATGGTAAGACCACACAGCTAGTTAGATAACTAGAATTTTACCTGACGTTTCCAACACATTTTTTTTCCCCCAATCATTGAAAAAGTGTCATTTTGTGATCTAGTTGAATTCATTTTTTTAATGTAATTAAACCTACAACATAGAGGAAAGGATTATCTTTTTTAAAATAAAATGGACTGTAAGTAACTCCTCTAAAGTAAAAAGTGGGGCTTCCCTGGTGGCGCAGTGGTTGAGAATCTGCCTAGGCTAATGCAGGGGACACGGGTTCGAGCCCTGGTCTGGGAAGATCCCACATGCCGCGGAGCAACTAGGCCCTTGAGCCACAACTACTGAGCCTGCGCGTCTGGAGCCTGTGCTCCGCAACAAGAGAGGCCGCGACAGTGAGAGGCCCGCGCATCACGATGAAGAGTGGCCCCCGCTTGCCACAACTAGAGAAAGCCCTCGCACAGAAACGAAGACCCAACACAGCCAAAAATAAAAATAAATAAATTTAAAGTAAAAAGTTATTTTAATTGAAAATTCCATAGTATATGAATGCCCAAACTAATCTGGAATTCAGGAACAATCAGGGATAATCTGCCAAGAGCCATTTTAGGGAAGAATAGCCAATATTTGATTCTAGGTGAGACGGGATAACAGAATAGAGTTGTTGTTTGTCAGAAAGATGCACAGAACTACTTCAAAGAAAGAAGCTCCTAACTTCTGAAACAGTGAAGAGGGATAGGCAGGGGACCACTGCAAAGACATCCTTTTACCTCTACAGACCGCTTTAACTGATCTGTATTCCTCATTCCTCCTTCCCCCTAGTCCCCTCAAAAAATGTGCCAGTAGTCCCTTACTGTAGTTCGGTTTTGTGATCTCAACTTGGAAAACAGAGAAAAAAATGGATAAATTACAGAGTGGAAATTCAACAAGATAAAAATAAGTAAAACTGCAAGTGAGGTTGAGGGAGTAGGTGAATAAAATTTGAAGTCAGATCACAGATTGTGATAACCATTTCAGACATTTGGCCTAGAAGCCTAGAGTTTATCTCTAGGTCTTCAGGCTTGTTTTGCTATCAATATATTTAAAAGAAAAAATACAAAGTTTCAGCTTTTCAAATCAGAATTTTGTAGGCTAAGTAGTAACTGAAAAATGTGTCTCATATCATGCTAGGTAAAAAGAAAAAAAAAGTCAGAATACAAAATTGCATCTATGCAAGGAGTGTACCAGTGTTCAAATCATGCATATGTACTGACAGGGTCTGGTAGGAGATGTGTACATGTAGAACACTTACATTTGTTAAAGTTATGGGATTATTATTGGGATGTTTCTTTCATTATTATCTTCTTCAATGTCATAATTGGAGCTATATAATAAGTATAATGGTTTTTAGCAGGACTAAAAAGTTGCTGTTGTACCCTGTGCTCTCCCAGTGAGACAATCTGACAAACTTCCTTGGATTTAAAGTATATACTTTGTGGGTAAATATGTATTTTTTCTCCAGAATGATTCAGAGTTCCTTTTAATCTATAGCACAAAATAAAACAAACATTTGGTGAATTCTTAGGATCTGACAGACGTAATCAATGACTTGGATCCACAGTCAGATGTATGTCATTGCAATTTCCCCTATATGCTTCACCTGTTCCTACTGTGAGGGTTTAGCAATTGTGCTGACTTGAGTTCTATGATAAAACCAAAAATCACATTAAAAATGGTCTAATTTGCTACAGCCTTAAAGAAAAAGTTAGCTATTATGGACTTTGTTTGTGAAGTATTTCCAATCCAACCCACTGTTAAAATCAAGAATGCCATGATTGTATCAGTCTGTTCTACCAATAGGAGCTTGGTACAGGGGATGTCACAGCCTAAAGTGAGGGAAGACATCAATTTTCCCGTTAAATGAAGAAACTAAACAAGCAAGCATTTAATATCCACTCTGACAATTGGAAAATCAGTAAAATATATTTGTCCTTCAAACAACTCTGGATTACAGTAAGGACCAAATGGATGAAAAATAGATTTGTAATTTTCAAAAGGTTACGAAGATATTATTGCTGTTATAATAGTCAGCCAATAGTGATTTGCAATAATCTAATAATTCAAGTAAGTTGTCCTCTGGCTTTTCATTCTCTGAATAAATTTTATCACTAGGAATTGAATCCATTTTGACATGATTCATTTATTGACCCTTTCCTGTCTACCTTATAAACAACTCCCTTCTTAGTTAATTAATATTACAAAGTGTTCCAGAATCCTTAGAAAGAAACATCAGATGTACTTAATTGCTGTATTTAATATACATCATGTCCCTCATATTCCCACATGATAGAGGATAAAATATTGTAAATGTTGAACAACGATATATTTGCAATTTATTTTGAAATTGGTGAATAAAAAACAAAAAATACTGATTTAGGTTCTCAGAGCAGTAATGTTTGAAATGATCAATAAAACTACAAAGAATTCTTAGCCACATTTTTAATCACTTAAAATATACCAGCATTTGTGATAAGTGCATTTGATACAATAATGAACAAGATACGATCTCTGACTTCTGAGGGCTAGCATTCTAATTAAAAGTCAATTGGAAATTTAAAAAAGTAAAATTTTGGCCTAATAATGATCATATTTGGAAACATTCAATTTATGTAGACACAATAGATATCTCAGATGTTTATTTTATTTTTTGTTGTTTTATGCAAAGATATTCTAAAAAAATTGACTGTGCAATTTCAAATATGTAAGAAAAATATAGGCTTCAAGAGAACTGTAAATAAAGAGACATTGATTTTTTAGTTATAGATTCACTCTTTACTATCTTCCACTCTTTAAACTCTATCTCACTGATAATATTGATTTAGCCAACTTGTGTTTTGCTGGTATCATTTCGATACTTGCATGCAGAAGACTGGAGCATTGTTGTACACTTACAGTTACACTTGAAAGGTGATATCTATCAATTATTTAGTAGCTATCTGTAGTATTTTTTCCTACAAAGTATACAAGAAATAGGCTGTAGAATGCTTTATTATTTTCAGTTCTAATGTTACAAGGTAGAAGAAAAGTAAAGCGATAGACTGGAAGTAGGACAATAATCCTGAACTCCAGATAGGGACACATGAAAGTGAAACTCAGGTGAGATGTTTATAAAACACTCTTGCCGGGCATCATACCTCACAGAAGCCACATAAAAAATTTTGAGATGAATGTTTCTATTTCCTTTTAGAACATGGAGCCTGGAAATAAGAAATTTTAAGCATTTTGTCCCAATAATGGGAATAAAACCTTGACTCAGATTTCCCAAGGCAAGTATTCTTTCTATTATAACATGTTTTGACCTATTTTAAAGGAAGTGGGACCTTAATAAAATTATCTGGAAAATTCTAATAGAGCATTTCTACTTCAAATACCCAAGTATACAAGATGCTTTTTTAAATAATTAAATTACTCCATTTTAATAATGATTGAGTATACCCTCTTTTTTTTATTGGACTCTAAAATTAAACAACTCATGTTGAACAAGTGAGGGAAGAAGGAAGAAAGGAAAGTAGGTAAGTAGGAAGGAAGGAAGGAAGGGAATAGAGGGAGGGAGGGAGGGAGGGAGGAAAGGAGGGAAGGAAAGAAGGGGGAAATAATTCTCCCTTTAGCACATCATAGTAAAGAATTTTTATAATGTAAAAAATGTCCAACTTGGGGCTTCCCTGGTGGCGCAGTGGTTGAGAGTCCACCTGCCGATGCAGGGGACACGGGTTCGTGCCCCGGTCCAGGAAGATCCCACATGCCGCGGAGCGGCTGGGCCCGTGAGCCATGGCCACTGAGCCTGCGCGTCCGGAGCCTGTGCTCCGCAATGGGAGAGGCCACAACAGTGAGAGGCCTGCATACCACACACACAAATAAATAAATAAAAATTTTAAAAAGTCCAATTTGACAGATTTCACAGTTTTATAAAAAAAAAAAAAAAAGTGCCGTTATTCAAAACATGTGAGAGGGAAAATATTTTATAAGAATCCTTTGACACCCCACCAAAAAATTAATGTAGGCATGGAAACAAACATAAAACAGGGATTTACACATATCATAAGCTATTAATAATCTCAAACTATTAATAAAAATCCTAAAAAAAATGTAACCAATCTTGATGTAACTCACATGGGATATGAAAGCTTGTGAATGAGATAAAATAATCTGTGTGATAATCTGTGGCAGGAGAACTTTGGACCCTGGTTTTCACACCAGAGATTTTCAAACATTCTCCTAATTTGAAAAACCTAATTTGTGATTTTTTACCCTAAAAGTCAACTGTTCAAATGGGCACCAAGCACAGGTCATGAACTTGAGCAGCTAACAATCTCAATAAATTAGACCTGCCGCTTTCTAGTTCTGATAAGTTATGGAGTATTTAACCACTCTAGGTCTCAGGTCCATAATTCTGAAATGTTGGTGCTAATATCTACCTTTTAGCATTATCCATTCATTCAGTCAATCATTCAATCATTCATTCAGTATTTACTCACTACCTATTATGTTCCAGGCATTGTGGGTAAAATGGTGGAACAACAACAAAATGTATCTGCCTACTTGGAGCTTTAATCCAGTGAGGAAGAAAGACTTATGAATACATATAATGATATTAGGTAGTATTATAAAACAAGTAACAAACACAGAAAGAGAATCACAAGTGCTGGTTCATGCAATTTGTGTAGAGGGGGGGTCAAAGAGAACTCACTGAGCAGATATCATTGAGAATTAGGTAGAGGTGTGCATGGTGTGATCAAAGAACAGTAGGAAAGCCAGTATGGCTGAATCACAATTAAAGAAGAGGGAAATTATAGCAGAATATTTTCTGAGGGTAGCCAAGGGCTAGATCATGAGTTGGTCATGATAAAGAGTCACTGAAGTTTAAAATGAGACTAGGATATATTAATCAAATATGCATCCTTATTTCTGTGACTGTTTATCTTAAATAGCCAGTGTTAATTTATCTTGTATTTAAGCAATGCTTTTGAGTGTCTACATTTTCCTTGCACTTTAAACTGAGCTAGAAAAAAAATACAGTATCACAAGACTGTACTCTAAATAGGTATGAATGCTAAACACTGAAATAAACAAAAACAAACACGTTAGTCCATTAACCTCATCTCCTACAGACTCAGTAAATATTGACTCAAAAATAACAATGTGGGGCTTCCCTGGTGGCATGATGGTTAAGAATCCGCCTGCCAATTCAGGGGACACGGGTTTGAGCCCCGGTCTGGGAAGGTCAAAACACGTAATAGATACGAAACCCCATGCTGAATGAGACATTCAGTAAAGAATTGAGGATTTCTGGTCTAGAATGGAGAAGATGGGAGAATAACACTTCCACACAGAAGGGCTTCCATGAAAAAGAAAAACAATCCAGGCTGGGATGGACTTTCTATGAGTAACTAGTTCAACAACATCACCAGATTTATTAAAAGAAAAGAGTTATTGCCATATAAAAGAAAGGCACAAACAACCCTGGTTCAAAAGTGGGACTAATAGAATACTAAATTCTTAACCCTTGATGTACTTCTCTTATTCTGAAAAACTCAATGTCACATACATAGGAAACAATCTCAAGATTATTCTATCCCCATTTTTCCTACTATCCCTATGGCACTTCTTCAAACAGAAAGAAATCCATGCGAAGAAACACACTTGTTGTCTCTGAGATAGACAGATAGGTAGATTGATAGATAAATAAGAGAACAATACTGGTATGGATATCCATATATAGACTTCTTTTCCCTGTCCTTTGCCTCTGGGTCTATTCAGTACCTACTATTTAATCATATGGTAGCAGGGTTTTAGCAGCATAAAATGAAAACTATTTCCCTTATTTCATTCTGCAATATACATTTATAAGCATTGTTTCAAGAGGCAATTTCTTTAAGCATTTAACAATCATATTTTCCCACAACTGTGTTCATAATGTGTATAATTTTTCTCTTCCTTTCTTTTCATTATTATTTGCATTTCCTGTGTTAATCAGTACTTAATAAACATTATTCAAAGCATTGTATAATATTCCAAATATTTCCTACCATCCT
Organism: Aethalodelphis obliquidens; assembly: GCF_003676395.1. Classification (NCBI taxonomy): domain Eukaryota; kingdom Metazoa; phylum Chordata; class Mammalia; order Artiodactyla; family Delphinidae; genus Aethalodelphis; species Aethalodelphis obliquidens. The sequence continues at coordinate 22,906,749 of NW_020837964.1, read as the reverse complement.
ATAATTTACTTAACCAGTTTCCTATTTTGTGATTTTTCACTATTATAAGCAACATGGTAGAAATATTTGGGCAAAAAATATTTTCCTTCATGTTTTGGATGGACCCTTACGTTAGTTTTCCAGAAATTGAGCTACTGGCTTCAGTAACATAAGTTTAAAAGATTTTTAATCTATGAAACCTAACTTTCAAATGACTAATAAGCCATTTAGACTATTTTAAATATTTCTTAGTGAACTGTAATGCAAACTTTTTGAGGACTGTAATATCTTTGTCATTCTATGCATGATACATTTAGCTGAGTTTTAATATTACAAAAAACACTGAGCAAATGTTTTTGGAATGTTACGTGGTGTTAATTCTCATCATCGCTCACACTTAGAGAGGGCTTATTGTATGCCTGTCTCTTATTCTGGTTTATCTTGCTCCATTTTCAGAACAATCCTAAGAGAGGTCTCATTATGGTCTTTATTTTGCAGATGAGGAAACTTTAGAGAAACTATATTCCTTATTACACAGATAGCAAACGGTAAAGGACAGAATCTATGCTGCTTAACTCCAAAGTGGACAAGCTCTTAAAATGAACTGTTCTGTTTATTTATGGATTCCAATAAGTTTTCAAAATTGGATTCTTTCTTTTATAGTATTGTTTGTTCCCTATAAAGTGGGTTGTGCCCAGGGGTATACTGAGAAACTGGTTCTCCAAGAATAACAACAACAACAAGAAGCACAGAATTGCAGTGTTTGCCAATTTCTATTTCGTACATACTTCCATGACGGCCAATTTCAACCTACATGATGCCACCAAATGTGGAGAGACGTACACATTCAACTCTCATAAGCTGGCATAGCCAGTCCCAGCACACCGTTGACTGTGCCACTCATCAGTTAAGGTCTTCCTGCTCATTCTTAATGATAGAGGAACTAGATCCTGTAAACATTTCTCCTTTACCAGCTTGCTCTGTTAGGCTTTATGGAAAGAGGGCACTGGAGAGAAATTGGAAGACCAGAGCAGGAGGACGAGGTTTCCCTCTGTGGTTCCAATACGCTTTCTTTCAGCAAAGGAGCCAACAGATCAGTAAGAAAAAGGTAAGCAGCCGTGACAGAAAGTTTCTCAACCACTTGATGAGTGGTTCCTCCAAAGCAGCTCAGGCCCAGCCCCTTTGCAAAGGGCACTTCATTGTCTGTGTGGTTCTGCGGCAGCCACACTCTCTTCAACGTGAATTTCATCTCAGCCTTGGATGGTGGTGGGGGAACTATCTTCTAAATTCTTAGTTCTTTCCTTGTTCACTTTCCCTCACATATTTGTGAACCTAGACATATTTGCTGCTTTCTGCATATGGAATTTCTGGATCTCTTAGAGCCTTCTTTAACCTCTTTCACTAGTTAACCATCTATTCAATTCATCACACAATTTGAATTACTGGTGTGGTTTCTATCTCCTTTCAGGACACTGATTAATACATGGGCTTACTAAAAGAAACAAACAAATGAAAAGTAGGATGCAAATCTCTTTGACCCAAAATTTCCCAGCAGCATATCCAAGCCCAAAATGAGACTATTCTTAATAGTCTGCATCATCCTCCAAGGGATGAACAGTTTAACCTGTAATTAAAATAAGTAACAATAATTATAATAATAGTGGTAATAACCTGCAGTCAGTGTTTATTATATGTGAGGGATATGCCAAGATCTGCTATGAAATAAACCATACTCAAATTTCTCCTTTGAGGAGGGTAGTCATTTTAAAGCTAAAGAAAGGCCAGTGGACCTGCAGCAATAAAGCAGAGCCAGAACTCAAGACCAGTTCTGGTCTTGTTCGCTTCATAACTGTACTCTACCTTTTTAAAAAATTGTCTTTCACTATAATTATTAAGATACTAATTTTGAGGAAATATCTGCTAGAAAAGGAAGACAATCGAATGATGAATTTCATTCCATTATGATGTGTTCCAAAATTATTTTATTCTCTTATTTTAGAAGTTAAGGAATCTTCTGGAATTAAAAAAAAAAAGTAGTTTCCCAGTCACTTGTTCTACTTGAAGAAATGACTAGGAAACTAGAAAACTTGCCTGATTTGGTGAATAGTTGGAATTTTCCCAGCTAACGCTGAGAATAAAAGAGCTGCCAAACTCATTAATTACCCTTAATATTCAATTCTCAAGTATAATGAATTCCATTTTCAGACATATCTGAGAAAATTACATTGGAAAGTTAATATATTGCCTTTTGCTGGGTTTCAGTGAATACCGCAGTGTGAAAGCAGATCAGTCTGAGCTCGGAACTCACTGGCAGACTTGTATTTATTCTCTCAGCACCCGTATCAGATGTCAGTCATACTGATCCCCACTGCCCCACCACTCTAATACAACAGCTTAAAGATGGGACTCCAGTGGCACAATATATTTGCAGCAGGCTTCTGTTTTAGACCATGGCAGTACCAGCAGTGCTTATAAAATATGTCATCTACCTAACCACATGCCCCAGTTCCTCCCCGCACTTCAGCAGGGACATGCGACTACTTATGGCAGTTGTGTTATGGATAGAACTGATGTGTATTATTTTCAGGATAAAGCAATGAAGAGCCGTCAGTCTTTTTCCATGTCACGGGATCTGAGAATGTGCTGACGGTACAGCTACAATGGGGTTTCTCAACCTTGATATTATGGTCATTTTGAACCAGGTAATTCTGAGTGTCAGAGGCAGGATGTGTCCTGTGAATTGCAGGATGTTTAATGGCATCCCTGCCCATTAGCTTCCAGCATCATTCTCTCCCGTTATGACAATAAGTGACATATTATGGCATTGCCAAATACCCTCTGGGGAGATATGGCTCCAAGTGAAAGCCACTGAGCTTCAAAATTGTGGAGCTTCCACCAGCCTGATTCTCTGAGAAACTAAATGAAGCTGAGCATCTCACTCACATATATTGTGTAACAAATGTGAAATAAAACACACACACACACACACACACAAATACATTTTAAAAGCAAAAAAAAAAAATCCTAAAAGTAAACCTTTATGTTAAGCCAATGAGATTTAGGAGTTGTTTGTTACCTCTGTAGAGCCTATCCTGATAAATATATACTCTATATGTGCTTTTCTTAGGCAAACGCATGTATGTCTATGGCTTCAATTATTCTGAAGATTGGGATTTTATTTTACGTCCAATTTCTTCTCTAATATCCTGGAACTTTATCCATCTACCATATTGTCAGCACCCATTAGTGATAATAAAGGCACCACAAACCCTAAGTACTTTTCCTCATATGTGATGTAAGCAAATTTGGCAAACTAAGAGTAATTCTTGTTACCTCCTTTTGCTTCATCTAGCAATGATTCCCCTAGACTTTATTTCATAAGTATCTCAAACACACACCCTCTTCTCTGTACCTCCTACAAACACCCACTCTCTTCTCTGTACCTCCTATAATCACTCTAATATAGTCTATCATCAAATCTGGTCTTGATCTGTACAACGGCACTGTAACTCCCAGAATTCATTCCTGTATCATGTAATCTGTTTTCCACAGAGAATACAGTACAATCTTCTTTGAAAAATGCAATTATGTCCATACCATTACAATGAATATAACCCTTTAAAGATTTTTCATTTTTCTCAGGCTAAAGACCAAAATACTTAACATTGCCTACGTCTGTACAGGGCTTACCTCTGTGGTTTTATTTCTCATCTTTTTTCCTCTACATCTCTAACATTTTTATACCTCAAAACTCGCCCTGTATTTCATCACTTTAGGTCCTTGCGCAGATTATTTCCATTGCCTAGAATATCCTTACCCTAACAAGCTTTGCGTAGCTAATCCTATGCCTCCCTCAGATCTTAGCCCAAAGATACTACTTCTGCTGCCTTCAGGTCTTCTCTGAAACTCTCAACCCATTAGGCTGTGCCATGACCTCTCTCAATAATGGATCATTTTCAGTATTACCCCAGTAATACTGTAATTACTGAAAGTAATTTCCCCAGGGAGATTATTTATTGACACCTATGATATCACTAGACCAAAAACTCTATGAGGGTACAAACCCACCTCATTAGACATTTCTTTGACTTTCCAATCTATAGTGCCTATTTTATAACAAACTCCTCATAAGTATTTTTTTAAAGGAAGGGATGAAGGAAGAAATGAACAAATGAACAAATGAATGAAGTTAATTAAGGGGACAAACAACACTTAAGGTTCTGTAAGGTAAAGAAAAACTGAGATTTCTATCCATGTTTTCTTCCTCTTTCATCTATAGGAAATAAAAAATATTAAGTAGTAAAGGAACACAGTTAAAAAATATAGCATGTTTATTTAATGCATGCTACGTAGGTAAATGTTAAAGAATTATTTTAAAATGTATAGAAACATTTGATGAATATACTAATAGATAATAAAATATAATTATGTCAATATTTTATATAATTCAAAATATTTTCATTCTTATCAACCTACACTTATCTTGGGTTTTCATTTTTATTCCCAGATGTGTGTGTGTGTGTGTGTTGTGTGTATGTGTGTGTGGTGTGTTGGGTGCACATCACCATTGGTATAAGCAATATGTCCATGCTGAGTAACTATGCATATCTAACACTACCAGTGTATTTAACACCAAATTAATTTCCTGTAAAAGCCACTGCATCTGTGTTTCAATTACTAAAATTCTAAATTTAGTGGAAAATATAAGTATGCTTTCTTGTTATCACTGCATTAGTATTTCTAGGGCAAACAAAAATAACAACTAAAGTGGTTATTAGGGAAATGGTATTTCAGTGTGAATTTATGCTCACCAAATATAAGTGTCTTATTCAGATGTCATTTATGTGATTGGCTCTATTTTGGGGACAAGTATTCCAAGATATGATTTTTCCCTTCAAACACAAATATACAGCAATAGCTTCCACTTAGAATTGGTCCTTTTGTATTCACTGAGACTATGAATTTCTTAGGAGTTAATATTCAGGCATTTAAATAAATATGCTGTATTCATAATGATGTTTATCTTAAAGCGGTATGAATAAACATATTTTTGGTTAAAACTTTTGGTCTCACAGGCTTTTCAAAATCCTTTGCTGCCCATCTTTCTGCCAACTAAAAATACGTCCTTCAACTATCCACGCAGTCTAATGAGCTAAGGTCTCAAATGCTCCCTTTTTAACAATGCCCTCTGTTTTCAGCCCAATAAGTAATTTATGTATTGATTTCAAGAAACACCTGCACCAGAACTGATTGCAAGGGTATTTATATAAGTACATTTTTCACTGAACTCTGCAACTAGTAATTTTGATCTTCTTATTAATGATTAAGAAATTTCCAAGTGACTTTGAAATGTCAGGCTATCCATATATGTAAATATAGGCAATTGGGATGCCTACACTGTTCACAGAGTTTCTTTTTATTAAGAAGTATATCATTGCAGACGGCAGAATGAAATCTTGGGAGGTGATATACTTCTCATTCTGTTTCTATCTCACATTTTAAAAAATGCTTTCCCTTTCCTTCAAGAGATTTAGCTACTTCTGGATCTTGCTGGAGTAGATAGCAACCTTGAGGGCCTCTTGCTAAATACATATACCTGGAGTTGAAAGAGTATTGATCTCAAAGCAATTGCCTTAAATCAGTATGTAAGTTAATCATGAACTTGGTTGCCTCCTGGTAAACAGGTACTATTCTTTCTTACTAAAAAAGAAAATCAGTCTTGCTCTGTGTGCAAAACAAACAAATCTCACGTTCCATATGTTATTCTAAACACACACATACTCAAATACATACACTCTTTTACCAAGTTGTTATTCATAATTTAGGTTTCAGCTCCAGTATCCCTTTCAAGAAGTCTTACCAGCTGCTATAACCAAAATGCAGGGGTTTTTTTGTTGTTTTTTTTGCCTTATGCACTTATAGAGTCACTGTCGTGACATTCCTACCACTTATCTTAGGTGTTTTACACTTTTATTAATGGGCCTACTTCACTAATGTCTCTTTCCTTCATTATATTCTTCGATGTGAGAAGACATATATCGAGTTTTGTCCCCATCTTATTTCCAGAGCCAAGAGGAGAGTTAGGCATGTAGTAAGATTTGAAAGGCTTTAGTATGTGGATGAATAAAGGAGGCATATGGTTTTCAGCAGAATATGATTTGTCTTCTCAGCACTCTTTGAATTGGCACAAGTTGGTACCATTTCAAGTTGTTTTAATTTCCTGTTTAAGAAGAACCATATAGATGATCTTTGTCTTCCAGCAACTGCTAATGGTAACATACTGTTAATCCAATGAGGATGCACACAGTTGTGGTTTGTAAGCTCTTAAGTAGAAAGCTTAAAGGGGAAATCCAAAAGATCAAAATGGGGGAAAGATCATTATTTGATCAGTGCAAAAGCAAGTCTTGATTCACAGAATCACTTGGTTGTTCATTTTCTTCCATATTCTTTCTCTTGCACCTTGTCATACTTATGCTTAAATTTTTTGCTATTTTTCAATGGCCTTCCAGGGGAATCCTCTGATTTGAGACTTAATGGCCTCTGTAAAACTTACTTCTACTTACCTTCCCACCTCATTTTCTTACATGTCTCTTTTAGCACTAATATACAAACTTTTTAGTCACTGACACCTCCAATCTGGGCCTGAGTTTCCACTCCTCTAGAAATGAAGGATATGGGTGACCTCAAACTTATCTCCCAGCATTGATATCCTATGATGTAGTCTTATGCAACACCATAAATAACCATATGTAAGAGTTTTACTACAATAATGAGGCCATATTTATAGCCGTTTATATTGATAATTATTCAGCAAATGTTTATTGAAAACCTATAGTGTGTTAGGCAATGCACTAGGTATGACTGGCTGTAACCAAAGAAGGGAATACAGGTGAGATAATGAGAGCCTCTGAGGATTAAATGTCATCATGTTCAAAGTATTTGAACTGGGATACAAAGCCATGACTGAGACTCCAAGGGTTTTGTTCAAATCTCAAGCCTTCTTTTTTTTTTTTTTTTTTTGCGGTACGCGGGCCTCTCACCGCCGCAGCCTCTCCCGTTGCGGAGCACAGGCTGCGGTCGCACAGGCTCAGTGGCCACGGCTCACGGGCCCAGCCGCTCCGCAGCATGTGGGATCCTCCTGGATGGGGGCACGAACCCGCGTCCCCTGCATCGGCAGGCGGACCCTCAACCACTACGCCACCAGGGAAGCCCTCAAGCCTTCTTTAATGTTCGATTCAAGTCTTATTTTCTCCAAGAAATGTACTGAACAGTGCTCTCTCATTACCAAGAAGTTTGGTTGTTCTTACAAATGGCCACGGAGATTGACATTCAGTACTTGTTGTACTGTTTCTGAGAGTTCTGAAATTAAGTACTGCTTTCTTTATCACACTGAAAGCATTTGCGGCTAAGCAATATGATGCTTATCTTAGAGTCTGCATAGTAGGGGGTGAGATGAGAAACATATAAAGAAACAAACAAATCTATAGCATGATGGTTTAGTACCCTTTTACCATCATCAAAATACTTGACCTTGTATTTGAGTTTCAGATTATACATCTGAAAAATGGTCACATGCCTAATGAAATTTGCCTTTTAGAATTGTGAGGGGTTAAAGTAAGTTGAGAGGCTGAAGTATTAGGTACAAGTTACACTCCCATATGGGGATAACTAAGAACCAAAACACTAAATTCCAGAGCACTGAATTCAAAAGAATATCAACCCTCCCCTTATCCAAATTTGTACCAAGATATGAAGATCAAAATTTGTTTGAGGGGCTTGGTTTAGAGTAGAAAAAATTTAAAGGAAACTGCTGGCTTTAGGCAAGATAGAATCAAAAGAGTGAGAGAGTTAGAAGGGAAAAACAGAGTGTGTGAAAAGTGAGAGGGAACCAGCTGGTTTACCCATGAGACATGGTGATCCTCATGGGGGGCAAACAAGTTTTTCATTGTATACTGAGAATGAAAGAATTCGTCTTGTTGCTCAGGCAATGTCTAGAGGGCAGCAGAGACATGGTGGTGTCCATGGCTTATCTAGGTGGAAAGGGGCAAGCCTTGGGACTGTCTGTGGACAGCATATGAGATGAAAAACTTTGTGGGCTGAGAGAAAGCCCCTACGTTATCTAAGAAGGGAGATTTACCACCTCAGGGGCAGTATTAAGAATTTCCATGTGGAAGGAAGCATCAGAATGTCATTCTCTTATGGACGGAGTATGGGAGGTGATGGAGAGTATTGCCTTTAAGTTGTATTTGCAAGGAAATCTGAAAAACAACAGTCGCTGAATTAATTTTTTATCTCCATTGCACCAAATATTTCTACAGATTACATTTAGAGGTCTCACGTGATTTTCATATAAACACTAATGGAAGTCGATACGCACTTATTCATTATCTTCAATTCTATCAATTTTATGTGGATGCAATTTTCCTAAATTGTCCTTATTTAAATCAATCCTGAACTCTAACCCTTGGAGAGAGAAGAGTACAATATCACTTTGAAGCCATAGGACATAAAATTCTGTGGGATATCTTTTAAGATCCTAGGTTCGTTATCTTCTGGAGAAAATTTGACTTTCTAGAGTCAGTGAAGGGTTCCCCATCCTGGACTCATAGCAATGAAGTATATGTCTCCTTGAACTTAAATTTCTGACTCTAAGAATTTAGACAAGCACCACCTATCAGGTATTTGTTCATTCATTTTATTTATTCAGCCATATCTTAGGCATATAAAAGAAAGCAGAAGTTCTAAACCAAAAGTTGACCTGATTTCAAAATTCCTCCTACCATCTTCATAGGGTTAATTTTTCCCCCCTAACAAAATCCTTCTTTTACGAAGTAAATCAGTTAATTAGCTTACTCACCTCTACTTCGAAAGTAAAATATCTAATTACGCCAGCCATCAATGCCCAAATAAATTTGCCAGTAAAATGGAGGTTATAAAATGACACTCTTGGTGTTTTCTACGTATAATCAGAGCAGTTATTGAACTTTCCAACAGACCATTTTTAAAATTCAATATTCTAGCAAGTTTCTTTACATAAAATAGATTTATCTGCCTACATACTATAATTTCCTATTTTATAAATGAATTTTGTATCAGCTCTTACTATCTACAATGCAAATCTTAACATACTTCAATGATATGTATTTAAGTTTTTGAGATATATATGTATAATATACATTTACTATAATATGTATGTGTATTTGGATGTTTTTACACAAAGGTTTTGTTTTGTTTAAGCACAGGAGAATTTAAAGAAGCTGATTCACTCACAGGAAAAACAACTAATTGCAGTTTTTAGAAAAGTGTATAAAAGTTATTTCTTATAAGCATAGAAGGGGTTAACTTCCCACGTATCTACTTTTATTCAAGTTAATGGAGGCTACATGAATGCATCGATAACATAATTTGATTCTTAATCTCTCCTTAAGTGTGACTACATTTTGTGTGTTACAATTATAATAAAAGCCTTAAAACTGACAAACAAAGAAGACGTATTAGATCCTCTACCTTGTTCTTTGAACAATGCAAAATTCTTTCTTTTCTTCCCCCTACTCAGGAGCTTTCTCAAATAAACTCTTTTATTCAAAACTTACAAATACTGGGAAAAGAACCCTTGGGAAAATATTCTGAAGCCCAGAGGATCCTTCAGGCATACTTTTACTTTCTTGAAACCCAGTCTATTTCAGATTTTTGTCTTCCAGACTGCTCTTCTGTTTTATCTTCTGCCACTCATTTTATAATACCTTACGTCTGAAAAATAGCAATGTTCCAAACAGAGGCTCAGACTCTATGAAAATCATAACTATTGTTCTGTGACTGCTTACCAAGGACCATGCCCTGTGATTTGCATAAAACATCTATCCTTCCGACCAACACTCACATCTACTTGCGGTCAGATGAAGAAATCGGGGGTCAGTGAACTAAAATAAACCACTCAAGAAAAACAAAATGAACAGCAAAAGAAATGGCATAGCCGAGATTCTAACCAAAATTATTAAACTTCAAAGTCCTTGAGAATTCCACCATGTGTATCTTCTGGAATCTACAAATGAGGTTTTGATGCAGAGGTATCCAAATAGAGGAACAAACATCTAAACACCTGGAGTCATAGTTTTTTTTGTAGAAGCTATAAACAACACTTTGCCCTGGGTTCTTTTATGGATCTGTAATTCAAGCATGAGGGTCCTGGTATGCCTTTGTGCTTGCAGTTCTCACTTGAGTTCATGCTAACCCTGCTATCAAAACTACACGTTCGGGACTTCCTTGGCAGTGCAGTGGTTAAGAATTCGCCTGCCAATGCAGGGACACAGCTTTGAGCCCTGGTCCGGGAAGATCTCACATGCCGTGGAGCAACTAAGCCCGTGCGCCACAACTACTGAGTCTACACTCTAGAGCCCCCAAGCCACAACTACTGAAGCCCACGTGCCTAGAGCCCGTGCTCCACAACAAGAGAAGCCACCGCAATGAGAAGACCATGCACTGCAATGAAGAGTAGCCCCTGCTCGCCACAACTAGAGAAAGCCCACACGCAGCAGCAAAGACCCAATGCAGCTAAAAATAAATAAGTTATTTTTTTAAAAAACCCTACACATTCATCGAGAAAGAATTTTCCAAATATCTAGGCTTGCATTTAGATCGAAGACTATTCTCTTAAAAAATGAATTTTCCTTTTCGAGGCTGTAATTTTATTAGGAACAACGCACACAGACTCATACGTAAAAATTCTACATATTGAAAGTATCCACAGCTTATGTGATAATTTGAAATAATAATAAATTTCTCCTCTTACTCTTTCTGCCAAGTCCCCACAGGTTGTTTACCTCCCTACCTCTGTATCTTCAGCTATTCACACATGCGTTCTTACTGAGATTGCTCCAGGCACACTGGTCTTCTGTCTTCCTGAATATAGTGTCTATTCTGCCATTAGCACTTACTATTTTCTTTGCTTAGAAAACATTTCTCCCCGCTCTAAAAATGACTGGTTACTTCTCAGAATAATATCATCTCCTCAGAGAGGCTTTCCCTGATGTTTTAGGCCAGATTTCTCAGAAGCTGACTCATAGGGTAACCAACCATCTTGGTTCGTCCATAACTGCCCCAATATTTGTACTGAGAGTACTGCCTGCTGGTAACATTCCAGTCCCAGGTGACCCCACACCCAGAGCAGAGTGGGACAGTGAGTCACCATAGATTTATAAGGGAAGTGCTCCCAAGAGGTTTCTGGGGAGGGTGTGAGGGAAGCAGGAGAGAGAAAAGGATGCTAAGAAAGGTGAAGTCCAGTGGAGGTAGCTTAAACCAGACTCCGTAAGGGAATTCTGGAGTCTGAATCATTCCCAATGGAGGCAAGGAATTTGGGTTTTCATAATCCCATATCTGCCAGTCAATGTCTAACCACATTTCCAGATGGCAGTAGGAGAGGTAAATTTCCAGGTAGGTCCTGCTCTCTGAGAGTGCAGGCAAAGCAGTTCTGTTAGTTCAAGAAAAGATTTCCAAAGAGAGTTGCAGGTGTGGTTCATTAGAAGAAAAAGCACACTGAACCTGGAAGAAGCACAAAGAAACACCATTTTCCCCTTTAGAACCATCTTCCCTCTTAAGTCCTACCATATTATTGCATTACCCTCTTCAAGGCACTTATCAATATCTGGTATTATCCCATGCGTACAGCTATGTATATGTGCATGTATAACTGCATCTTCGTCCATATTCATATCAATTTCTATATCTGTGTATATTTTACTATTTTTTTTTGCACTAGCATTTAGCTCTAAGAGGGTGGATACTCTATTTTGTTCACCATCCCTAATGTAACAGTTGCTCTATAAATATTGGAGAAATTAGTAAATTCACAATCTAAATGATAACATTCCAGCAGAATTAAATAGAATAGCCCTTGCCTTGAATTCTCAGCTGGGTCATCTCATAATTCCAGCATCTCTGTTAATTTTTCTTGGATTTTCTCTTTTCTAAGGTTTCATTGCAAAAATACAGCTCCTGTTCTGCCATTCTTTAAGTCTGTCTTCTGTCTTGTCAATCCCTATTATTTTTTTCTTTAAAAACATTTTTACCAACCATAACAGTAGAGTTTAGATCTTAAGAGCATACACTTGAGCACCCTGGAGTGTGTGATTTTGGAGTTCAGATCTGCTACTTACTATGATTATGACTGGTTTTTATTCAACCATACAATGGGGGAATATACTGCCCCATTCACGAGGTTATAGTGAACATTAATATATGTATAAGCAGTGAGATAAGGCTTAGTACATGGAAAACACTTAAGAAATATTACTTATTACCAATTGTTAATAAAACATTACCAATTTCCCACATGGACTCTGTGCCAGTTTTGATTAGCTATGATTTATTTTCCAACCACCTCAAAAAAGGATACAAGATGACTTGACTCTAGTCTGTTATTTAGAGGTTTCATTTTTAGTCATCTTACTAGAAATTGTCAACTAGATGTATTTATCAGATTATTTACATCTTAGTAGAAATTGTAATCATTTTCTCAAAAGGCATTGGAGTAATTTTCTCATGCAACACACGCAGGCACTTGCACTCACTCACATACTCAAGGCACACAATATGAAAAGTCATTTTTTCTGTTGGCCAGCCTCTTGGAAGAATCTTAGGCAGAATTCATTAAAATACCTCTATGGTCTCAAGTGCATAAGTGAACACAGTGATACAGTGTTGTCTTCTCATTATTTAAATGACTTTTTGTCAGCCACTTAGAGTTCCCTTGATGGTTCACTACATTTAAGATGGTTTGATTTGTACTTTAAGAAATGTATTACTGTGATCACTTATAAACATCATTGCTTTAACGAGTTCTAAAGGCAGGTAAATATTTATAACCTCATCCAAAATATCATCTAAAAATTATTTTTGTTCTTTTTTAGACTTCATACAATATATGTCATGTTTTAATACCTGAATAATATTTTTGCTATGGGAACCTACTATTTGTATTTAAATATTAAATGAGGAGACATTTGCATGTCAACCATTAGTTATGAAAGTCTATTTGCATGACAATAACCTGATATCAGATCTTTTTAAATATTACATACTTACTTAAATATACAAATAATATTTGAGAAGTAGTGTGTTATGGACACACAACTTAGAGTGCCTACTCTACCTCTAACTACCTATGTGTGAGCTTAGCAAGTTATTTCCATACCTCAATTTCCTCAGCTGCAAAATGTAGATAATAATAGCACTTAATCTTAGAGTTATTAATTTTCAATGGGTAAAACCAGGGAAACCACTGAAGTGGTTTGGCATAAGACTTGGCAAATAAAAAATATAATTTAAGATTTTGCCATCATTGTTAACATTAATATATCATAATCCTCTGGAGCTAATTTTATTCATTCATAGTATGGTCTGAGAGTGGTCCTATATATAATTCTTATAAAAGGGAATTTCATTCTGTTAATTTAATAGTGTACTTATGTCATGATTGCTGTTTATTCTTAGAATGCATTGTATATGATATAGAATCATAAGGTTTAGGGTCTAATCTTAACTTTATTATGTGTCCTCAAGAAACACAGCCACTCTGTGGTTCATTTTTCTGATCTCCAAATGAGACAGTAATCATATCTTCATGAAAGAGTGGCTATTAAGTTTAAATGAAATGACATCATAACAGTGGGAATTCTCTGTAAACCCCATCCAGAAAGTTGTGCTAATAGTTATTGTAATCAATGGAAGATATTTTTTTATATTTAAAGTTTATTTTACATTGCTATTCTTCTTTTATTTCCCTGGGAAATGTATCTCTTTTAGTTAGTTTTGATAAAATGTTTAAATACTTTGCATTTAAAGATCTCATGTCTAGAGTTCTTTTCCTGGCCTACTGCCCCATAGTAAGGATAGCAGATAAAATTCATTCCATGTGCCAATATCAATCTACCAGTAGTAGTTCCCTGGTAATGCTGTGATGCTAAGGATTCTGAGGCTGTATATGAAGAGACTGTTGCAAGCCATCACACCTTCCGTGGCTGTGGGAGGAACTTATATTTGTTACTGTTTTTCATTTTATTTTATTTTATTTTTAATTTTAATGAAGTATAGTTGATTTATAATGTTGTGTTAATTTATGCTGTACAGCAAAGTGATTCAGTTATACATATACATTCTTTTCTGTTACGGTTTATCAGAGGATATTGAATATAGTTCCTAGTGCTATACAGTAGGACCTTGTTGTTTATCCATGCTATATATAATAGCTTGCATCTGCTAATCCCAAACTCCCAATCCTTCCCTACCCCACCACCCATCCCCTTGGCAACCACAAGTCTGTTCTCTACATCTGTGAGTTTGTTCCTGTTTTGTAGTTATGTTCATTTGTGTCGTATTTCAGATTCCACATGTAAGTGATATTATATGGTCTTTGTCTTTCTCTTTCTGACTTACTTCACTTAGTATGATAATCTCTAGGTCCAACCATGTTGCTGCAAATGGCATTATTTCGTTGTTTTTTTTCTTTTTTTGGCGGTGCTGGGTCTTCATTACTATGCTCGGGCCTTCTCTAGTTGTGGCAAGTGGGGGCTACTCTTCGTTGTGGTGCCTGGGCTTTTCATTGCAGTGGCTTCTCTTGTGGATCACGGGCTCTGGGTGCATGGGTTTCAGTGGTTGCAGCACACAGGCTCAGTAGTTGCAGCACACGAGCTCAGTAGTTGTGGCACTTGGGCTCTAGAGTGCAGGCTCAGTAGTTGTGACACACGGGCTTAGCTGCTCCACGGCATGTGGAATCTTCCCGGACCAGGGATCGAACCCACGTCTCCTGCATTGGCGGGTGAATTCTTAACCACTGTGCCGCCAGGGAAGTCCTATTTCATTCTTTTTTATGGCTGAGTAATATTCCACTGTGTGTGTGTGTGTGTGTGTGTGTGTGTGTGTGTGTGTGTGTGTGTATCTCACATCTTCTTTATTCATTCATCTGCTGATGGATATTTAGGTTGTTTCCATATCTTGGCTATTGTAAACAGTGCTGCCGTGAACAGAGTGGGGCATATATTTTTTTGAATTATAGTTTTGTCTGGATATACGCCCAAGACTGGGATTGCTGGGTCATATGGCAACTCTAATTTTAGTTTTTTGAGTAACCTACACACTATTTTCCATAGTGGCTGTACCAATTTATTCAATACATTCCCACCAACAGTGTAGGAGGGTACCCTTTTCTCCACACCCCCTCTAGCATTTGTTACTTGTATTTGTTGCTCTTAATTACAAAATACAGCTTGGCTGTCAATGGGAAAAAAAGGCACAAATGCTGGTTAGGATTTGGGTCCAAAAACTTATAGCAAGAAGAAGAACTTATGTTCAATGCATTATTTTCTGTGTAAACCTCTCCAGAGTATTTGAAAGTTGGCTTATCAAGAATAAGACTGAGGGCTTCCCTGGTGGCGCAGTGGTTGAGAGTCCGCCTACCGATGCAGGGGACATGGGTTCGTGTCCCGGTCCGGGAAGATCGCACATGTCACGGAGCAGCTGGGCCCGTGAGTCATGGCTGCTGAGCCTGTGTGTCCGGAGCCTGTGCTCCGCAACGGGAGAGGCCACAACAGTGAGAGGCCCGCGTACCGCAAAAAAAAAAAAAAAAAAAAAAAGACTGAGACATCCAGAAAACAATGTCCCAACCCATTGCAAATTTCAATCTGTCCACCTTGCTATGAGCAGTTACAACTTTCACTAGACCCAGAAACATAAACAGATAATACTTCAAAAAAATCGATTTAGTCTATTTATTGATCCTTTCTATAGGAGAGGCCTCTGGACTTTTCCATAAAAACATTTTACTGCCAAATTGCATTTTTAATTAGTTCCTTCTTGGCATACCTTAAAATGAATACCTTAGAGTGGTAGGAACTTTTAATGTCAATATACCGATAAATTAATTAATATCTCAGAGAAACTCCCTTTTTTATGCTGAAATTCATTTGCTGATGATTTAGGCTCAAAACATAAATGTTGTATTTATACAACAAATGTGTCTATAAACCAATTATATCTTTACGCCTCATTGATCAGCATGTGCAAAGCTGGGTACAGAGAATGTCTGCCACTAATCTGTATGTTGCAACTTTAAATCCTTCTCAAAAGAGCCTTGTATAAACAAGAATGGCGCCTTTTCAGAACACATTTCAATTCAAATTTCAGTGCAGTTTAAAAATGTCTTATCCTTCCCCCACCCAGCTGCTTCTCCATACCTCTGCCTCCCCTCCAACCCAACCCAATTTTCATAATTGTTGGACTCATTAAAACACTCACTCTCAAGAATTTGATAACCTTGTTGTTCAAAATCAAATTAGAAAAGCCAGGGAAAATTCCACATTGAATCAATGACTCATCACCATATAAGGGTGTCAGGGCAACAGTGGAGATAATGAAGGGAATGATGGAGACAATGCAATAGGATCAAACGGTGTTTTGAGTATAGGTGTTGATACAGGACAGTCATAAATTAAAACCCATTTATGACTGAAAGGGGTATAAATATTTTTTGTTAGATTTGGAGAAAGGGGAATTTAACATGTGAGCCATTATTGTATGTGAGATAATGTGCCCAGCATTTTGTTTATGTTATTTAAATAAATCCTGATAACTATCAAGTTCTTTATTAAATTATTATTTTTACCTTATTGACTAGAGAGCTTAGGTTCATAAAGGATGTGAAGTACTCATGGAATCAATGGGAAAGAAGGGATTGCAGGAAGGCTGAGAAACAGGGGGACTCTAGGCGTCTTCTGCCAGGCCCTGATGGACATTTCCTCAGGGTACCATCGTCAGGATAACCAGCCCCCTTCCCAAGTGATTTGAGTCTTTGGGTCACACTTGTAAAGATGGGAATTCTTAAGGAGATCATTTGATTGACTACCTGGAGCCACCTGCCACCATTTGGCCAGGTTAGGTTGGACTACTTTAATTGACAACTTTAGATGGTAACAAGAGGGAAAGGAAAAACAAAAAAGAGAAATGGATGCTGGGCAAGTAAACATGATAGCCCAAAGAGATGCCCTCTGGACAGCTACTAATAATCTAAAATGAAACCCATTACAATTTTTGGATGGAGGGGCAAAATGCTCAGGTTTTTGCCTACTTTATGTTATCAAAACTACTTCTGTTTTCTCTGACCACAGAAAGGTTTTAATAGTTCTTTCACTCTATCATCATAAGACCAACATAACCTGCTGTGGTGCACAGGACCTAGGTTGCAGTTATTTCTCTTCACTATATTTTGTGCTAACACAAACCATTTAGGCAAAACTTTGGGCAAATCATTTAACCACTTCCAAACCCCCATTCCCTCAACCATAAAATAAGGTTAATAACAGCCCTTTTACTTAATAATAGTGATGGCGGGCAGAGGAGAGAATGCATGTAAAACACTTGGCACTGTGCCTAAATGTTTCACTGATACCTGTAAAACTCTTTGGCTAGCATGAAAGAAAGCGAGGCACTCAGTCTTGGGGGAAACCTTGGCTCAATAAACTGATCCAAATTAAGCAATGGTTTGGGCTGAGATCAATATTTTAAGCAAGAAGTCAGAATATTTTATTTCTTTTGGCTCCTGCACCTATCAAATGAAACTCCTGTGAATTAGGATAAGACTATTAGCATTTATGCATACCATTTTGGCCAACACGCACGTCAAAATGTCAAACTCTGTGTTTAATTGTACACAGCCTGTTAAAGTAAAGTAGTGCCAAGTACCATTAATAGCCATCAAGGAAGAAAAGGTTGTTACAAACTAACATCCCCTGGGAAACATGCTGTAAAACAGAGTATCAGGCAGCCCTATAAATAATCTGTTAACTACATCTTCACCTAAGTCAGAGACAGGCCCAACCTTCTTGTAAATTACATCAAAGCAGCCCATCCCCCAAACGAGGTTACAGCAAAGCTATAAACTCTTCCCATGCACTAATATATTATTAGATATTAATTTGTCAAGTTTGGGGTGGAGTAATAATTTAAATACAAGTGAATAAAGCAGTCACCTCATCTAATGAAAACAGAGAAGAAACATTCCTGAGAAAGTCTTATCCCTCTTTCTTTGTTCCCTGCTTTCAATCCAAAATCCGTCACTTGTACTGCGGCAGTTAGCAATGGTGATCTTGGTAACATACACATTCTTCCTGGAAGAAATGGGCTTATCCTCAGAAACATCACCGATCAGTGTTTGGGGAACTGAATTTTGTCATCAAAGACAGATCTAAATCCATATGACACTGAAATCTTCAACTTTTTGGAAAGGTTCCTTGTTTTTCTATCTGGGCCGAAAAATCAGTTTTCATGTTGAATAATATTGTGGAAAAGAGCAAACTCTGTTAAAAGGAAGACCTTGAAGCACACTGTTAAACTGCTTCCAATAATGATAGAAATAAGAAGCACTTTGAGACTTTTAAGTCTTCCTCCTCTCCTCCACCATTAAATCTCCAAAGTACCTAAAATTGTTAGATCTCTTGAACATTGTGCATGTGAATGGTGGTCGAGGTTTGGAGAGGGAGAAACTCCTTTTTTCTCTGCAGAGTAATTATGTCAGTGGGGAAGTTTAGAAATGCAAATGAGCCTCTCTCCGGCTTCTATATGGCGGTTTCTCCACGCAGTGTTTTTACTTATAACCCTGGCAACAAGTTCTGACATTTCCAAAGACAAGAATGTTATTCTTGATTTGTTTCAGGTGCGGTGAAATATGTTTGTTTGGTTGGTTGGTTGGTTGGTTGAAAAACTGCCACTTCAGCTTCAGTTTCTTTGTAATATCAACCGAATGGAGAAATGTCCTATCAGGAAATACTATTCATGGTCATTTTTGCTTAATAATAACAACAAGAACAACAAAAGGCACAAAACCCAGGTCCATCTATCGAAGAAACCCCTGACTAAACACAGTCCTTAAATACATTCCATGTAAAAAAATGCATTTGCTTATTTTAAAAATGCAAGGAATTTTGACTTTTTCCAGTAGGCTAGCAAACAGTGTTATTTTCTACATGTACACTTATATATATAATAAGTAATTACAAGTGGTTTTAGGAACAATTACTAAACTCAATCTAAAAATCCAGTATAAAATATTATTTCTTCACATTATATTGTTCTATCTTGATATTGTGAAAATTTGTCCAAAGTGCTTACTGATATACTTTAATCCATTTTAATTCAGTATTGTCTAGTGTAATTCTTTATTTTCTTTTTTTAGTTAATAACGTTTCTCTCTAAAATGTCCATGATACACGTAAACATTAAGTTTACTTTTTGCTCTGAATGGTACCTGAAACGACCCCTCTCAAAAATGACTGCAATATCTTTCCAGAATCCTTGACAGTAAAATAAAACATAACATTATGGCACCATCTAGTGACCTAATATTTCTCTTTTTCTTCTGTTGTTATTCCACTTAAAAGTGCATATTGCTATTGATTATATAAAGCTGTGTATACTCTAAGCAAACGTACAGCTGGAAATAGTTTCTTTATGCTATTATACATGAATAAAAGAAACTGATCTTGACAAACTGAAATTTCAAAAATAATTTTCCGGAACAGAAAATGTTTTACACACGAGTTAATAATTTTGGACCTAGCCTAGTTCTGCAAACAGATAATAAAATTTCTATACACTCATATTTGGAACTGAACAAGACAAATCGAATTCTAGAAAATGTTTTCATGAACAAATGAAACTTTTTTGTACAATAAAAATGAAAAAACTGATATTATTTTTCTTATACAAGCAACCATAAGTATTTATATGACAGCAATATAAGTGCAAAAACACTAGTAAAGAAAAAGAAATACCTCTAAACCTACCAGAGATAACTGTTAACTTAGTTCAGAGCCATGCATACTCACAGCCAACAGATATGTACTGTTTGGCATTATGATATGCAAGTTGGTTTATATTTATTTCTTAAGTTCATAAATGTCTTATTATTTATTTTAACAATACCTTATTATTCTAGAGTTAGACTGCACTTTAAACAGGAAAGTTCTATATTTTTATGTGTTTGTGAAAATGTGAATTATCAAAGTATTCACCTATCTTTCTCTGTGGAGGGTGCTGTTTTATATTCGTGGTGGGATGTAGAATTCACAAAACGGAGCTTGCTAAAAAGATACTTAAAACTAGAACCTTTAGTCTATGAAAGAAAGTTGAGTGGCTTATACTGTAAGTAAACGGAATGTGCAGTAGTTGTCTCTGTAACATGGAATATATTCAAGAAAAAAATATCTTCACTGAGGATACTGAATTATATACCTCCTCCATCTCTGAAATCAGAATTTGACTGTAACAGTGAAGTAATATCTATCATGAACAATTAATTTGTTTAAAATAAAACAATGCAAAATAAAAATAAAATTGTAGGGGTTTCCCTGGTGGCGCAGTGGTTGAGAGTCTGCCTGCCGGTGCAGGGGACACGGGTTCGTGCCCCGGTCCGGGAAGATCCCACATGCCACGGAGCGGCTGGGCCCGTGAGCCATGGCCACTGAGCCTGCGCGTCTGGAGCCTGTGCTCCGCAACAGGAGAGGCCACAACAGTGAGAGGCCCACGTAACTGCAAATAAATAAATAAATAAATAAATAAAATTTAAAAAATAAAATAAAATTGTAGTTTTTTTAAAACTCAGAACTTTATAAAAATAGTTTAAAAAAAAGAAGCTGGGAATGATTAGTCCATGCTTTGTAAAAAGAAACTTGCATATTTTATTCTACTATTATTCATTGATATGAAGGAGTATAAAGACTCTTCAGTAGTTTCTGATAATTATCTCCAGTTCCTTTTTTCCTATGAAACTGGCAACACCCTTTCACCAGTGTGGAAAAGGGAATGGTTCTAAGAAATAAGGGAACTGATTCATCTTCTTGTTAAGTGCCTACTATGCATCTCACGATCTACAATGGTCTCGCTTCAAGATCTTTATTCTGAATCACAGAATGTGCTTACTCAAATGCAATCTTTAACTAATCTTTATCAACTGATTTCCATGGAAGATCTGCCGTATCTTCTACACTCTCTTTAAATCCCTGGTTGCTGAGTTTAATTATTCTGGCAGTGCTTTGGTGACTCCATTTCTCTAAAGTATATGATACACATGTAGGTGAACTCAAAGGTGATACCCTCCTCTATAAGCACAATGATGGTGGTGAACAGAAGCTTATTTCAAACCCTATTTGTATTAGCCCAAAACCTAGCAGGGCAAATTCCATTTAATTTCAAGGTTTGAGGATAACTGTCTTCTGCTTGAAGCTCTGTCCTTTGGGTTCACTAGGGAGAAGGTCCCACCTTTGGAGCCCACTGGAGTGACAGCAGCACCCTCCTTGGCCCTGGGCAGCAGCCCCATTCCCACAGCACTTGGCGGCCCTGCCTCTGAGGCCCTGGGCAGCACCAGCTTGACCACTGAAACTGAACATGGGGCACTGCCCTCTGAAACCGAAGAGAAAATAGCCTTGTTCCCCAGGCCCATAGTGGGGGTGACAGCTCTGCTGATTTCTGAATCATCTTGGTGGTCATTCTTCCCTTTCCTTGAAAGGTACTGCATGTTCCCAGCTATACAGCTCTATTGTCCTCTTGTAGAATTCCAGAAGTCTGACAGCTTTCCTTCATTAAGTCCTGTCTCTATCCCCTTTGTCAGATTTGGCAGTGTTTCTGTTGGTATAACCCCATCTCTGTTCCTGGCTTCTGCTGAGATGGTTGATTGACCCACAAGTCCCACCTGTAATCTCTTTATGGCGAGATTGTCCAGTCAAACCCTTCGGGTTCTCTCCACAACACACCTGCTCTTTTTTGGCAACATGGATGGGCTAAGAATTTTCTAAATCTTCAAGTCCTGGCTCCTTCTTAACAATTTTTCAATTTATTTCTCTCCTCTCACATTTTACTACAAGCAGCAAGGAGAAACCAAATTGTACCTCCATCATTTTGCTTAGAAATCTTCTTATCTAAATATTCAAGTTAGTCACTTATAATTTCAAGCTTCCACAAACACTAGAACACAATTCAGCCAAGTTCTTTGCCACTTGATAACAAAGACTGCCTTTCCTCCAGTTTCCAGTAACGTGTTCCACTTTCTGCCTAAGATCTCACCTGACTCCCCTTAAGTGTCCATATTTCTATCAACAATCTCTTCAAGGCAATCTAAGCTTTTTCTAATGGGCACCTCAAAACTCCTTCAGTTTGTACCCATTACCCAGTTCCAAAGCCAATTCCACATTTTTAGGTATTTGTTACAGCAGCACCCCACTTCATGGTACTGGAATCTGTATTAGCTAGGGTTCTCTAGAAGAGTAGAACCAACTATACATACAGGTGTGTGTGTGTGTGTGTATACACACACACACAAACATATATACACACTAAACATATATATATATATATATATATATATACACAGTTGCCCCTTAATCAACATGGGTTTGAATTCCATGGGTCCACTTATACTCAGTTTCTTCAGTACATGTACTACAGTACTACACAACCCATGGCTGGTTGAATCCACAGATGTGAAACTGTGGATATGGAGGGCCTGTAAAGTTATATTCGGATTTTTGACTGTGCTGAGGGTCTGCACCTGTAACCTCCCTGTTGTTCAAAGGTCAACTGCATTTTTTTTCCCAAGGAATTGGCTCCCATCATCATGGAGGCTTGGTAAATCCAGAATTGACAGAGCAGGCTGACAGGCTGGAGTCCCAGAGAAGAGCTGCAGTTTGAGTCCAAAGGCAGTCAGCTGACAGAATTCCTTCTTGCTCAAAGGAGGTTGATCTTTGTTCTATGCAGGCCTTCAAATGATTAGATGAGGCCCATTCACATTATGGAGGGTAACTGGCTTTACTCAAAGTCTACTGATTTAAGTGATAATGTCATCTAAAAAACTCTTTGTCAAAACATCCAGAATAATGCTTGACCAAAGGGCTCGGTACCATGGCCCGGCCAAGCTGACACAAAATAAAC
Source organism: Aethalodelphis obliquidens (assembly GCF_003676395.1). Lineage (NCBI taxonomy): Eukaryota > Metazoa > Chordata > Mammalia > Artiodactyla > Delphinidae > Aethalodelphis > Aethalodelphis obliquidens. The sequence goes on along the minus strand of NW_020837964.1, from coordinate 22,883,802 downwards.
CTTTACACACTATTAATGATTTTCTCCACCAAGGAAGAAAGTTCTTACTAAATAGTTAATATTTTCACATTTGATCTTTATAACATAAAGGCAGAAGACTTCAATTTTAGAAACTAGATATATATTTTATGGTAGCAATTTATTTTGGTTTATTTATATATAGACATATATGATCTATGCAATATATACTGGTCATCCATGATTCAGTAAATTCCTCTGTGACAAAAAAGCATGACCCTTTAACTGAATACTTTAACAGTGCTTGCTAGGCGTTAGCATAATTCTATTTGCCATACACGCATTTTGCTCATTTAACCCTTACAACAACCAGATTTTTCAAGATTTTTCACTGCCCAGATGATTTCTAAATTTGGAATTAAAAAAGAAGAAAGACAGATTGCATACATATGGTATGAATATATCCTCCCCCTCCTATCTCTCATATAAATGAATATATATATATATATATATATATATATATATATATATATATATTCTCCCAGAACTATTGAGATGGCATCCCAGCAGAGCTGAGGACATGAAATCAGGGCAGACACAGAAGAGACTTTTTACCCACTTTGACCCTCTGAGGATTTTGGTCATCTGGGGTCAACTATGTGCACTTCATAACACTTTACTACTTCACAGGACTGTTATGAAGATTGCATGATAACATATGCAAAGAGTTTAAAAGAGTAGCTGGCATCTAACAGCACTATATAACTGTTTGACATTAAGTTTGTTAAAAATATTAATTCATAAAAATTACCAATAGATAAATCACATAAATATACTAAGACATTTTCCTTCTCGCTCTAAGCCAGTTCAAGTAAGTTTTAAGTGAAAGAACAGGGGAGCTTTCCTTAGTAAAGTTTAATCAAAAAATATATATTTGGATGCGGAGGGCAGGGCAGTTCCAATGGGAATAATGAACAATTCTAAAGTTGAGTCACTTAGGACTTCTTAAGCTTGGAGTTATACTAATAACTCCATTTATTAAAGCTTAATTCAAACACTCAAGGCACCAATCCATTTTTCTAGGTAAGCAAAGTTATGTTATCTAATTAGGAATAACAATGACAGGAATATATTTTATACTAATATGTAAATCAATGGAGCCCGGTGTTGTGGTGTAATCTGTAACTCTGCTGAAGGAAATCCTGAATGTGGAAATCCTGAATCCTAAAAGTTTGTTGATGGTACATATGACAGATTGTATGATAACATATATGGTATAGAAGATCCAGACTTAAAAAAAAAAAAGATTCACATATATACATGTGTAAATACATATAAATATGTTCCCGATACCTCTGCTCCAAGAGATCAGGCACCGAATGTCCTTTTTGAAGCAGCATGCTACTTAACGTGACCACATTCTTCCTGGTTTATAAATCTGTCCTCCATTCAGTTTCTCAAATTTTCAGGGTCAATTTGTCATTATAGTCAGCCCCCTGTATCTTTGGTTCCACCTCCTCAGATTCAACCAACCGTGGATCATGTTTACAATCCATGACTGGTTGAACCTGCAGATGGTTGAACCCACAGATGCGAATCCATGGGTACACGTACCGAGTGTCAAGTAAGAGAATTGAGCATTCGCAGATTTTGGTTATCTGTGGGGAACGGGGTGGGGGAGGGTGCAGAGGGAGTCCTGGAACCAGTCACCAGCTATACCAAGGGACAACTGTTCTGTGCCTAAGTGGGTTCCATTGTCCTTTTTTCTATCCTTCTTGGACTCCCAAATGAGTCAGAGGTAGTCTTAATGGGGCCACCAACAGTGTGTAGTATCAGGAACATACTCTCTTCCTCTGTCCTGTTCCCACAGCCTCCTTCACACTTCAGGACAATATCAAAATAAGTATTTACTTGTCATTTCTTCCCAAGTAAATTTTGCACCAACCTCTCCAAATATCTAGCTATTCTTTGAACATCATGTCCTTTGCTGCCTCAGTAATTTCCCAGACGATGCTTGTTTTGTTTATAATACCTTTCCTATTTCTCCTCAAGGTTAATACTTTCCTGTCCTTTAATGTTCACCTCATGTGTTATTTCCCCTGTGAATGTATTCTTATTCTATCCTCTCTCCTTTATACTTCTATAACTCTTTAGCACATATCTACTTTGAAGCATGTTATATTTTAATGCAAATAATCTTTATATATTAAATTACTATTTTTTTTAAATTACAAGTGACTAAACTCTGACAGATACTGATGACATGTGCCTACTGAATATATAACTCCTCTTCCTCCCTACTAATAGGACCCAGATTTTGTGCAGTGTCAATTTGATGAGTGTGAACATATCTTTTGCCTTCACCTTTCCCTGCTTCTTCTTGCCTAGAATATGATCAAGGTACTTAAGAGGGAGGAACATGAGTATGAGCAGGAACCATCCTGTAACCATGAGGTTGAGAGGTCCATGCTAAGAGCGATGAATCAGAAAGAGAAGAGTGTGGGACACTGATCCAAATTGGCCCCTGTAGCACTATTCCTGAGCTACCTGTCCACACACTTCTTATTGCTTGAGAAAATATAAACAGAAACTTCACTTTTCTATTACTGTAGCCAAGCATGATCCTAGCTAATGCTCCTAACTCAAAATGATAAAAAAGGTAAAAAAGTAACTGTCAAAAATGACACAAATTCTCTACAGTCAACTAATTAAAATGTCTAATTAGATGCTCAAATTATATATATATATATATATATATATATATATTTTTTCACAGAAATACATTTCTCTCTATGTATCACCTCTGATTTTCTCTATGTCATAATTATTCACAGATGGACTTTCATTTTGGATTTGGCAAAATGGTCTCTGGAGGTTTCAGGTTTATATCTTATTAACTAAACACTCTGCAGAAAGTGAACTCCATTTTCTTGATAATTTTAGCACAAATCTTTGGACTGACCAGATTTCATGTGTCCACCACCCAAACAAGCATTCTTATTAAGGAATGGAACATAAGGATTGCTGTACATATAAAAAGAGTTGTTTTTTTTTTTCCTTAAGCAAAATCAGACTGTGATTACTATAAGAAGGATGATGCTGAAAGGCAAAATCAACAGATGTCCATTAGTTATGTTTATCTGAATTTCTGGAGAACATAAATTATTTCTTATTCCTCTATGAATCCTACACTTACACTGAGTTGTTAGAAAAAGATAATAATAATCTTACCAGTGTATGTGTATATGCATATATATATATATATATATTTTTTTTTTTTTAACAAGAGAGGGAGATGGAGAGTGAGAGCTAGAGTAAGAGAGGAAGAGATAAAGAATTGATGTTTTTTAAAACTAGAAGGTTTCATGACAACCCTCTTTAAGTTATCAGTCCAGATTTTTCTATCCCATATCCTATCTGTTACAACCTTGGGAAGAAACCTCACTAATTATTTTTCTATTTATTTTTCACTTTGTTTCTCACTGTTTTATTTTCTTGTGTTAGATAACGGGACTGAAGGCGGGAGAACTTCTGCTCAGTTACTCACACAAAGAGTCTGGATAATGCAATTATGATAACAAGAATAGATTTGAGAGTTTACTGACACACTGAATTTGATTATCTCTTTTATACACTTGATTCACCTGTTTTCTTTTCTCACAACTGAACCAGGAAGAAGCAGTCATCTCTAGATAGTGGTTATTACATTTTTGCCTAATATTTTTTGACTCAAGTAATTCACAATTCTGATAAGGTTGGGGGCTTCTGAGATGGTGCAATGATTGCTAGAAATGAACTCATTTAAAGAGTCCCTATCCTCATGTCACAAGCCATTAGTTCAATAAACTAATGTCAGATCTTGAAATTTTACCTAAACATCTAGAGCCCATTATTATAATCACACATCTAACCATGTGGCCTTAGATGTTTATGGACAGAATGATGTGCATGACCTGGTTTCTACACAGCACCCAGCAGCTCCCTGCTTGCTACTAAAGAGATAATTTTAATGGTTTTATCTGGGTTGAGGTGGGAGTAACCCAAATTATATTTCTTTCAATATTTGCCCAAAAATCCAGAGGAAAAAAATGAATGTGAGTCCCTATTTAAATTTATAGAATGATAGATAAATCCAAGATGTTCCATAGCCTCAAGCCCAATGCCCAATACCATAAATGTAGACAAATGAAATATTTACCTTTAGACTATATACTATTAACATATAAACATCCTAAGATTTGAGATTTGAATATAAAGACACTTGTATTGAATTTTTCTTATAAAAATGGACATATCATATATGTAAATAAGATACTTGAGTCTGACAATAAGAACACATTGCTTCTACTTATAAACAGATACTTTCTCGAGAAGGTTAGGTAAATACTGAGTGCAAAGATCTGGGAAGTGATTGACGTCTTAAGTCACAGATGGGGATATGATTTTTTTGACTATATTTTACAGTTAGTTTTACAGTATAAAAAGCCATAGTAAATCCGTAAACATTAAGAATAAACAATATTTAAAATTAATAAAACATTTATGAAGTGCTTGCTCTGTGAAAGGCACTGCTCAAATGATTTACATGTAATAACTCATTTATTCAACTATTACATAGGTTCTTTTATCTACCCATTTTAGAAAGAGAGAAATCACCATAAAGTCTAAGATTATCAAATAATAACAGGCAAAAAGATGAATACCTACTATGAGTAAAGCACTACCAACCCCAGGTGTTATTTATTCAATAACCTATAATTTTTGAGTTCCTACCATATGCCAGACAGGTTCTAAGCACAGGAATAAGGCATAACTCTTGTCCTTAAACAGTTCAGTCTAATGGGAGGTAGCTGCATGTGTAAGTAATTTCAATAACATCACATGTGTGATACAAGTGATAAAACAAAGAATTTTTGAAGCATATATGGAATCAATTAAATTCAGGGAGTCTTCATAGAGGAGGTAACATTAGAACTGATATGAAAGATGAAGGATGGGGGCTTCCCTGTTGGCGCAGTGGTTAAGAATCTGCCTGCCAATGCAGGGGACACGGGTTCAAGCCCTGGTCCAGGAAGATCGCACATGCCACGAAGCAACTAAGCCCATGAGCCACAACTACTGAGCCTGCGCTCTAGAGCCTACGTGCCAAAACTACTGAAGCCCACATGCCACAACTACTGAAGCTCGCGTGCCTAGAGCCCGTGCTCTGCAACGAGAAGCCACTCCAATGAGAAGCCCGCGCACCTCAACAAAGAGTAGTCCCGGCTCAACGCAACTAAAGAAAGCCCACGTGCAGCAACAAAGACCCAATGCATCCAAAAACAAATAAATAAATTTGTTTTAAAAAAAGAAAGATGAATGGTGAAGAGAATTTAATCAGATATAGAAGGAGGATATATTCATTCCACATCTGTGTTTCTGAACCTCAGTACTACTGATATTTTGGACAAATTATTCTTTGTTGAGGGGGCAGGAGGAGGGAAGCACTTTGGTGGACTGTATTATATTAACAGCATCTCTGGCCTCTGCCCACTAGATGCCAAAAGTAACCACCTAGTCATGACAATAAACAATGTCTCCAGCTATCGGAAAATGTCCCTGGGGCAGGGGACCACAATTGTCCCAAATTAAGAGCCACTGTTCTCCAGAGAAACAACATATTCAAAATCAAAGTGCTTAAGAAACAGAGGTTCAGCATGGTCACAAGTTCTAATGGAGATGGGGAGGAAGGATGCCAAAGGGAGAGCTGTGGAGGCAAGTTAGGTCACACAGAGAAAAGCCAGATGGCTATACATAGCAAGTTAGACTTAATTTCATAGACAGCTGGGAGTCAAAGAAAAGTAGCATAATTACATTTGTTGTGTTAGGAACTAACTGGGACAGCTGTGAGGAGGAGAGTTCAAGATGGAAAAATGATACCCATTCCCTGTCTCCAAAATACACTCTTTGGAACTGGAAATTTTTATTATTTCTTATTGTTTCCATAGGAAAAAGGAACAGTGTACTCCTATCAGTTCAGGTTAGATTGGTATTTATACATAAATATATCCAAAGCTTCATCTAATTCTTCAACTTCATGACTGTGTGAAATTTCATGTCTCTCTGTAAACATAAAAGTACCATCTAACACAGTAAACACTGCCTTATAAAATAAAATTATAGTTAAAAGTAAATATATGCACTTACTAATGTTACTTCTGAATTGCATTTTCTAAATTGTCTTCAAAATTCTCCAGAAGTCCTATATTCCCCTAGGTATTATTCTCAATGCTGCCTTTCTTTGACAATTTTCCAAATGTGAGATTTCTTTCTTCTTTCCTCTTCTGAAGATTACAAATGCCATGACCCCCAATGATCCCACACAGAGTATTTTTTGTGTATATCATGACAACTGTAACAATTCAGTCTGTCAAACTCACCCCAGTCAGGAAACCATCAGAGAGAATCCCAGGCATTTTGATATATGCTACATACCCATGGCTTATAACTTTAGAAGTATAATTCTGTTTGGTAAGAAACTTTGGAGCAAGTAAGAATACAATTAAAATTCCCTACCCAAAATATCTCTCATTTAACTTGAAAAAGAACTGGATGTATATGTGTATGTGTATGTATGTGTACATGTGTGTGCATGCAAATGCACATATATATTACTGTTTGGGAAACTGTATAGCAGTGTCTAGGGAATTTTTACACACTTCCATACTTAGATATTTCACCTGGTTCTTATCTATTTCCCCTTGTTGAATTTCTCTCATAAATAAAATTCATTCCAACTTGTTTTCAAATATACTGAGGTCACTTAAGTGCTCAGTGGGTCAGACCATTCATTTTTAGACCATAATATTTTTATTAAACTTAGGAATAACCTCAGAACCAGATCACTCTATCTCAGAACTCCATGAGAACTCAGAGTTTATGGATCCAGTAAAGTTTAACATCTGTTTAAATGATCAATTTTAACAAATAATGGTAAGATTTTTAAAAACTCATCTAATCTTACCTTGTGCCTTTGTCACTGGACTCTGGACCCGAATTCATGAAAAGTCTGGTTGTTTTCCTTAATTTTATCTTCTTAGTTGATGCATATAATCTCAGCATTTTGGAATCTTGTTGTTTTAGCCATTGTATTCTCTATCCAAGCCTCATGTCATCTGTCAATTTGAAAAAGAAGAAACAAAACAAAAAAACAGAAAATGAAAAAAATACTTTATATCTAAGGCCAGGGCTGAATAATAAGCCTACTACTAAGCTTCTCATAGAAGCAGTTAGACTTAAAAGAAGTCTTACCTATTTCTATTCTCAATGTTTTGCATAAAAAATACATCAAATATGTGTGTATTTAAAATAAAGGAATGGCAGTTTTCAGAAAAAAAGAAAATTGCACAAAAGATAAAACTGACAAACCTTTTCTTAGATTAAGAAAAAAGAGAAAACTAAAATAAATAAAATGAGAAATGAAAGAGGAGACATCACAACTGATACCACAGAATACGAAGGATTGTAAGAGATTACTATGAACAATCACACACCAATAAATTGGATAACCTAGAAGAAATGGATAAATTCCTAGGAACACACAACCTACTAAAACTGAATCAGAAGAAATAGATCAGAACATACCATTAACAAGGAAAGAGACTGAATCAATAATTTAAAAATTTCCAAAAAAGAAAAGACCAGAACAAGAAAGAATGCTTCATTGATGACTACTACCAAACATTTAAAGAAGAATTAATACCAATCCTTCTCAAACTCTCAACTGAGGATGAGGTAACACTTCTAAACTCATTTTATAGGCCCAGCATTACTCTGATACCAAAGACAAATAAGGGCACTAAGAAAGAAAAAAAGAAAACTTCAAGTCAATATCCCTAATGAACAAGATGCAAAAATCCTCAACAACATACTGGCAAACAGAATTCAACAACACATTAGGGCTTCCCTGGTGGCGCAGTGGTTGAGAGTCCACCTGCCGATGCAGGGGACGTGGGTTCGTGCCCCGGTCCGGGAGGATCCCACGTGCCACGGAGCGGTTGGGCCCGTGAGCCATGGCCGCTGAGCCTGCGCGTCCGGAGCCTGTGCTCCACAACGGGAGAGGCCGCAACAGTGACAGGCCCGCATACCACACACAAAAAAACAAAAAAACAAAAAAAAACACATTAAAAGGATTATGCACCATGATTAAGTGGAATTTATCCCTGGAATGCAAGGATAGTACAAATTATGCAAACCAGTAACTGTGATACCCTACTCTAATAAAATGAAGGATAAAAATCATATTATCATCTCAATACATGCCAAAAAGGCATTTGACAAACTTCAACAACCATTCACGATTAGAAACTCTCAACAAATTACAGAAGGAATGTACCGCAACATAATAAAGGCCATATATATTATATACTCAATAGTGAAAAATGGAAATATTTTCCTCTAAGATCAGGAAGAAAGCAAGAGTGTCTAATCTTGCCACCTCTGTTCAACATAGTACTGAAAGTCCTAGGCAGAGCAATTAGAAAAGAAAAATAAATAAAAAGCATCCAAATTGGAAAAGTAAAACTGTCTCTGTTTGCAGATGACATTATCGTGTATAAAGAAAACCCTAAAGAATCCACAAAAAAATGGTTACAACTGATAAACAAATTGAGCAAAGTTGAAGAATACAAAATAACATATAAAAATCTGTTGTATTTCTATTCACAGACATGAATTATCCATAAAGAAATTAAGAAAATAAACCCATGTACAATAGCATCAAAGACAGTAACATACTTAAGAATAAATTTAACTAAGGAAGTGAAGATCTGTACACTGAAAACTATAAAACATTGATAAAAGAAATTGAAAAAGACACAAATGAATAGAAAAATATCCTGTGTTCATGGATAGGAAGGATAATTGTTAAAATGCCTATACTATCCAAACTGAGCTACAGATTCAATGTAATCACCATCAAGTTCCAATAACATTTTTCACAGAAACAGAAAAAACAATCCTAAAGTTCATATGGAACCACAGAAGAACCCAAATAGCCAAGGCAATGTTGAGGAAGAAGAACAAAGCTGAGGCACAACACTTCCTGATTTTAAGACAGAGTAATCAAAACTGTATGTTGTTAACATAGAAATAGACACACAGACCAATGAAACAGAACAGAGAGCCCAGAAATAAACCCATGCATATATGGCCAATGAATTTACAACAAAGGAGGCGGGAATATACAATGGGAAAAGGACAGCCTTTTCAATACATGGTGTTGGGAAAAATAAACAGCCACATACAAAGGAATGAAACTGAACCACTATTTTATGTCATACACAAATTAACTCAAAATGAATCAAACATTTGAATGTAAGACTTGAAACCAGAAAACTCCTAAAAGAAGTCTCGAGTATGATTCTTTTTGGACTTAAATCTAAAACAAACAAAACAAAAGGAAAAGAAAAAAAAAAAAAGAGGGCTACACCAAACTAATAAACTTCTGCACAGCAAAGGAAACCATCAATGAAAGGAAAGGGCAACCTATCAAATGGAAGAAAATATTTGTAAATCACATATCTGATAAGGGGATAATATGCAAAATACATAAATAACATACAACTCAACAGCAAAAAATCAAACAAAATGATTAAAAACTGGGCAGAGGATTTGAATAGACATTTTTCAAAAAAAAAAAGACATACAGATGACTAACAGGTGTATGAAAAAGTGCTCAACATCACTAATCATCAGGGAAATGCAAATCAAAACCACAATAAGATACTACCCAATACTTATTAGAATGGCTATTACCAAAAAGACAAGAAATAACAACTGTTGGTGAGGATGTGGAGAAGAGAACACCTGCACTGTTGGGAATGTAACTGTCCCAAAACATGTTGGTGGGAATGTAAACTGGTACAGCTACTATGGAGAACAGTATGAAGGTTCCCCCCAAAAATTAAAATAAATAAATAAATAAAACTACCATAGTATCCAGCAGTTCCACTTCTGGTTATCTATCTGAAGAAAATGAGAACAGTAACTCAAAAAGATATATGCACCCTCGTATTCAGTATAGTGTTACTAATTTACAATAGTCAACATATAGAAACAACATGTGTCCATTAATGGATAAAGGGATAAAGAATATGATACACACACATACACACACACACATATAGGAATATTGTTCAGCCATAAAAAATACTGCCATTTGCAACTACATCGATGGACACTAAGCGCATTATGCTAAGTGGAGTAAGTCAGATAAAGACAAACACTGCATGATTTCACTTACATGTGGATCTAAACAAACAACCAAACAAAGCCAGCACACGGATACAGGGAACAGACTGGTGGTTGCCAGAGGTGAGGGGGCTGCGGGGTAAGGGGGGTAAGGTGGTTGGGGCAGAAACAAGTGAAGAGGGTTAAAAACTAAAAACTTCCAGCTAAAAAATAAATAAGGCATAGGGATTTAATGTACAGCATGATGATTATAATTAATCAGACTGTATTGTATATTTGAAAGGTGCTGAGTAAATCATAAAAGTTCTCATTGTAAGAAAAAAAGTTGTAGTTATGTATGGTGATGAATGTGAGCTAGACTTACTGTGGTTATCATTTTGTAAAATATAAAAATATTGAATCATTATATTGTATGCTTCTGAAACGAACATAATGTTATATGTCAATTACATCTCAATAAAAAAAGAAATCTATGCAAAAACAACAACAAAAATATTTACCCCAAATCACATGACTTATAACTAGGGAAGTCAGGACGTTAAGCCAATTCTGACTGCAGTGTTGGAGACCTTAACTCTTATGCTTTTCTTCTTCTCTTCCAGGTTGCACTCAATAAAAAGACAGTGTAAGCCTACGATGCTTTCACTGTATTGAATTGTAGATCCTTTGTGGTGAGTGATATGATGACAGATTTCCAGTATATCTAACAAATCATTTTTTTAAGACAACGTTTCTTAGACCTGCCTCACAATATGTGTCAATGACATAATGTATATCTCAAATATATGTCTCAGAGTGACCTAACAGTCTAATTATATTTTTTAACCTAAATAATTTTGAATTTAGAGAAAAACTGTGAAAGTAATACAAAATGTCCATACACCCTTTTCCAAACTTCCTCTAATATTACTATATAACATTACTATGTAACTACGGTATAGTTTTCAAAACCACAGGACTGGGACTTCCCTGGTAGCGCAGTGGATAAGAATCCACCTGCCAATGCAGGGGACATGGGTTCAATCCCTGATCTGGGAAGGTCCCATATGCCATGGAGGAACTGAGCCCGTGCACCACAACTACTGAAGCCCGGGTGCCTAGAGCCCGTGCTCCGCAACAAGAGAAGCCACCGCAATGAGAAGCCTGCGCACTGCAACGAAGAGTAGCCCTCGCTCGCTGCAACTAGAGAAAGCTGGTGGATGGCGACAAAGACCCAACACAGTCAAAAATAAATAAAATTAAATCTTAAAAAAGAAACCACACAGGACTAATGCTGGTATAATATACATTGGAAGTTTTTAAGAAATTGTCTTCAGAAATTTTTTTATCTTCAGTAATAATCATATAATTTAATTTTCACCACAAATTTTGGTTATTTAAAATTTTACCTAGTTGCCTTAACTTTTTTTTTTTTTTTTTTTGCAGTACACGGGCCTCTCACTGTTGTGGCCTCTCCCATTGCGGAGCACAGGCTCCGGACGCACAGGCTCAGTGGCCATGGCTCACGGGCCCAGCCGCTCCACGGCATGTGGGATCTTCCCAGACCGGGGCACGAACCCGCGTCCCCTGCATCGGCAGGCAGACTCTCAAACCACTGCGCCACCAGGGAAGCCCTGCCTTAACTTTTTAAATAGTTTCCTTCTAAAATTTCAAGGTTTCTGATAAATATATCCAGACATTTAGGATGCTCTCTATGCTACTACAGTCTTTGATAATGTAATATGTGTGGTGTCTATGGCTGCCAAATGGCATAAAGTATTAGAATCTCTGGAGGACAGACATAAAAAGAAACGAAATTGAGTTATTTGCAGTGAGGTGGACAGACCTAGAGTCTGTCATACAGAGTGAAGTAAGTCAGAAAGAGAAAAACAAACACCATATGCTAACATACATATGGAATCTAAAAAAAAAAAATGGTTCTGATGAACCTAGGGGCAGGACAGGAATAAAGACACAGACATAGAGAATGGACTTGAGGACACGGGGAGGGGGAAGCGTAAGCTGGGACGAAGTGAGAGAGTGGCACTGACATATATACTCTACCAAATGTAAAATAGATAGCTACTGGGAAGCAGCTGCATAGCACAGGGAGATCAGCTCGGTGCTTTGTGACCACCTAGAGGAGTGGGATAAGGAGGGTGGGAGGGAGACGCAAGAGGGAGGGGATATGGGGATATACGTATGCATATAGCTGATGCACTTTGTTATAAAGCAGAAACTAACACAACATTGTAAAGCAATTATACTCCAATAAAGATGTTTAAAAAAACAAACAAACAAAAAAAGAATCTCTGGAGGAGAGGAATAATATCCCAATTTCTACTCTGAGAAATCCGAGAGGGCTTTCGAGAAAATACAGTTTTAATGTTTCTTGTATAATTCTGATGTAATCAATTTATAGATTGATTTAGAAGAACTATTGTATAAATGTTTAGATTTCAGTTATATAAATTTAATATTTTCTGTCTAGTGATATGAGAAAGTTCCCACACAAGTAGATATTCTTCTAAGGTAAGTCTAAGTAAACTTGTAGACATATAGTTCTTCAAGCCTTCTGAATCTACTCTCCACATATTGACTTGATAAAAGAAAATGAGGCAGATATTATCTAGACTAATATCCATCTTCACTATGAAAAGAAATAATAAGATGGAAGAAAGGGAGGAGAGACGAGGGAGTAACAGGGGAGAAGAGGAGAGAAATGAGAGAATGAATACATGATTTAAAAAATTCAAAAGGTGGAATGGAGAAAGAGATGAAGTGGGAAAGAAAGAAAGATAAAAGAAAGAAAAACAGTATTGGATGGGAGGTAATAAATGGTATGAAAAGAGAAGGGAAGAGAAGGAAAAGAAAAAATAGCTAAAATATATAACTGCAAATTACCTATTAGATATCATATGTCACATTCCATGTGATGTGATTTACTTACACTATTTTATTTCATCCTCACAACTCTTGAGAAATTCATTTTATGCCTGATGCTATTACCTGTCCCTAAATAGCCTTGACTGCTGACCATTTCTTTTAAAAGATGACTTACAGAAATTATAATCAGAATTTAAATTATTTTTGACACTGACCTCAGCTCCATTTTATTATTTCTAAATGAAATTATTGCATCTATAGTATTATGTCTAACATTTGATTTTTTAAAATCTGAAAATATCTTTATTTCACCTCAGTATTTAAAAGACATTTTTGTTGGGTGTAAAAGTCTCAGTTGAAATTCTTTTTTTTCCCCATCTGTTTTCTATGTTTGGAGACCAACATGAGAAGAAGAATATTTAAATATTCCCAAGAGTTAAGCTGTACAGGTTTAATAAATTTGAGATATACTCAGATGAGACCAGCTCTCAAAACCCAGCACTGTTGCAGCCTAGGGCTGCTCACTTTTATTTTATCAGTGTTTGAGTTTTCAGCTAGGAAGGTATTAGACCTGGGTTTCACCTTTCTATTTTGTCTTAGCAGAGACTCTGATGCCAACCACTGTGAAAATGGGTAAGAATGCATGGATTCCTTTGCTTTTCAACGCAGGCCTTCACTATCCTGTAACACTGAGAAAGGGGCTTTAAGAGAACAGCTATACTGAGCGAAGTACTGTTGATTCCAAATGTCAAGTCTTGCAAACTACAATCTATTCCACCAACCCGCTCAGCAACAGTAACTTTCCTGTCCTCTTCTCACTGTTATCAAGTAAAGCCTCCGGTTTGACAAACCTCCAGCTTCCAACCACCATCTCATCTCTCTGGAAATCAGTTTATCCGTGTTCTTTCTCCATTAAATATGTTTGACTTTTATATTTTCTGGATTTTTCTTTGTGTTACTGAGGGGCTAATGATCTTATAGTTCTTTAATATCCTAATTGGAAGTAGAATTCTTATTTATGGGCTTCTTGAGGAAAGAACATAATTCGACTGGGCTGGAACCCAGTACCCAGGCTGGCCAACATGTGGGGAATTTTCACAGAAACAAATCTCTAAAGTCTAAAAGGTTGTATGTTTAATTTGAGAATATGTGAGATGAGTAAAGATTTTCACTTCTAATTATTCTGGTGAAGCCTGGATATTCAAGAATACTGTTCTGCCATCTTTGGCAAGTAGATTTCAGTTGTCAGGTTTCTGACTATGTCTTATAATTATGTAATCTTATCACACATTTACAAACAGTCTGACACTTCTCAGTGACAAATTATCGAATAAACAGAAGCTAATGATGTTATAAGAATAAATTTTCAATAACTAACAGGAATCATGATGTTTCCAAGGGAACCTAAATGACCAGGAAGATGTTTTAGGAAGTAACAAAACTCACTTTGCAAAGAATTCTTTTAAAATAGGAAAACAAAAAGAACACCTTTTTCTAAATTTTAATAGAGTTTTGAGTATCTTTAAGTTCCATAAAATACAAATCTAACAAATGGCTCCGTCTGTATGATGAATGACTATTCACATTTAGTTCTTTTATTACTCCTAGCAAGGCAGAAAATAGCTCTTTTGCATGCTTCTGCAGAAACTAATTGTTTTTCCTTTCTCTATGGTTGTTTAGAGTTCACATTCTCAGTATGAAAAGATGACAGCTATTTTAAGTTCCTTAAGTGATAATTAGTCCTCTATGACAGTTTATTATGTTGCCACAGTTTATTAAAACTCTTCATTTTCACACAATTATCAAAATCACCATTGGAAGGCCACTTTCAAAATGGAAATTTGTACGCAGTTGCTAATTTCTGAAAAAAATAACATTAAAAATTTTATTATGCAGGATCAAATGGCAGGACTAAAAGGACACACAAGCACATACACACATTATTATTTTTCCTTTTTTTGTTGTTTTTTTGGTTAAACTTAGTTTTCTTGATTACTGCAAACTTTCCAGAAAATAAAGTTAAAACTTACATCTTCTGAAAACGAAAAAAATGTGAAAATAATTTTCTCCTTTTGTTTTCCTGTGTGTATGTATGTTGTACTTTGTGACACTAGTATATGCTAAGAAGTTTTAGCATTGCTTCAAAATTCACAGAAGAATGCCATGATGATTTCATATACTAGAATACTGAGAATTTTTAAAACCATTTTCTGTTATGCAACAGAATTAGTCATTTTCAAGGCAGAAATAGTCAATTTTTTGAAAAATGAAATTTTATTTTTAAATGAGAAGATTTAATTGCTAAAGGATTAAGAGGAAAGCCAACAGGCTCCCTATAAAGAAACCTGAAACCATTTTTGGCTCTTACTCCTTATAAAAGTGATTTATTTGCACACTTGATTTCCTATTTATCAATTTTACATAATGCTTATTTTTGTCAAATACTGTTATAAATGTTTGTATCAGTACAGATTTGTCTAATTCTCATAACAATTGTATGAGATGTAATTATTACTCCAACTTCACACAAGAATAGTTGAAGCAAAGAGACGTTATTTACTTTGTCACACAGCTCATAAATGACAGAGATAGGATATGAACCCAGGAAATTAAAATCTGAGTATTCACTATAATTAGTAAAACTGAAATACTCCACTGAAACTATTGCTGCTTGACTTATCTAAGCCTCTATAGTATTCTTTTAGCAGAGTTCTTGACACCTTTGTTCAAAACAGTAAAACGTGACTATTTGACTAACTACTTTGAAATTTTCAGTGGTTGCTCATGGCTCACAGGATAAATTCTCAACAATTTTGCTTATGGTTCATACTCTTTCTTTGTTTCCCTCCAGTTTTATGGAGATATAATTGACACAAAGCACTGTATAAGTTTAAGGTGTACAGCATAATGATTTGACTTACATACATCATGAAGCAATGACCACAATCAGTTTAGTGAACACCAATTATCTCATACAGACACATATTTAAAGAAATAGAAATTTTTTCCTTGTGATAAGAACCCTTAGGATTTACTCTCTTAACTTTCACATATAACATACAACAGTGTTAATTATATTTATCATGTTGTACATTACATCCCTAGTACTTATTTGTCTTATAACTGGGAGTTTGTACCTTTTAACTATCCTCATCCAATTCCCCCTTGTCCCACCCTTCACCTCTGGTTACCACAAATCTGGTCTCTTTTTCTGAGTTTGTTTGTTTTGAAGTATTACTGACCTACAACACTGTGTTAGTTCCTGTTACATAACATAGTGTTCTGATATTTCTAGACATTTCAAAGAGATCACCATGATAAATCTAGTTACCAACTGTCACCATACAAAGACATTACATAGTTACTGATTATATTCTGCATGCTGCACATTTCACCCCCTTATTTATTTTGCAACTCAAGTTTATTCCTCTAATTCTCCCTCACCTGTTCCTTTCCTCCCCTCCCCCTCTCTCCCTCTGGCAACCACCTATTTGTTCTCTGTATCTGTGACTCTATTTGGTTTTGCTTGTTCATTTATTTTTTTAAATTCCAGATGTAAATGAAACCACACAATATTTGTCTTTCTCTAATTGACTTATTTCACTTAGCATAATACCCTCTAGGTCCATCCACATTGTTGCAAATGGCAAGACTTCATTCTTTATTATGACCAAGTAATATTCCACTATATATAGAAATATATATATATATACACACACACACACACACACACACACACACACACACACACACCCAACATCTTTTTTATTCATTCATCTATTGATGGGCAATGAGGTTACTTCCATATCTTGGCTAGTGTAAATAATGCTGCAACAAACATAGGGGTACATATATCTTTTCTAATTATCATTTTCACTTTCTTTGGATAAATACCCAGGAATGGAATTGCTGGATCATACATTAACTCTTTCTTAAGTTTTTGAGGAATCTCCATACTGCTTTCTATAGTAGCTGCACCAATTTACATTCCCAGCAACAGTGCAGGAGAGCTCCCTTTTCTCTGCATCCTCACCAATGCTTGTTCTTTGTTGTCTTTTTCATAATAGCCATTCTGACCAGCATGAGGTGATATCCCATTGCAGTTTTATCTTGCATTTCTCTGATTAGTTATGTTGAGCATCTTTTTTTAATGTGCCTGTTGGCTATGTGTTTGTCTTTCTTGGAAGAATGTCTATTCAGGTCCTCTGCCCATTTTTTAATCAGTTTCTTTTGCTTTGTGTTTTTTTGGATATTTAGTTGTATGTGTTCTTTGTATATTTTTGATATTAACCCCTTATTGGATATATCATTTGCAGATATCTTCTCCCATTTTGCAGGGGTCCTTCTCATTTTGTTGATAGTTTCCTTCTCTGTGCTCTTTTGATATGGTTCCATTTATTTATTTTTGCTTTTGTTTTCCTTGCCTAAGGAGACACATTCAAAAAGATATTACTAAGGCTGAATTCAAAGACTGTACTGCCTATGTTTTCTTCCAGAAGTTTTATGGTTTTCGTTCTTATATTTAAGTCTTTAATCCATTCTGAATTTATATTTGTGCACGGTGTGGGAGAATAGTCCAGTTTCTTTTGAATGTAGCTGTCCAGTTGTCCCAAGACCATTTATTGAAGAGGCTGTCTTTTCCCCACTGTACATTCTTGCCTCCTTCATTATAGATTAATTGCCCATATAAGTGTGGGTTCATTTCTGGGCTCTCTATTCTGTTCTATTGATCTGTGTGTGGTTTTTGTGCCAGTACTATACTGTTTTGATGATTGTAGTTTTGTAGTATACTTTGATAAGTTGTCAACAATGTTGCCTATTGTTATACTCTTTCTTGATTTGGCACTTGCCAAGCTATCCAGCTTAACTGTTGTAACTTTTTCTGCCCTCTTAAGAGCTCCATAGTCACGTAATACTTAAGCATATAATTACCAGCACATGCCCATTCTTGTGTTTGTACTTAGTTTCCTATATCAAGAGCAGCTGATCTCTGCTGATACACCTAGGGTCATTCCATTTTTTTTTTTTTTGATTTTATTTTTTGCTGCATTGGGTTTTCATTGCTGTGTGTGGGCTTTCTCTAGGTGTGGCGAGTGGAGGCTACTCTTCGTGGCAGTGTGTGGGCTTCTCATTGCTGTGGCTTCTCTTGTTGAGGAGCACAGGCTCTAGGCATGCAGGCTTCAGTAGTTGTGGCACGTGGGCTCAGTAGTTGTGGAGTGCGGGCACTAGGGTGCATGGGCTCAGTAGTTGCAGCATGCGGGCTCTACAGTGCAGGCTCAGTAGTTGTGACGCATGGCCTTAGTTGCTCCGTGGCATGTTGGATCTTCCACACCAGGGATCGAACCTGTGTTCCTTGCATTGGTAGATTCTTAACCACTGTGCCACCAGGGAAGTCCCCTAGGGTCATTCTTTAAGGCTTAGAAGAAACACTGCCTTATATGTGAGGCCTTGAGATCCTTCATTTTTTTTTTTTTACGGTATGCGGGGCTCTCACTGTTGTGGCCTCTCCCGTTGCGGAGCACAGGCTCCGGATGCGCAGGCTCAGCGGCCATGGCTCACGGGCCTAGTTGCTCCATGGGATCTTCCTGGACCGGGGCACAAACCCACATCCCCTGCATCGGCAGGTGGACTCTCAACCACTGCGCCACCAGGGAAGCCCAAGTTCCTTAATTTTTGATGTCCTCATTCCTGTACACTGGTCTTGTGCCTTGAATATACCATTAAAATAATCATCATACTTCATTGTTTTCACATAGGAATGATTTTAACCCACCTTAAATATGAGATCCTTGAGGTTGGAAGCATGCCTTTGACATTTGCATATACTTTGAATAGGTGCTTTGTGGATTATGGACATACCCTCAGGTCATACCCTCCTATGATATAACAGTTGGCAATGCATTCACAGCCAGTAATAATAAAACTAATATGCAGGGCTGTATATTCCAGGGGGCTGAATATTCTAGTTGGCTGAAGTTTATGGTTCAGCAGCTCATAATGTAAGCTAGGGATTCTGCTGAAATATTTGTGTATTTGTGTTTGTGTGTGTGTTTGAGCGTGCACACACCTTTGACTCATGTTTTCAAGTTATTATTTACAAGATGGCTGCCCAATTCCAGATATAACATCCACATCTGGAACATAAAGCAGGGAAAGAAAGCAATGAAGCAACATCAGTGCAGGAAACTTACATCAATACTCATAAAATTGTATCACTGGGCCACAGTGAATATTTAGCTTTTCCAGCTTCTATAGTGAATATGAGGAAGGGAAAAAAATGACTGGAATGGGATTTGGAGCCAAACCTTAATGGAAAAAACATAATTTTACTGGGATCTTCAAGATCCATGTCTAGTGTCTAAAGATTTTATGAGTTATTTTTCTTAGTGCAGACAGAATGCAATTTCATTGGGAAGTTTTCCACACATAGCAATTTCACATCGGGAAAATCTACTGTCTTCGTTTCAAGGTGCACATTTACTTTTCTTAACTGGTCCATTCTTCAAGGTCTGGGAGAGTGGGGGACGTGTGTGTGTGTGTGTGTGTGTGTGTGTGTGTGTGTGTGTGTGTGTGAAAATTGGATGCACAGTAGCATAGACGAGAGGTTTTGTTTTTTTGTATGCTTTAATGCAGCTAGCATAACATCTTCTGTTGTGATAACTACATGTATTTTCAACAGTTTGGGAGGACATGGCCCAAAATATATCACATGATATTTTTCCTTGAAATGATCTCTCTTCCTATAGTTAGAGAGCTTAGAAGGAACCTCTCCTCTGTCACTGAAATAGTAATATTTTGTACCTTGTCTTTCTTCAGCTTAGGAAGGCTTCTGAGAGAAATATCAACACAGGCATTTCTTTCTACTGACAAAAAAACACACTGGAGCAAATTACCCCAGGTAGTGACCAGTTTAAATAGCTAAATAAATCTCTGCAAAGGATTACATTTGAGGCAGTGGTTTATTCTGCTATGATACTGGTGAAGAATAAACTGTAAGGAGTTTCCAGTATTATTGTTTAAATTTTTAAAACAATATTATGGTTTTAATAAAAATAATGATCAATAATATTTAATGATCATCCTTATTTTACGTCAGTCACTATGTTTATCTTCCTTAATGTGGTACAGTACTTTGTTTTCTGAAACCTTCACAACCACTTCATGATGTGGGAAAGTATTTTACATTGATTTTTATAGATGTGGAAACTAAGACAATAAGAAATTACTTACTCACAGTCACATGATGTTAAGGAATAAAGGTGACCTGCAAGTTTATATTTTATCACGTTATATTAGTTTCTTATGGCTGCTCCAAAAAATTACCACACATTTGGTGGCTTAAAACAAAAGAATGCATTATCTCACAGTTACGGAGGATAGGAGTCTGAAATCAGGGTGTCTGCAGGGCACCACTCCCTCCAGAGGTTCAAGAGAATCTATTCCTCGCATCTTTCACCTTCTTGTGGCTATAGGCATTCCTTAGCTCGTGGCAGTATCATTCCAATCTTTACCTTCATCTTCACATCAACTATGTGTGTCTGCCTGAAAACTCCCTCTGCTTTTCTCTTATAAGGATACATATGATTGCCAGATAATCCAGGATAAACTTTACCTCTCAAGATTCTTAATCACACTTTTTCCCACATAAGCTAATATTTACTCTTTTGCCATACTGGGTGATATTCACATGTTTCAAGGATTAGGAAATAAATATACCTTTGGGAGGCCTGTTTTTTTAGTTTACCACACACACACGTAGTGAGGAATCTGCAAAACCTGCTTTGAAAGCTCAGAATTACCCTGTGGAATTTGGTCCATATGTATTCAAACAGAAATATAGACATTCCTTTGAGAGAAAATAATGATGGGAATCTAACGTAGTTAGAACAAAACAAAACAAAAATACTACAAGAAACTATGAGGAAATGACTTCATTCCATTCAGAGAATTTAAGAAAAGACAGGGAAGAAGTGGTGTCTCTCCAAAACCCTCATGACAAAATGTGGCTTAGAGTCAAGCTTGGGTACTCATCATGCCTGTGATCCAGTTTGAAAACAATAGCATGAAGAATCTGGATGTCTGTAGTAAGGAAGGAAGGGATCCTTGAGGTGGGATGTTTGGAGTGTCCCCTCCATAAATTAGCTAAAGACTGACACTAGAGGTAGACTTACTAGAGGTAAACTTCTTTTCTGGAAGACTCAGGTCAGATACTGGTATCCCAAAGGAAGAAATGTGCTGGTGAGTTCTTATGCATTTTCATCATTTTTGGAAGATAGTTCATCTGTGTTTATGCAAAGCCTCTGAGTTATAGGGTGCTGTCTTTCATTTAAAGGTCTCCATTTCTTCCATATGATAAAACCATACTCCAAGCAAGCTACATGAGATTGTGGTGTTTATCTTAAGTTTCTTTTATCAGTGAAGCAATAAGATGTCTGTTGCCCATTTTTTTCTTTTCCTTTTCTTTAAAACAGTCATCTTGAATCTAAACAAATGCTTTTACCTGGTGTCTAATGGAGACATAATGTAGACATATACTTTGAATCAAGATCCATCCAATTTGAGACCATATTATAGATCTGGATAAGCATACCCATGGGCAGGTAGTCACTGTGCAGCCAAAAGGGCACTTTCATAAATACTGACGTATCCAGATGATCAACAGATTGAACATGTTGTAATGCTTTAAAATTAAAATTAACACTTTATTTCTTTTCATGACTAATTATTCTCCATCATCACAGCCTAGGCCTAGATTTATATTTTTGATTCATCAACCTGTTAATTTTTTACCAACATTTTATTTCTATCCATCTATGTCTGTCTATCTGGTATCATCTATCATCTATCCTTTTTGTTAAAATATCTCTTAAAGCTAGAATTCTATGAAAAATTCTTCAATCAGTCAAATATTTCACTTGCATAATTTTGGTAGAAGTGATTCAGAACTAGTGATTAAAATAAATGTTCTGAATATTCTATGAATTTTAAAAAGTTGGGTTAATCATAGCACTATTTAATATGACAATGATAATTTACTCATAGTAATCAAGCTTTTCAAACTATATTTCTAAGGTGATTCATTGGCTATACTGAATAGAAGGATATCTATATTTATATCTACTTCTATCTCTATCTAGACAGATATAGATATGTCCGTATCTTATATTATTTCCCTTAAAGATTATTAATAAATGAGGTATTTTTCTCCATCACAGCCAGGTTGAAATCATTATTTAAATTAATTATGACAGCCATATCAATTAGACATAAGAGATTTCTAAAGCTAATTAGAGTCTGAGAGTTTTTAATTTGATGTCTGTCTCTGTGTAATATGTGCTTTATGCATTAAATTAATGAAATTAAGCCTGCATCATTATAAATTTCCACTTTCATAGTTCCATAAGTTTCACAATTACATGCCATATTTGAATGATAATTGAATGAAACTAAATAATTATGTTCACATCAGCACTACTAAGATCTTAAGAATATATCCCTTATTTTTCACTTTCATGTCTTTCCAAACAGGACCTAGCAGAACACAACTTGTTGCCTACCAAACCACCTTGTCATTTCCAAAATAAGGCCACTTTAATAGGAACTGCAAGGGAGATAAGGCACATCAGAAACATACTAATGTTTGGGCAGGGCAATAACTCAAGGCCAAAATAATTCTGAAATCTGACTACACATAGTGTATGATTTTACTCTTCAGCTAAAAAGAACCACATTCACCTGAGATAATTATCTGCTGTTAGACTGAATGCATATATGAAAGAACTTTTATATTTTAAAATAAAAAGTTGATTGTCTCTGCTGCATACACACACAGACACACACACAGAGTAATGTCGTATAACCATATAATGTTTTGAAATAAATCGTTAATGTTGCCTGTGAAAAGATGTATTTAAAATAAAGAATTAATTTGCATGCAAATAGGTCTAAAGCATGATATATGAGAGGACTGCAACCCTGCCTTTAAGATTTGCTTTTGACATTTGTGTTTTAACAGGCAATTAAATTTTAATTTGTCCTAGAATTAAAAGCAAATTCTTTTACCCTATTTCAGCAGTCTGGAGAGGTACTGACTCTATTACAAAATAAAACTGTGGCAGGAGGTTTCTTGTGCCCTCCTGACCTGTAGTGTGAAATTGATGATAATCCAATCAGACGATTGACATAAAAATAAGTCTGCATATAAACAATTATGAGAGGACAGACAACATCCAAGAGAGAGGAACCATCGGTCATGCTCTACAGGAAGTTTTAGATGAAAGCTTCACTTGTATTTTTTGCAATAGGTACGCCATCACGCTAGCATACTGTTAGTATGTTGCAATAACTAATTGGAGATTCTGCCAGGATAATATTAATGCAGAAAACCAGGTGGGATGTCTCTAGGCTGCCACCTCAGAGAGAAATGAAGAGAAATGGGAAAAAAAAAAGCGGAAGAGATTTTACCATAAGCTGAGGTGATAAAATGTGTCTACATAACACTTAGAAATCTATAAGGTGTGAATAATTCTGTATTGCTTTCCTTTAGACTCGTAATAATTTTGTATTATTTTAAAGTGATACAAATAATCAACTAAGAATAAGTCGTCTATATATCCAAAATATGTTTCCCACTTATTTGGCCTTATGCTTTCTCAAATAAGGACAGGGATTTAATTTGAACTTTAAAAATGGGGCTAAATATAAACTAGGATAAACATTCTGAACAAGGGAAGAACCATATTCTGGAATGGTGTTCAGAAATATATGAAGACATTTTTCATTGCACATTGATTGTGACTCTCCACCTTCATTTAAATTGTGGGGCAGCCCTCTTCCCCCCAAAAATATTTCCCATATTCAACACAACCTGTGAATCTCTCTCTGATCATTCGAGGAGTAAATATAATTTATTTATGTATATTATGTGTATATGTATAAAACTATATATAATTTATAATCATTTGAATCTGTAATGCAATATAGTCTAATATGCACTAAATTCTGGAGAAAAACTACTCGGTATAGTGAGGAAATATTTACTTTGTTTGGTTTTGAGGTTTAGCAAGAGTTATTCATTATTTCAGAACAACTTTTTTATAGCAATACTGCTTGTCCTGATTTAGTCACCAACACAACCCAACTGTAGCAGTCTGGTTTTGTAGCTGATACACTGATAATATTTTTGTGTTTAGAGGTAAGCACTCAGTTACTTTATTCTGTTTTAGTGTAGTTATGCTCAGTCATGTCCATATTAAAAAATGATTTTATAGTAACTTTTTGTTTATTTCTCTTTTATATTACACTTAGGGCATTCCATTTTTTTTCTTTGCTAACTAGTGTGGTAGGATATACTATCCATAAATATTATTTCAGGAGAGCAGAGCAGACAGCACTAGCTAAATAAAATCTATATTAAATAGGGTGATAAATCAGTAAGGGCCAATAATCTGTGATCAGGTGATTAGGTGTACTATGTGATAGGTGTGAGTATGAGTATCATAAAACAGAATGTCTGAAACCAAAAATACTGGTGAAGCTAGCTTCATGAAACAGGATGGTTTTAACATCCAATGCATTGTGGTTTATGAAAATAAGAAAGATTTGATATTAAAGGATTTGCAAAAAAAAAAAAAAAAAAAAAAAAAAGGTGAGGATAGAGTTGCCTGAATTCAAGATTTTAACATATCCCTCAGGGAAATTTCACCCAAGAAAATGGAGCTTTCTAGGTAGCACTTCTTCTTGCCTGTTGACTGCTGAAAACTGTAATATGCAAATGTATATGACAGCAATAAAATTCTTTTTATTCAATACCATATGAGTTAACTGTCTTTAAATTTTAATAAAAATGTCCATTCTTCTAATATAGGTATCACTCAATTTATGGAGCCACTGAGAGTTTTAATAATATTAGGCTACAAAAGAGAAATGTGTAAAATATGCTGCTTTTTGATTGGCATATGGATATATAACTCTGATATGATGAAGAAAGTAAAATATTTGCTCCTAAACTGAGCTGACAACTTATCAAGAACTGGGTTTTGATATGGACAAGTCCCACGTTATGCCAAGCAATACAGAGTAGAGGCATTTTAATAGCTGCCAGCAAGATAAAATTGTTACTTCTCTGGTTATATTTTCTTTGAAACCACCAAGTACTGGGTTGGCCAAAGAGTTCATTTGGTTTTTTCTGTAAGATGGCTCTAGTAGTGCTTAGTTGTCTTTAACTTCATTTGAGACAATTCTGTTAGATTGTATTGTGACAGCTGTCACATCAATGTGCATTAAAAAAAAAAAAAATTACAAAATTGGTGAATTTTTGTGTAGCCATTTTAATATTGAAGATGGAAGGAAAAAAGCAACATTTTCAGCATATGATGCTTTATTATTTCAAGATAGGTAAAAACGCCACTGAAATGCAAAAAAAGATTTGTGCAGTGTATGGAGAAGGTGCTGTGACTGACTGAATGCATCAAAAGTGGTTTTCGAAGTATCATGCTGGAGATTTCTTGCTGGACGATGCTCCATGGTTGGGCAGACAAGTTGAAGTTGATAGCGATCAAATCAAGACATTAATTGAGAACGATCAATGTTATACCGCGCGGGAAATAGCCGACATACTCAAAATATCCAAATCAAGAGGTGAAAATCATTTGCACCAGCTTGGTTATGTGAATTGCTTTGATGTTTGGGTTCCACGTAAGTTAAGCGAAAAAAACTTCTTGACCATATTTCCGCATGCGATTCTCTACTGAAACGTAATGAAAACGTTCCATTTTTAAAACAAATTGTGATGGGTGATGAAAAGCGGATTCTGTATGGTAACGTGGAATGGAAGAGATGGTGGTGCAAGTGAAATGATCTACCACCAACCACACCAAAGGCTGGTCTTCATCCAAAGAAGGCAATGCTGTGTATATGGTGGGACTCGAAGGGAGTCCTCTATTATGAGCTCCTCTGGAAAACCAAACAATTAATTCCAACAAGTACTGCTCCCAATTAGATCAACTGAAAGCAGCACTCAATGAAAAGCGTCCAGAATTAGTCAACAGAAAACGCATAATCTTCCATCAGGATAATGCAAGACCGCATGTTTCTTTGATGACTGGGCAAAAACTGTTACAGCTTGGCTGGGAAGTTCCGATTCATCCACCGTATGCACAAGACATCGCACCTTCGGATTTCCATTTATTTCGGTCTTCACAAAATTCTCTCAATGGAAAAAATTTCAATTCCCTGGAAGACTGTAAAAGGTACCTGGAACAGTTCTTTGCTCAAAAAGATAAAAAGTTTTGGGAAGATGGAATTATGAAGTTGCCTGAAAAATGGCAGAAGGTAGTGGAACAAATGATGAATATGTTGTTCAATAAAGGTCTTGGTAAAAATGAAAAATGTCTTATTTTTACTTAAAAACCAAAGGCACTTTTTGGCCAACCCAATACATTTTGAGGAATTTTGCCTTCTTTTCCTCTAGGTAATCACTCTGGAAACATGTTGTTACACTCATTTATCAGAACTTAGAATATTTTCTGGGTCCTGTTTACTAATGAGTAGGTGGATTAGCTTGGGTCTTTCAAGAAACAGTTGCCAAGATGAGAACTGATATGCTGAAAAAAATCAGAGAGAGAGCCCTTAGATTGGGATGAAGTTTTGATCCCTGTGAAAGAGAAGGGAGAGGAAGGAGGATGGTATAGCAATGATTTGAACTGCAGTGCAATTTCATCAAAGTTTTGGTTAAAACATTGGGAGTCTTCAGGTAGAAGGTGCCCTCTGGAGGAGTCCCACGTTTTGCTGCAATGATCCTGCACTAGTATCACTGTCATGCTGAGTCAATGGCTGATTTTGGAGCACATGTAGTAGCAGATCCAGTGGGACAGCAGTTGGAAATGTCTGTCAGTTATGCTCCCTACAGCAGGCAGGATGAGCAGCACATTTCATGGTTAGAAAAAGGTGCTTCCAGGATGAGGCGCTGTTTATGATTGCCCTCTTTCACTTCCTGCTACATACTGGAATCCACTCCAATAGCTCAATCTGAAACAGGTATGCACATCAGTTCTGTTCTGCTCCGTGCCTCTGGTCCCCTTGTCACACGGGAGGCTATAAAGAGATTCTAGGCCTAAGGTTTGTAGTCCAGCAACAATCATCAGAGATAACTTTGCTATTAGCAGTGAGGGAAGGGGTAGGTAAGGAACAGGTCTTAATTTGATTATGGGGAATAAAATAAACCTCCTCCATATGACTGCCTATGACACTCAAAGCAAATTCGACTTGTGGAAAGCATCTTTCTGACTTCTGTTTTGAGAGCAAAACTTTTGTTGCTCAAAGCCTTCAGATTATTATTGATACTTCCATTTTATGATCCTTTGCAGTAAGTACAAATGTGTCCTAAGCCATTCTTTCTTAAACTATTTTAAAGGTTGTGTGATGTGTAATGTTTGTTTTCCATAGGAGCTGCAGGCTGCATATACACTTGCCTTGTGTGCAGTTAACATCCAGGGGCACTCAAGGTTAATTAGAAATGGTAATAAGTTTAATCATGATGAACTCATTTGGTGCTGATGCGGATGTCACCTGTAATTCCATAAAAATTCCATTGTAATTTAGCATTAATTAATGTCCACTTATCAACGAGTGTTACAGCAAATTAGTACAGAAGTGACAAGTTATGTGCTTAAGAAATGCTTAATGGGGGAAAAAAGCATTTACTAGGTCATCTGAAATTATAACAGATTGAGACATCTTTATTATTTAAAATATGAGATTAAAATCAGGTAAAGTGGTAATAAATAGGCAAGACTTTTTGCTAAGGATTTGTCTGAGAACTAATGGGGTTACAACAAACATTAGGAATATAGATTTGCTCGGATTACCAATTTTTAACATAAATGACAGAGAAGAGATGAAGCTGTTCTTATCATTACTCTATAATAAGAGAAGCTGCTGAATTTTCAATAATCATCATCAGGAAGCAATGGTCTTATTCATGTAAAAGTATTTTTCTCCGTATGTAAAAAGGCTATTAGCCATACTTGAAGGCATTATACTCAGATATCATTTTTCCATTTCTGTAAATGACAACCATTAAATGCAATCGTAGCTACATGACAAGACTATTTTTATTACATCAAAAAGAAGAAAGGGATTAAAATGAATTTATTCAAAGGTGTCATTTGTAACTTTCTTTTTCCTTTATTGAGGCATATATGGGACAGCTTTAAACCTAAACACTGAAATCTGACCTCATATTTGAATAAGTTAATGTGATCTGGTGTTCTTTGGGAAGTATTGAAACCTCTCTTTTGTATCCAGAAATCCCAGGAGAAATTTTGGCTTTTAGGCCGTCAGCTCCAAGGTTCCATTTTTTTTCATCATTTTCCCTTTTATTATTTGGCAGTTCTTGACAGCTTAAGGGGTCTTCTGGTGTCCGTCATGCACAGTGCGAAGAGGAATTTATAGAGTTTCTTTCCTATTGCCTAGATCTTTCAGAGGCATGTTACTACTATTTGGAAAGCCATATGTGAAGGCATTATACTCAGATATCATTCTCAGAGAGGGAGACTAATTACTGTAAATGCAAACTTAAAATGCATACTTTAGAGAAAAATTAGAGCTATCAATTTTACTATTTATTGGATTTCAATTTTAAATTTGGTTCCATTCATTTGTATATGTTCTTAAACATTCTAAATGATTTTTAAATTCAGACAAAAGACATAATTTATTAAAGGTTTAGTAGCATTCTTCTGGATTTGTTCATCAAGCCAGTTTTAGTTTTATAGACTTATCTACTTTGGCTTTGAAGATGTATGTTTACCCTAAACATTCAATGATTATGACATATATGCTCAGGGAAAATAAAAGAGATGTTGATAACATAATAAAACAATTGACAGTGAATACTGACTTTGAAATATATCTCTGTTTCTACAGCTATTTAAACATGGCAGATATGACTGGTGACCATCATTCCTCAATCAGTGGGGGATACAAAGTGGATATTTTGACAAGAGCATCAGGTAGGTGTAAGTGAACTGGGAATTTCCTGAAGTAAGAGAACAGGTGGTTCTATTCCCCCTCTGAATTTGCAGCCCCCAGTACGGTGCCTGGTACTCATGAGGTGTTCAGCAAGTGGATATTTGTATTTTGAATGGAAAGTGTAAGTGGGTTCTGCATCTCATGTAGAAACACAGCATTTCAGCATTGAATTGACCTGAACTGTAACATCTTCCAACCTCGATTAATTTCCCTATGAAAACATCAATTATCTCCTTTGCTCATATGCCTTGTGATTAACATTGTTTTCAGGATTTCTGAATGCTTAGATGAATAAATTAATCCCTCTAACAACATGGTGGACTATTCTTTTTTAATTAAGGTATTATATATAGCAAATTGTGCAAACCTTAAGTGTACAGCTTAAGGAATGTTTACATTCATGTAACAACCACCCAGAACAAGGTACAAAATATTTCCATCACTCTGATAGGTGTCTTCTTGTCTCAACTCAGTCAATCATCCCCTAAGATGTTATCGCTGTCACAAAGAACAATTTTGAACACAGATGAATTTGAGTTCATATAAATGAAAATGTGTGTTTAGCTTCTTTCCTTCAATATTATATCTGAGATATTCATCTATGATGCCACATGTAGCAGTAGCCCATCCTTTCTTTATCACTGTGTAGATTTTATATTATAACTATATTACAATTTATTTATCTATTCCATAGTTTTTCAAATTTTGGGTTATATGTGACATTATTAAAATAGTTTTGTACATGTAGAAAAAGTGATCATAAGTATTTATTTCTGTTGGGTTTATACCCAGTGTGAAATTACTGGGTCAGGTTATATATGTATGTGTGTGTGCTATATGTGTGTGTGTGTGTATATATATATATATTTCCCAAATTAACTGTACTACCAATTTCCATTCCCAAAAGTCATGTATGAAAGTATTAGTTTTCCTATATACTCACCAACACTTGGTATGGACAGTCTTTTCAATTTTATTCATTGTGTGGGTGAGGGTGAAGGTAGGTGATATCTCATTATAGATTCTATTTGCATGCAATCAAATATATTTTCCAAAGAGTTGGGGTTCCTGGCTATTTTTGAACACTCCAAGTGATTAGAAACTCAATTACCGCTATATACCTTTTGATTTAACACAAAAAACAAAAAGAAAATATATTATAACAAAGTCTTCCAAATGTACTTTACCCAATACCACCAATATACTTCTTTTTGGAGTGTTTCTAGAATGTTCCTCATTGAAACTATGCCTAATAGTTGCTCAAATAAAATTTCAGATCCCTTATCTGCTTCAGTTTGATTTGAATCCCCCTCTACTCTGTTCCTTGTCACTTTGTACTTGTGTTTATTGAGAAACTTGGCATTCTGTATTGTAGTTAATTCTCTGTTTATCTGGCTCTTCCACCAAACTTTGAGTATCACACAGGTAAATGATGTGTTATTTTACGTTGCTTATTTTTTGTCTCGCAAAATATTTGGCACGATAAAGGCTCCAGAAGTTTTTGTACAATGAATGACCGTCAGATTCACTGACTCTCCACTTTTCCTTGGAAAAGCTCTCTGCCTATACATAAAGAAGATGAAAGAGAGGGAGCTATAAATAGAAGTTAGATGGATGGATGAATGGATAGGGTGAATATGAGAGATTGCTACCTTAATATCTCATAGTCTTATTAAATTCCTCCCATATTCTTATACTAAATCTCCCATCCCACCTTGATTGATAGGGTGACCCTTAATTTATCAGATGAAGGAGGATACTATTGAGAGTGAAATGGGCATTTTAAGCTGGAATATAGGGACAAGAGATATAATTTATTTCATATTAAAAAGCATACAGATCTTAAGTAGTTTGTGCTTAAGCAAATTTGAATGGGTTTCTATTCCATGTACCCCAAATACCCTTGATAAGCTATAAATATTTCTTTGATACTGTATGATCCTATAGATTCTTATAGAACCATATCTCATAACTGGAAGAACTTTTAAGAGCAGCTTTGTTGCATGAATCGCAAGAGGACACTGAGGTGAAAACCACATAACTCCAGATCGTGTCAAATATAAATTATTAAGGATTAGCTGAATACCCCCATTCTGATGATACCATTGGATTCAACTGTATACCCCATCTGAAGTTTTATGACATTCAAATGCACAGGTATTCCTACCTAAAGATGTCTGCTACGAATAGATAGTGGAAGAATCTTGTAAGACCTAGAAAATGTTTAAAAGCCAGGGGATGCATTTTATGAACTTTCTCTTAGACCTAATAATTGAAAATTAGAAATATGCCAGGCTTTGTGGAACAATCTAAGTGAATCCAAAAACACAGTCTAAAGTGTAGGTTTATGTAGTTTATATATTCTTAAAAAAAGAAAGAAAGAAAGAAAAGTATTTAAACAAACGGGCGTGAAGAGTTCCTTTGGAAAAGAAGGAAACAAGGTCACTGTTATGCAAATTGCTTCTCACTCCACAGTCAGAGTAGGTGTTGAAGGGGCTCTAGAGAGGACACGTAAGAGGTGGAATCCTGGGAGCCTTTAACATGGGAAAAGGTGTTCAAAGAACCTAGACTAGGAAAGAAATATCCCTAAGACTAAACAAAGGCCTTAAAGTTTCCCCAGCTGTCATCCCCCACAGTGAGTGTTAGGGGGCTTCGATTTTATCACGAGATCACTCGCTACCCAGACAATTTACAATTTCATCTAGGACTCCTCCATATCCGTTGCTCTTCCCTTACGACACCTCAGAAACCCAAATCTGTTTTATAACTTCTCAAAAGCCTTATAATACATTAGTTTTCTATATATGTGTCCTCTGTAGACTGGGCTCTCAAGGTGCAACTGTTTGGCAATCATCTAATTTCTGTGCACATAACCCTGTGGGTAAAATATTATAAAATATGAATAAATCTTTGCTGAATAAGTGGAAAAATAAACGAATGAAATTTCTCAATCTGGGTATTTGTGTTTATCATCAAAAATTTAAAGAAAAGACCAGATAATTTGTAAATATAACACCAACTTTAACATTTGGTGTACCAACATTCTCTAAGTAATTATTAAAATATACTTTCACAGGCTAAAATTACTTGCTTTGATCCAAAAAATATGACTTTGAAAGCCCTCTGTTTCCATTTTACATTTGCTGTATTAACATTTAAAACCCTGGTAGTTATACATGAGCGTTAGAGAGCCTATCTTAAAGGAAGTAATTATGATTGAATGGGAAATGCTAGGAGGCAGAAATTCCAAATAACTTTATAGTGTTATTGCACTTTAAAAAAATGTCATTGATTTTGAACAATGGGTTGTGTTTTTATGTGCATGACCCTCTATCCTCAAATGCAGAGAATTATAAATCGCATTTCTATAATGATACAGAGATTATAGAGCAGTTTTTTAATGCACTATTTCATTGATTTGCAAATATTTTTTAGGAGAAAAAAATGTTACCTCATAAAATTTTGTTGTTGCTCTTGAATCTATTCTGTAATTTCAACAGTAACACACAGTCAAATGGAGTTACTTTGAATGGAAAAAGATGGGATCCTGGGGCCCCAATCATTTGGTCTTGCTCCTACTGCCTCCAGAGAACTCTGAGATGCTTCCAATAAATAAATCCTAGGCTCTGTGGAACTCAGTTTGAATGCCATTAACCATGTACCAAACCTTTAAGAGTCTGTTTTACTGAATATCAAACTAAGTCAGAGACATTAAACAAATTGCTCAAAGCCTATATATAGTGGTGAAGGGATAAATCTGCATATTCAGACACTAACTCATATCCTTTCTAATTCATCAAACCTGGATATGAAGATTTTAAAGGGAGTCTACTCAACCTTCCACTAGACTGTCAAATCCTCTCTATAGTACACCTGTAAAATCACTTTTTCCTTCTCTTTCCACATTCACAACTCTAGAGAGATGAACACTTTTATTAAGTTTTTTTTTTCTCCTTCATTTCCACTTTAAAGGAGTTATTCTTGGGAGGAGGCATTTACCTATTTTTTTTTTCTAACCTGTCTCTCTCTAAGGCCAACTTACAACTACCAGCACCTGCAACTTCTGTCCTGAGTGGCTGTGGAGCCTGCTTTACTCTATGCATGGCAGAATGGAAGTGTTAGAATACTATCACCACCCAGGAATAGTCTTTGACCAATGGCTGGCAAGAGTTTATATATAAGTAGTTCCTTTAAATTAGATTAGATTAGAAAACTCCGAAGGAAGAACTTGCCCTCTTTGCCAGAGTACTGTAATAGAATTAAGCTACAGTTACCTACAGTGGTAACTTGCTTGATAACACACCCAGTTTTACCTTCCTCCATTTTCTGTCTCATTTTCTTACACTCCTACCAGAGTTTCTTAGAATTGCTTCTGAATATATTACTTACATTCAGATCTTTTTTTTTTTTTTGGTAGGGTATCTTTCTGAGAGAATCCAAACTAAAACAGAAGTTAAAGTGTTTCATTATCATTTCATAAGGGTCATGGGTTCTTGCTCACCAGGGAAAAACAGGCAGCGCTGGTGATTCTGGGATTTTTGAGGGAGAAGCCCTTGTTATCCGGGTCCAGAATGTACCATGGGAAGTGGCTCTGTGTTTATGCCCTGACAGAGTAGTAAGTGGTTAGTAAAAGTGGCCATACATATTGTACAAGTTTTTGTTCATTATTGGACTGTGAGTTCGTTAGATCAGGGCTTCTTAAACTTTAATGTGCATACAGAATTACAAGGGGGCCCTGTTAAAGTACAGATGTTACTTCAAAGGGTCCAAGGTGGGGTTTGCAATTCTGAATTTCTAGCAGGCTCCCAGGTGATGCTGATATCTGATGTTACTGATCCCTAGACCACACTTTTAGTACTGAAGCTTTAAGCAAGCTTTGAAACAGCTTGTTTCTGTTTGGATCTTAACTGCCTGGCATGGAATTTGGCGCTTCACAGGTACATCAGTGTTTATATATAAGTGGTTTGATCCACATGCTGTTATTCTTTCATATAACTCCAATACCAAATCACAAAACTCCTGGACTTCTTTATTTTCTGCACAAGACCTCCTTGAATATTGTATGTACATGGGGCTTTCTGTAATTGGAAATATATAAAATGTGGTGAAATTGTAGCTGAGCTTTGCAAGGTGACTGGCCAGAGTTGTAAATTAAAAGGTAAAATGTTTCTGACATATTTAACTCTTGAAGCATAGTAATATATTAAAGAAACATACTTATGTATCCAATACCATAATTAAATTTTAACTCATAAAAAATAATCAACTCCCTACAGGAACAGAACATTTTCAGTTAAAAAGCTACTTATCATGTCTATAGCCCTACAATGTTGAATGTGCTGCTTGATCTTTTAACAATTTCATTTTAAAATATTCACAAAAGAGTGGTAATTAAATTACAGGGGTGCCATGGTTACCACTGCATTAATTATGCTTAGACCCCATGCTCTAGCATTTTGGTAGTGAAAAGGGTATTCTTATTCTGTGACAATTACAAACTGCAGGTGTTTAGGTCAACCTCCACCAGCCTGCCAGTATAAGGTAAGCAAATCTGACTGAAGCTGGATCTGGGAGGTCAGGACTTGCTCATTGCTGTAGAAGAATCCTACAGCAGATTAGAAAGTGCACTGGACCGAGAGTCAAGATTCTCAGTTCTAGTCCAGGCTCTGTCCCTGACTAGCTGTGTGTTCTTCGGTAAGTGGCTTAATTTCTCTGAGCTGCAAACTCCTGATGTATAATGCAAGAAGGTTGTAGATGGGACCAGATATTCTAGAATTCAACCTAGTTCTTTCCAATTCCATGGAATCTTTATGATTTAATAAGCACTACTGATTTTCACACACACTTCCTAATATATAATTTCTGTATTAGTTTCCCAGGGCTGCCTTACAAAGTACCATAAACTGGATGGTTTAAAACAACAGCCATTTTTTCTGTCACAGTTTTGGAAATGAGAAGTCCAAAATCAAGATGTTGGCAGGGCTGTAATCCCTTTGAAGCCTCTAGGGGATGATGCACCCTTGCCTTTTCTAGCTTCTGGGCACCCTAGGCATTCTTTGGCTTGTGGAAGTATAACTTCAGTCTCCACCTGTCTTCACCTGGCTCTCTTCCCTTTGTGTCTCTGTCTTCTCTTCTTATAAGAACACTAGTCATATTGGATTAAGGGCCACCCTACTTCAGTATGATACCATTTTAATTAATTTCATTTGCAATGATTCTGTTTTCCAGTTAAGGACATTTTGAGGTACTGAAGTTAGGACTTCAACACATCTTTTTGGGATACACAATTCAACCCATAACAATTTCCTCTTGTGAAATCAAAATTATATTGTGTTCTTCCAGTTTATAATCTGGTTATAAACTGCAAACCAATATCATGTAATCCTCTGTGTACTGAGGGAGCTGGATATAGTCAGTGACTATACTATAACCCACGACTACAGAGCTAGAGTTTTAAGCAAGTATACTTACTCAGGACACAAGATAACAGAATGCTTCAGTGTTTTGGGAGCATGCAGCGGATCTTTGTGATGCGCTTCACAGCAATATCTCAAGCCACCTGGTCTCAACACAGCTAAGGTGTATTGGCCATGCACTATTGCCCATTCTCCACATCATGCATCTACCATAGGGCCTCATTGCTCTACTTTACTTTTTTATAGTTGTAGAAAGCTATTCAGCTATACCTAGAGGAAACCCAAAAGTAAGGAAATTAATGCCTTCCAAGAATGAGGGATATAAGTCAATGGGTAAATATCTATATGTCTATCTTCTGATGAGACAAGAGATAACCAGCTCAAAAACACAACATCCATTGTTTTTGATTTCTGTTTCTTTTTTCTTCTCCATATCCTGTCTCCCTTTACCGTCTCTTTACTGGGATCACCTCTAAAATAAACCATCTGCACGCAAATGTCTATCTGCATATCTCAGGGTCTGCTTTAGAGCAATCCAAGTTAAGGCAGAGGGTCAAGTAGGTGGAAATAATAGCATGTGCAAAGACCCTTAGTTGTGAAAGAGAAAGACACTGAGGGAGCTGACAAGTCAGGCGTGGCTGCAGCAAAGACAATATAGAAAGGAGATGGAGACGTGAGGCAGGATAATGAAGGTTCCTCTCTACTGCACTGGGAAGTTTTCAATCTCTTCTTTATTTAGTAGAGAACTATGTAAGCTCCTAGGGAGATGGGGATATGATACAATCTGTGCCTTAGAACAATCACTCTGAGGAGACCTGGGAGGCAGGAAGACCAGTTGTGATACCCTTGCAAGAGTTTAGTTATGAAACAATCAAGGTCCAAACTAAGGTAATGACAGCCGAGCCAGAACTAGGATGACAGAGAAAGGCCACACAAAACTATTTTGGATTAGACAGAATTTACTGATTGCATAGCTGCAAAAGATGGGAAAAAAGACCTAGGAGTGATTCCTAGGTTTGTCTGAATAATTAGGTGGTTATGATTAAGAAAGTGAAGAAAAGCTTGATGGAGTAACATGACTGTCCAATTTGATTAGAGCCACTTTAGTTCAGTGTTCCTTAAATTTAAATATGTATATGAACCACCTTAGGATCTTGTTAAAATGTGGATTCTAATTCAGCAGTTGTGGACTAGGGTCTATCCTTCAAACAAACCCCCAGAGAGAGGGATGCTGCTGGTATTCAGCACACCCTACCTGTGAGATTCAGACCCAGTCCTAGTTTAGGCATTTACTCAAAACCCCCATCCTTCTTAATTTTGTTTCCTTCCAGCTCTTACCTGATGGGGTCTTTGATGTACTCTCCCATAAGCAAACTCCCAATTACTTTGCTGGTCCTTCCTCTCTCACATCTTTTTAGCAGTACACATCTTGTATTTTTGCTGCCAATATTCTAATCATCTCTATCCTGGTAATCTTAACCTATACCTACCCACCTCTGATGATTCAGTTACATTAACTACTGCCTTCCCCTTTCTCGTTTGCCAGTTTGAGTACTTTACCTCTGTCTCCCAATTTCATGGACTTGACACTCCTCATGACCTTTCTGTTAATTTCTCAGGCTTTTAGTCTTTCAGAATTAGTGCATTCGTATAAACTCTGTTCTACTGACTTTCTCACTATTTTACACATTGGCTTTTGCCTCAGCATCCCCTACCTTTCCTTGTTTGTAGAGAAAATTTACAATGTACACAACTTCTCCCATTTAAGAATAATTAAAACATATCTGTCTAATTTGATAGAAAACTTTTTGGGTCTTAAAACTCAGTGCTCATAATTCTTCCAAGAATTGAAGTCAACCATGGGAAACCCAAAGAATCAAACAACTAATGAAAGGTAGCAGACTTTCACATCTATCCCTTCTCTCTTCTGCTATGCTCTGTAAACAGGGACATGTATTGTACAGTAAGATTCATTTCTCCTGAGGGAAAAAATGTGAGCTGTCTTCAGTCTCATGTTAATATAATCCCTGTCTTCAGATTCCTTTGCTTCCATTCTAATAATATTGTGGTGTCTTCCTCAAAATTTGGTGCAGTGGCTCTCAACAGTGAGTAGTATCCCTGACCCAGGGAATGGTTGAAAATGTGTGTGGGTCTGGTCTGAGTTGCCGACTAGCATGACTAGCATGGGCGATGCCACGGACACTTAAGAGGGGAAATTCAGGGATGTCAAATATTCTCCAACATATATGGTAGTCCCATCCATAACGACATTGATTCCCCACTGAGAAATATACTTAGAATATGACTGCATTATATATAAATCTGTATTATATGACTTTGAAGGGGAAAGAAGTACTGCATCAATAGATTGCCTACAGGACTTCCCTGGTGGTCCAGTGGTTAAGACTCTGCGCTCCCAATACAGCGGGCCCAGGTTCAATCCCTGGTCGGTGAACTAGATCCCACATGCCTCGACTAAGACCCGGGGCAGCCAAAATAAAATATGGAAGGGAGAGAGGGAGGGAGGAACGGAGGGAGGGAGGAAGGAACGGAGGGAGGGAGGGAGGAAGGAAGGAAGGGAGGAAGGGAGGGAGGGAGGGAGGGAGGGAAGCAGGGCTAAAAACAAATAGATTGCCTACGTAGAGGAATAATGTAAAATAAACATAATTGTTCAAATTTTTAAAAATTGAAAACAAAATTCCAGGCAGAGAGATACTGAAATTGTACACTGTCTTACCACAATTGCCACACAGCAGTGTCATGTTAGTTGGAAACAGGAAATTCCAGCCATACTTTTTACAAAATATCTTGAACTACATGCAAACTATGGATTGTGGGAGTTGTTATCATATCTCTGACATCTTTTCTGTTTACTTTTTTAATAGTCTGCATTGATAGGAAGGATAAGTTCCCTATCTGATCCATAAATTTGTTTTACTTTAGACATTTGATGCACCATGTTCTATACTCCAGAGAGGAGGCAGAGAAGTAAAACGGCTTTCTGGAAGACTGAAATGGCTATTGGATAACCTAACTGCGGATGTTGTACATCTTTGGATGTCAAGAATTCCTGAGAAGGTACATATTTGAAGAGTAATTCCCCCAAAGAGACATCGAAACCCTTCCCTACTAGCTCTACTGCTCAAGGCTCCCATTGTTAGTACAGGTTGAAAATTATTATTGTTTATGGATGAGCTTGAATTAGGAGGAGATAGCATATAAAACTTTTATTCTGAGATTTAGCATGGAGATATATTTCCATTGACAAAGTATCAGAATGTCAATTTTAAAAAATCATGATTCTGTAAGTCAAACTTTCTCTCTTCTCTATATTGACCTAAGGGGTCATAGCTTTAATGAGGACAGTTGTATCAAAAGTAGTCAAGTTCGTTACATCTTCTCAACAATCTTTATATACCTTACTGTAGAATGTATGTGACGGTGCAGGCATGAGGAGAGAGTTGCAAAGGGAGGGATAATTAATTATAAGAGAACAAACACTGGATGTAGAGTAAGGTAGACTTAAATTGAAATTTCAAATGAAATTCTCGCTCTGCTTTTTCTAAGCTATATGATTATGCAATTGAATATTTCTCAATATATGCTTCCTTAGCTGCAACATGGAGATGATAATGCTTTATTTGATCAATCACATGGCTTGTAAGGAATATGTAAATCAGATAAACTGGGTGAGAGCAGCTAAAAGTTCACTTTTTGCATTGTAGACACTCATTACAATTGTTGATTCTGAATAACATGCCACATTTTGAAAGTGTTTAGAAAGACTGAGCTTTATTTTGAATTGAACACTGTAGCACACTGGAGTTGGCTGTTTGATTTCTGTTAAATGTAGAAGCAGTTAATTATAGTAAGAGTGCTAAAGGTCTTCAGGGCATAACATATTGTCTTTGTGTGGTCTACAAATAACTTTAATATCCAGTGGTGACCAGATGCATTCCTCACAGTGGCATGAAGTCTATCATGCTAAATGGATTTCAATGAAATATGGTTCTTGGGCAGAGGTTGCAGCAGTATCAGATTGTGTTGCATCAAACATGAAACTCACAAAACTGGGAATACAGAAGCTAGGTGTTTGATCATGATGTGATGTTTGGATATATATTCCCTGCGACTCCCCTCTTTCCACCAACATTTTCAAAAAATAAGAGAATCTAGATTATTTAAAGCCTAGGGACTGGTTCTTCTCATATGATATCAATAATGGGAAATCTATGCATATTTCTGAGATTGGTAGTTTCTATTAGTTTTCCTCCAAGACTTGAACATTTATTTTTTCTTTCCTATTAAATACAAAGAAATGAAACCACTCAGCATAGTAGAAGTAAAGTACTAACTCTGCTTTTAAAGGGCAAAGCAGGGGGGCTGGAAACCATAAAGTAAGCATGAAACCCCTAGAGCTTTATTAGTTATATTAGGTAAACAGAATAATTATTGTTTGTGTAGCATTTCACTGTTTACAAATCATGTCTTATACTTTATTTTCCATGAAGAAATTAGTACTCATTATTATTTCTATTTTATAAATCAGGAAACCCAAGGCCCAGAACAGTTAAGTGAACATGTCAATATCCTTAAATGCCCAATGACCCTTCTCATTTCAAGGTCTTAACAAATGCTGTTTTCTGTACCTGGAATTTGATCTTGTTCTGATCTCCTAAGAATGCTCCTCTTTGCATAGTTACTTCCTTCTTAGCCTTCAGATTTATATTTAAACATCACAGCCTCTGAAAGCCATCCTTTCTAATGTACCCCTACAACTTTACATCTTCCATTTTATAAATTATATAAATTTTACATTTATATAATACTTTCCCTTCAATGTGTAATTATGCCACATCATTACATCATTATTTGAATGTGTTCACCTTTCAATTATAAGCTGCATAAATTAAAGAATTCTATGTCTTAATATCTGTCACAGCCAAGAGCCCAAATTAGTGTTCAGAACATAATAGATGCTCAAAAAGTATCTGCTACATAAACAAGGGGAACTTAAAATTACAAAATACTAGTCTTCTTGATCTACAGGTGAATTAATAGAACTTTGATCACTTTTTCCATTTAGATCCTAAGAGAATCACGATGTTGAATTATGCTGATGTTGATTCTTTACTTGATCATCATTTAAGAAGATAATGAATGTACCCTACAATTTAGAAAAGCACTTTCTCATATAGCAACTAATTTTAAAACTCTCTAGAACACCAAGAAGAGTACAGGAAAGTAACAACTACTGATTATTTTTAAGATAAGGAAACTGAACTTCATAATATTTGTGTACGAGGTGTGTGGGGTGCAGAGAGAGAGAGAGAGAAAAAAAGAGAATATATCTAGAGCAAGGTCCCATATCTGACAAAAAAATCTTCATCTCCTTTGTAGTTTGACCTTCTCTTTTCATGAGTAATTATGATTTGACAGAGCATGAATTCTTATCATGCTAAAATAATCTTTTAACAAATTTCTATTTGAACCTGGTAGGAGATTAATTTGTTTTGTTTTGTTCCAAGGTCCAGGAGTAGCTGGTAAAGCCCACCAACTGGTTGGGACAGAATCTACTAGTTGGTCCTCAATTCCCCTTCTCTGGTACTTTCTCAGTAATACAACTACCATGTTAGCGAGTCACATGGACAAAATGAAGATTATATTTTTGTTATACCTTACACATGGTAATATAAGTAAATCATGAGAGAAGTGAATCTATGTGGAATGCATAATTTCTAGAAAGTGCCTTCAAAGTGAGTATACATTTGTTCCCTCTTTTCAATTCTGGTTACTGTAGCTTGAACAGTCATATTGAACCTTAAGGCAAGAAGGCATATATTGAAGACGGCATGACCGCAAGTTAAGAAGAAACATACGTCTTTGATATCCATGGGCACATCTTACCAGTCCTGGACTGTTTACCTTCTCTTTTTTTTTTTTTTAAATAAACTTATTTTGAAATAAGCTAATAAGCTTTAATCTTGTTTAGACTTTTTTTTTTCTTGCAGCTAAACCTAAATCTAATGATAGAATAGTTAATTGTGAAATAAAGTCCAGAGCATCTCCCCAAAAAAAGTATGAGGAAAGACTTATGTGTAAAAATTGTAGAATTGTGTAATTTC
The DNA here is from genome assembly GCF_003676395.1 of Aethalodelphis obliquidens. Taxonomy (NCBI): domain Eukaryota; kingdom Metazoa; phylum Chordata; class Mammalia; order Artiodactyla; family Delphinidae; genus Aethalodelphis; species Aethalodelphis obliquidens. The sequence continues at coordinate 22,842,176 of NW_020837964.1, read as the reverse complement.
AGAAAACAGTGATTCATTTTTCTGGAGCATATGGCATCTGGAGCCCAAGCTGGAGATGAGACTACAAAGGTAGCTGTTGGTTAGGAAATGCCGTTAAAGCCTAGCTAAGGAGTTTAGACCCTAAGGAGAACTCTATGTCATAAACAGACTCTAACCTGCGATTAGAATTAGAGTTCTGTCTCATATAATGGTGGAGGATTTTAGTGAGGCTGTAGAAATATCCTTCTGATCCTGACATATGGCTCTCTCGTATCACTCAGCCTAAAGGAGGATGTCTTTATTATTTCTTCAAGTGCAGACATTCTGCAACTGTGCTTGCCAGCTAGAAGCTGACATGAGAGTTAATTGTTATTTATATTTGATAGCAGTCCAAAAATCAATTTGATCCCACTGCCTCTGCTCTTGAGTGGCTACAGACAATGTGACACACAGGAAAAGTCTAATTTAAGAAAAGCACCTGTCAGGATATTGAGCACCCTGCCCTAAGGATATCATCAACCCCAGAGATTTAGTCTCCTGATGTAATATGTCTGACTTGTCTCATTCGCTGACTAGGTTGACATACAATGCATGGCAGAAAAACAGAAACTGAAGGAAGTTGCAGACATTTTTATGACTTATTGACAGTATATTCAGTGCTATACAAAACCAGGAAGAAAGATATTTTCAACTAGGACTGAGAACAATTATGAAAGGAAAGAATATGTTTGGACCACTATGCTGCTCCTGAAACTGATTATCCAAAGACATGCATAAGATTTCCTTCCTGGGAAAAGAAATACTCTTTAGGGAATGTCACATAAAGAGAGACTGGCCCTTCATATGCCAGAAACACGGCAGTCTGCTTCACTGTCACAATACAACATTTTCTCTTCACTGCCATGTATCTGAGAGACAAAACATAGGTAGCAAAAGTGGCTGGAGTTAGCTTTATGATGCTATAGATGGTGGTGATCTGCAAACATGTGGAATACCAAATTAAAAAGAAAGTAGGAGAAAAATATTCCTGGAGAGGAGGAGGCTCCTCTAGGGATATTTGTGGTTTCTAACGATTGAACTCTTCAGGCAGTTCCAGTTAACATACTAAACTTTCTGGTTCCTCGTCTACATATCCCACTACATAGGAATTCTCTTTCAGTGCTTAGTAATCACTTACAGACTCCTGTGAAAGCCAAAGGAGGGGGAACTAAATCATCTTTCATCTTCCTGTGTCACAGAATCCCTGACTCTTCTATATTAAGTTAATTCAGGTAATCCTTAACTCCTCATACCTATGACCTTGAACGTGGCCATGAATGCCCTCTTTCAAACATAGCTCTGGAATATAAGTCTGATTTTCTTTTAAGTAGGTTAATGACCTTGAGCATTCCCAGCCTCAACAGGAATCTTCCATTCAGTGACTCCAATTTTAATTGTTTCAGTTTTAATCAGTAGCACTACCGTGAATATCTCGTATTATTCTAAACATTCCTAGTACTGGCAACTTCTAGAATTATAACTGGTTAAGTTTTAAAACTTCACCTGACACTCCCAAGAATCAGTCATTATTACTACAACACAGCGCCAGGTGACATCAAGTGTGTGGTTTCTTCACAAGCCATATACCATCATATCAAAATCTACAGAGAGCATAAGGGAACAGCAGATAATGATAGGGCCATTACAGCAACTGAGGATTGAGATGGTCTAAGAAGTAAAGCTAGAGATGTAGACTTTCCACAGGTCAGAAATGAGGGAAGAATCAGAAAACAGGAACTCTAGAAATAGCCTAAGACAAGTTGAGGACAAAACACAGTAATTAGTAGAAGCTATTAGATTAGAAAGCAATGTAGTTTGTCAAAAGCCAAGTGATCCACAAAAAGAGATAAACAGAAAAACACTGGCAGTGATATGACCTTAAAAACAGTCAAGTTCTGCCTTTGCCAGACTCTTATATGAATTTTAGTTGATGGAAGCCAATGTCAGAGTTGGTAGATGAAAGTAGTTAAACTTTATTGGGGAGGTGGTAAGTTCATTGGTAAGACCGGATAGGGAAATATGGGCTTAGAGCTAAAGTCAAGTTGTGATAAAAAGACTTGCAAATTTCTCTTTGATGAGTCTCTTTATTCACACATGCTACTAAGTACTAGCACTATTCTGGGCATAGAAGCATCAAAGTTAGCTTAAAAACAGGTCCTAAAATATAGGAGTTAATAGTCTACTTGGGAGAAGTCACGGGAGTAATTTGTTATTAGCAAGAATTTTTGTGGTCACATCTTTTATTTTGCAATACTCAAGAGTTATTATAGGGGATGGGAGTTTGTGACATATCTGAGTAAAGAATAATAATAGTACTGGCTAGAACTAATAAGGCTTTGAATTAAGGCATGCCAGATTTGTGTGTATGTGTGTGATTTGAGAATTATTATGGGATTAAATTGACAAGATAGAGGGGAGAAAAAGAGAATTACACCATGTTTCTGGTATCTAAAAACAGCTGAGAGTATTACCTAAAATAAGGGGCAAACGAAGAGGACGACTAACTTTCTTTTGTGTCAGAGGGGGAAGGGGAAGAGTTCTGAGCAGCTGAAGCCTATAATGCCTCACTTATTTGTCATCTTTATGAAATTGCCAGGAAGATGGACATTCCAATCATGTTTGATCCATGTGATTAGGAGAACAACTCGGGCTTCCATAAACAGTGTTAGAGGCACAGTAGTAAGAAATTTAGCATCAAAAATAACTGGGGTTAAATCCAGAATCTTCCACCTACGAAACAGATCAGTATTAATCATACTATTCAATTTCAATGAGATTTCATTTTCTTATCTAGAAAAAAATATTAGCACAGACCTCACAGAACCACACTGTACCCAATATACTCAGCACTATTCCACACTCTAAAAATATGTACAATCATAACATCAATCTTTTAAGGTATAAACTCTTACTATCCCTATTTTAAAGATGAGAAAATTGAGACAACAAGGAAACATTAAACCAAGTCATAAAGTGGTTAAGTGGTAGGGTTGGAAAACTAACCCCAGGAGTAGATGCTCATAGAATGCAAAGTCCTTTCCTTTTGCTTCAGTGTGTGTGTCTCAAAAGCAGGGAAAAATTATGTCTTGAGTACTTTTTACTTCACTTAAGAATGTACTACAATATTTCTTATAGAATAAACAGAATGATAATTGATGAAAAAACAAAATAATTCCAATAAATTAGTCTATTACTAGTTCTTACCCAAACAAAAGTCTGTTTCTCTCTGAATATAAAAATAATATAAGTGAGTGACATCAGCAACATGGTAAAACAGGATGTCTCCCATTCACATCCCTCCACAGAAACCATAATTTGACTATCTACAGACAAAAGTGCCTTTGTGGAAACTTTTTATTAAAAGTACTGAAAAAACAAACAAACAAACCTGCCAAACAAAATACTATACCTGGCAAAGCTACCCTTCAGCAATGAAGAAGAGAAACAGCCATTCCCAGACAAACAAAAGCTGGGGGAGTTCACTGCCACCAGAGCTGCCAAATAAATGCTAAAGGGATTCTTCAAGTTGAAATGAATGGATACTAAGTAACATGAAAACATATGAAAGTATAAAACTCATAGGTAAAGATAAGTATATAGTCAAATTCAAAACACTCTAAACTGTAACACTGATGTGCAAATCACTTTTTTTTTTTCTTTTTTTTTTTTTTTTTTTTTGCGGTACGTGGGCCTCTCACTGTTGTGGCCTCTCTTGTTGCGGAGCACAGGCTCCGGACGCGCAGGCTCAGCGGCCGTGGCTCACGGGTCTAGCCGCTCCGCGGCATGTGGGATCTTCCCAGACCGGAGCACGAACCCATGTCCCCTGCATCGGCAGGTGGACTCCCAACCACTGCGCCACCAGGGAAGCCCGCAAATCACTTTTAACTCTAGTATAAAAGTTAAAAGAGAAAGAGTATTAAAAATAATTATGGCTACAATAACTTATTAATGGATGCACAATATAAAAATATGTGAAGTGTGGCATCAATAGCACAAAATGAGGGACAGGGAGTTTTTGTATGCAATTGAAGTTAAATTATTACCAGCTTAAATAGTCTAACTACCAGATGTTTTATGTAAGTCTCACAGTAGTCAAAAAGAAAAAAAAATCTGTAGTAGAAACACAAAATAATGAGAAAGGAATCAAAGCATAATGCAACAACAATAACAACAAAACCCCCAAATCAAAAGGAAGAGAGCAAGAGAGGTAGAAAGGATCAAAGGAGATACAAAACAGTGAGAAAACAATTAACAAAATGGCAATATTAAGTCCTCACCTACCATAATTAAATTAAACATAATTAAATTGAATTATCCAATCAAAAGACACATAGTGGATAAGTGGATTGAAAAAAAAAAACCACATAACTGTATGCTGCTCACAAGAGACTCACTTTAGCTTCAAGGACACACATAGGCTGAAAGTGAAGGGACAGAAAAAGACCGTCCATGTGAATGGTAACCAAAAGAAAGCATGGGTGGCTATACTTAGACAAAACAGGTTTTCAGTCAAAATCTGCCACAAGAAACAAAGAAGGTCAGTACATAATTAGAAAGAGGTCAATTCATCAAGAGTACATAACAATTATAACTATATGTGCACCTAATATTGGAGTGCTTAAATATGTAAAGCAAATATTAACAGAATAGAAGGGACTAATATACAGAAATACTAATAATACCAATAGACAACAATGGACAGGCAATCCAGAAAGAAAATCAATAAGGAAACTGCAAACTTGAATATCACTATAACCAATTATGGATCTAAAAGACATTTATAGAATATTCCATCCAATAATAGAAGAATACACATTCTTCACCAGTCCACCTGAAACATTCTCCAGAATAGGGCATATGTTAGGCCACAAAACAAGCCTTAACAAATTAAAGAAGACTGAAATCAAATCAAGTATCTCTTCTGACCACAGTGGCATGAAACTAGAAATCAATAACAGGAGAAACCCTGAAAAATTTACTAAACAACACACTCTTGAACAACCAATGAGTCAAAGAAGAAATCAAAAGGGAAATTAAAAAGTATCTTGAGAAAAATGGAAGTGGAATCACAAAAAAACAAAATTTATGGGCTACAGCAAAAACAGTTCTAAGAGGAAAGTTTATCATGATAAATGCTTACATTAAAAACATCTCAAATAACCAACTAACTTTACACCTCAAGGAAATAAAAAAGAAGAGTAAACTATGCCCAAAGTTAGCAGAAGGAAGGAAATAATAAAAAATAGAGCAAAAATAAATGAAATAGAGAACAGATCAATGTAAATAAGAGTTGGCTTTTTGAAAAGATAAAATTGACAAATCTTTAGCTACATAAGCCAAGCATAAGACAAAGAGGACTCAAATAAAATTATAAATTAAAGAGGAGATATTACAACTGATACCACAAAAACACAAAGGATCAGAAGAGACTAATATGAAGGATGATATGCCAACACAATGGATAACCTAGAAAAAAATGGATAAATTCCTAGAAACATACAACCTACCAAGACTGAATCATGAGGAAAAAGAAAATCAGAACAGACCAATTACTAGTATGAGATTGAAGCAGTAATCAAAAACCTCCCAACAAAGAAAAGCCCAGGACCAGTTGGCTTCTTGAGTGAATTCTGCCAAACACTTAATGAAGAATTAATGCCAATCCTTCTAAAACTCCTCCAAAAAATTGAAGAGGAGGGAACAGTGCCTAACTGATTTTACAAAGCCAGCATCACCCTCATGCCAAAGCCAGATAAGGGTACTACAAGAAACAAAAATTACAGGTAAATATCCCTAAACATAGATACAAAAACTCCCAACAAATTCTTGTAAATCAAACACAACAGCACATTAAAAGGGTCCTACATTATGGTCAAGTGGGATTTAACCCCAGGATGTAAGGATGGTTCAACATACACAAATTAAATATTGTGATACACTACATTAACAGAATAAAGGATGAAAATAATATGATTATGTCGATAAAAAAATTATTAACTTCAACATACTTTCATGATAAAAAAAAGTGTCAGCAAATTTGGTATAGAAGGAATGTATGTCAACATAATTAAGGTCATACATAATAAGCGCACATCACACTCAACACTGAAAAACTGAAAGCTTTTCGACCAAGATCAGAAAAAAGACAATCGTTCCCCCACTCACCACTTCTATTCAATATAATACAGGAAGCCCTAGCCAGAACAATTAGGCAAGAAAAATAAATAAAATTTATCCAAATAGCAAAGGAAGAAGTAAACTTGGTGGGTTTTTTTTTTTTTTTTGCATATGATATGATCTTATATATAGAAAACCCTAAAGACTCCACCAAAAACTGTCAGAACTAATAAACAAATTGAATATAGTTGCAGGATACAAAATCAACTTATAAAAATTACTTGCATTTTTATACACTAACAACAAATTATCCAAAAACTAAATTAAGAAAATAATACCATTTACAATTGCATAAAAAAAATCCTAGGAATAAATTTAACCAAAGTAAAAGATCCATACACTGAAAACTAAAAGACATTGATGAAAAATTGAAGAAGACACAAATAAATGGGCAGATATTGTGTGTTCATATATAGGAAGAACTATTATTGCTAAAATATTCATACTATTCAAAGTAATCTACAGATTCAATACGATCTCTGTCAAAATTAAAATGACATTCTGCACAGAAATTTTTTAAAAATTTCTAAATTTTGTATGGAGCCACAGATGACTCCAAATAGCCAAAGCAATCGTGACAAGGAAGAACAAAGCTGGAGGCATCACACTTCCTGTTTTTAAACTATATGACAGAGCTATAATGACCAAAATAGTACAGTACTGGTATGAAAACAGTATATTGACCAATGGACAGAATAGAGAGCCCAGAAGTAAACCCACACACGTATGGTCAACTAATCTTTTACAAGAACACCAAAAATACACAATGATGAAACATTTATTAAATTATTATTAAATTTATTGAAATCTCTTCAATAAATGGTGTTGGAAAAATTGGATTATACATATGCCAAAGAATGAAATTGGACCCTTGTCTTACATCATAGACAAAAGTTAACTCAAAATGAATTAAAGACTTAAATTTAAGACCTGAAATTGTAAAAACCCTAGAAGAAAACAGAGGAAAAACACTCCTTGACATTGTTCTTGGCAGTGATTTTTTTAACTATAATACCCAAAATACAGTCAGTTAAAAAGTGAGACTAAAAAGTTTCTGCAAAACAAAAGAAACAATCAACAAAATGAAAAGTCAACCTACAGAATGGTAGAAAATATTTGCAAACCATGTATCTGATGAGAAATCAATATTCAAAATACATAATAAACTTATATAACTCAATAGCAAATAAATGAATGAAAGAGTAAATAAATCTAGTAAGTAACCCAATTAAAAGTGGAAAAAGGAATACTCTGAACAACTCTATGACCACAAATATGATAACTTAGATAAAATGGACCAATTCCTTGAAAGACATAATCTGCCAAAACTCACACATGAAGAAATGGACTATCTGAATAGGACTATATCTATTAAAGAAACTGAAACAGTTGTTAATAATCTTCCAAAAGAAAAGAACCAGGCCCAGATGGGTTTACTGGTGAATTCTACCAAACATCTAAGGAAGAAATTATACCAATTCTCTACAGGCTCTTTTGAAGGATAGAAACAGAGGGAATGCTTACTAACTCATTCTGAGGCCAGCATTACTCTAATACAAAAACTAGACAAAAATATTCCAAGAAAACTTCACACCCAATACCTCTCCTAAACATAGATGCAAAAATCCTCAAAACTATATTAGCAAATCAAATCCAATGATGTATAAAAAGAATTATAAACTATGGCAAAGAGAGACTTATCCAACGTACACAAAACTAGTTCAACACTTTAAAATCAATTAATGTATTTCATTACATCAGTAGGCCAAAGAAAAACAAGAAAAAAAAATCATACGATCATATCATGTAGGAAAAGGAAATGCAGGAAAATCGTTTAATAAAATCCAATACCCATTTAGGACAGGAATTCTCAACAAAATAGGAATAGAGAGGGAAATTCATCACCTTGCTAAAGAATATCTACAGAAACGTATAGCTAATATCTTACTTAATGACGAAAAACTTGAAGCTTTTCCACTAAGATCAGGGACAAGTAAAATGTCCTTTCTTACCATTCCTTTTCAACATCATATTAGACATTCTAGCTAATGGGAGAAGACAAAAAAGGAAAATAAAAGATATATAGGTTGGGAACAAACAAACAAACAAAAACTGTCTCTGTTTGCAGATGACACGATCATCTATGTAGAAAATCCCAAGAATTTACAAAACAAACAACTCCTGGAATTAATAAGGGATTAAAGCAAGTGTGGGATGCAAGGTTAATGTATCAATACAAAAGTTAATCACTTTCCTATACATCAGCAATGATTAAGTGGGATTTGAAATTAAAACACAATATATTTACATTAGCTTTGAAAAAAATGAAATATTTAGGTATAAATCTAACAAAATATATAAAAGATCTATATAAAGAAACATATAAAATTCTGATAAATGAAATCAAAGAACTAAATAAATGGAGAGATATTCCAAGTTCAAGGATGGGAGGACTCAGTAAGGTCCAGATCTCTGATGTTTCCAACTTGATCTATAGATTCCATGGAATCCCAATCAAAATCCAAGCAAATAATTTTATGGATATTAACATACAGTTGCTAAAGTTTATACAGAGAGACATAAGACCCAGATTATCAAACACAATATTGAAGGAGAGGAACAAAGTAAGAGGTCTGGCACTATGTATAATACAATAATCGAAAGTGTGTTATTGGTGGAATAATGGACAAACAGATCCATGCAAGAGATTAAAGAGCCCAAAAAACAGACCCAAATAAATACAGCCAACTCATTTTTGACAAGGGAGCCAAGGCAATACAATGGAGCAAAGACAGTCTTTTCAACAAATTGTACTGGAACAACTGGAAATTCACATGCACAGAAAGTGAATCTAGACACAGATCTTATGCCCTTTACAAAAATTAAGTCAAAACAGATCACAGACCTAAATGTAAAACACAAATTTATACAATTCATAGCAGACAACAATACGAGAAAGACTAGATACCTTTGGATGTGACAATAACTTTTTATGACAATAACTTTTTATATACAACACCATAGGGACAATGCATGAGAGAAATAACTGATAAGATAGACTTCATTAAAATAAGTAACAGCTGGCCTGCAAAAGACAATGTCAGGACAATAAGACACGCCACAGACTGGGAGAAAATATGCAAAAAACATATCTAATAAAGGACTGTTATCCATAATATATACAGAACTCTTAAAACTCAACAATAAGAAAACAAACGATCTGATTTAAAAATGGGCCAAAGACCTGAACAGACACCTTATCAAAGAAGATATACAGATGACAAATAACAATATGAAAAGATGCTCCACACCATATGTCCTCAGGGAAAATCAAATTAAAACAACGAGCTACCACTACACAGTTACTAGAATAGCTAAAATCCAGAACACTGACAACACCAAATGCTGACAAGGATGTGGAACAACAGGAACTCTTATTCACTGCTGGTGGGAGTGCAAAATGGTACAGCCACTCTGGAAAACAGTTTGGCAGTTTCTTACAAAACTAAACATATAAACACTAAGATCCAGAAATTGTACTCTTTGTTATTTACCCAAAGGAGTTGAAAACTATGCCCTCACAAAAACCTGCAAATAGATGTGTACAGCTGCTTTATTTGTAATTGCCAAAACTTGGAAGCAACCAAAATGTCCTTCTGTAAGTGAATGGATAAACTGTGGTACATCCAGACAATGGAACATTATTTGGTGCTAAAAAGAAACTAGCTATCAAGCCATGACAACACACGGAGAAACCTTACTTGTGTATTATTAAGTGATAGAAGTCAATATGACAATGCTACATATTGTATGATTCCAACTATATGACATTATGTGAAAGGCAAAACTATGGAGACAGTAAAAAAGGTCAGTGCCTTCCAGGTTTGGAAATGAGGAAGACAAATAGGCAGAACAGTGAAAATAATGTGTATGATACCACAATGATGAACACATGTTACTATACATTTGTCAGACGCATAGTATATACAAACCAAAAAGTGAACCATTACGTAAACTATGGACTTGGGATGATTATGATGTGTTAATGTAGGTTCATCCATTGCAACAAATGTACCACTTTGCTGGAAGATGTTGATAGTGGAGGCTATGTATGATAATGGGGGCAAGAGGTATTTGGGAAATATCTGCACCTTCCCCTCACTTTTGCTGTGAACCTAAAATTGGTCTAAAAATAAAGTCTTATTGAAAAACATGGACAAAAGGCCTGAATAGACATTTTTCCAAGGAAGGCCAATATGTGAAAAGATGCTCAACATCATTAATCATGAAGGAAATGCAAATCAATACCACAATGAGGTATCACTTCATACCTGCTAGGATGATGTTTATCAAAAAGACAACAGATAACAAGTGTTGGCAATGGTGTGGAAAAAAGGGAATCCTTGTACATTGTTAGTTGGAAGGTAAATTGGTACAGCCATCGTGGAAAGCGGAATGGAGTTTCCTTGAGAAATTAAAAACCAAACTACCATATGATCAAGCAATCCCACTTATGAGTATATATCCAAAGGAATTAAAATCAGTATCTTGAAAGATATATGTACTCTCAAGTTCACTGTAGCATTATTCACAATAGCCAAGATATGGAAACAACCTAAGTATATCCATCAATCAATGAGTGGAGAAAAAAAATGTGATATATGTGGCACAACAGAGTATTATTCAGCCTTTAAAAAAGAAAATCTTGCTATTTGTGATAACATGGATAAGCCCGGGGAACAGTACACTAAGTGAAATAAGGCAGACACAGAAAGACAAATACTGGATGATCTCATTTATATGTGGAAAGTAAAAAAGTCAAATTCATAGAAACAATATAATGGTGGTTTACAGGTGCTGGGGGTAGAGGAGATAGGGAGATATTTTTCAAAGGGTACCAACTTTCAGTTATAAGATGAGTAAGTTCTGGGATCCAATGTATAGCATGGTGATTATATTTAATAATACTGTACTGTATATTTGAAATTTGTTAGCAGACTAAATCTAAAGTATTCTCACTACACCAAAAAATGGTAACTATGTGAGGTGATGAAGTGTTAGCTTGCTTGATTGTGGTAATCATTTTGCAATGTATATGTATATCAAATCATAATGTTGTAGACCTTTTTATATAGAGAGACATATGTATACACAATACATATAATAACATACATATGTACATATAATACGTTAATATATTTGATCTTTGAACAAAACCAGTTTGAACTGCATGAGTCCACTTGTATGTGGGTATTTCTCAATAAATACCTACTGCAGTACTGCATGATCCTCAGTTAGTTGAATCCCCAGATGTAGAACCCTTGATATGAAGGAACAACTGATACAGAGGAACCACAGATATGGAGGGCTGACTGTAAAGTTGTACCTGGATTTTCAACTGCACAGAAGGTTGACAGCCCCAACCCCTGTGTTGTTCAAGGGTCAATCATATATACAATTTTTATTCGTCAATTATACCTCAAAAAAGCTGGGGGGACAAACAGAAAAAAAGGAGGACAAATCAAGAGTTTATCACTGAGAACTGAACAGATGTAGTGAGAATCCGTGGCCATTACTAGAGAAATAAAGATCATCTCTAATCATCTGATAACAGCTTGGACTTAGCCCAGAGTCCAAGAGATCAATCCCATTGCATTAAAACCAGGTTGATTATCAAAATATCCATATAGCAAGAAGTGTCCTGATATGAAAAATGTCTTTCTACTAACACATGGAAAGTAATTCCAGCAGGATTTGTTTTGTTTTACAATAAAGAAATACATAAAATGAAAACCTTAATCATGGAAAAAATAATAGAAGCCTATTTAGGATTATAAAAATAATAAAAGTAATCTGATTTGAAGATGAAAATAAGAAGAATGATCCCTATTTAGTCACATTAATAAAAGCTCCTCAGAGAAACTACCAAATTTCAGTAGGTTAACCGAATGGAAGATGATCTCTCATTTACTTAAAGTCAAAATGAGTGTAGTAACCTCAGTGCTTCCTGTTATCTAGTAGTTCAGTCATCTCCCAAGGGCTTTGAGTTCAATGATGGGTCCTCTGCAAGTGGAAAGAGAATTGAGAAGACACATCTCCTTCCACTGGTGATAGCTAGTCTCATGTCTCCACCTACATGCAGGATGGAAGAAGAGAATGGATTTTTGTTGGACATCTGCATAGTTTCCTAAGGCTGAGATCATACTGCAAATTTTATCACTGTGTGTCGTAAGAAAAGACTTACTCTTCTGAAGATGTGCTGGAATGAACCATAGCACTCATGTCTCTTCCAAAACAGAGCAGTGAGAATTTTTAAAGCACCTACTACGTGCCTAGTACTATACTCAACACGGTGAGGAATACATAGTATACGGGATACGGACACTCAACTAATAATGCTGCATTACCAACAGTAAGTGAAATAGTAATAGTTAGACCAAGGTAAATGTAATCAATTTCAAATTCTGTGAGCAGGGCAAGTAAGGAACTAAGAAAGGCACTTCACAGAACTTGAAGCACGAATAAAATGTAGACAGGCATAGAAGAAGGAGAAATTCCAATACACAGGAGATAGTGAAAAACCATGAATCATAGTTCAATGCTTCCAAAGATCACCACTGTTAATCATAATTCAAATATTTTATGAGGTTTTCATACATGACACTCTTAACAAATGACAGAAAGCTTTTAGGCTTTCACCAATTGGTGATAAAAACTGAATTAATTAAAATTTACAAGATCTTTCAGAGTGTTCCAAACACTGTACTTTATTCATCTATTTTGAAAAAGATTGGTCTAATTGGTACAGTTTCATCATTTTATCCCATGGGGATAAAGAATGTTTTACTATGGCATAGTATTTATTACAACGGCTTTTCCTTTTTTGTATCCATTTGGTTTAACATTTAGAAAGAACTTGATTATATCAAAGAAAACCATAGCACAAATCACAACTGTCAACTCATAGTTTTAGGCTTTAAAATGACTAAGATAAATTACTTCATCATTGAATAAATCATTACTAATCATAATTTGTGTATGTTCTTGGACTGTGCAATTGAGACTGGAGGCACTACAGCCTGCCCAGAACTAATTGCTATAAATGTGCCAGATGTTGTAAAAATCTGGACACATTTGTGATAAAGCTGAATGGTGCAAATTCCGTATGAAGCAAGAAGGGCATGATTTAAGGGTGTAATCTATATTTCTGACATTACAGGTCAAAGAAATATAGTAAGTATAGAGAGCCTTTATTAATATTGCAAAAGGTTATTTCCCTCTGCACTAAAACCCATTTTTTTCTTTTATGTCTTGATCCTAATAGATTGGGGTTTGGCTATAAATTTCTGTGCTCCCACAAAGGGCATCAGTCTGTGGAAAAATAAGAAACCAAGGTTTAAATTAGAACACTGTTTTTTTTTTTTTCAGATATTAACAGAGACCTCTGCCTTGTTATACACAAAAATGCATTATAAAATAGAATGTTTCTATTCTTTAAGAGTCCTAAGTCTATTACAACAGAAATGATATGTTAGGAAGAAAAAGAAAAAAAAATGCCTTGGCACTTTCTGATTCATTTAGAATTAAGCAGCATATCCCTACATTAAATAATAACCAAACATCACTTAGAGGTTATGGGTATCAATATTTCCATTTTCTGAGCATTGTTATGGTAATAAAGCCTTTTAGTCAAGGAAAATATGAAGCCATAAAACTTAATGCTCTATTTGAGGAGCAATTACAGCAAATTATAAGCAACTGGGTTGTACAGAACTGCTATGAATAAAATTTTAAAGTATAATAATATACTGTAAGGATTTATATAGCTGATACTACCCATTTATTTTAAGTGTTTGTCTTTCTAAAGACAATCACCAAGAAAAGCTGGATTCCTGAAATAATTATCATATTAATTACTTAGAAATGTAGGCTTCAAATGAATTTCAGATTAAGAATTTTTAATAGAGTTTGGGTATAAAATACCATATATTCTCTTCCATCTCATTTAATGCAATAGAGAATTTGTGGTATGCTTCATAGTAACATTGTGTGTGTATATTGTATGTGTGTGCATTTAATTACTTTTGCAAGACAATTGTGTATTTGCTATTAACTATTTTTGACTAAATACTGCAGACACTTTATAGAACTTTAAGTATTTTACTCATGATATTCTCCAAATTAAAATCAATAGGCTCTGAAACCTACTAGATGACTGGATTCTAGTATATATGAACTATTAAATATAGTTTATAAAATTCACCTCAATAGGTGTTTTCCTATGTATGCTTTCATCAAACCATAAAACACTCAAATCAATATGTAACCAAGCAGACATATGTATTGTATCAATACATGAATTATACACCATAATCATTATTATCATCTATTTATTAAAATCATTTCCTAAGTTTAATAGTGATTTAGTAATTTGAGTAATATTTAAGTTTGTCATTTAACTATTTTCATGCTATTTTTGATGGACATAATATTAATGAACCAGTTCACTTGAATATTTTTGCAAATTTTAATTCTATATTATATATTTACAATTTACTTGATATCTAATATGTTTCCCTACTAGTCTTTTTAAAAAGATATTTTCTCTTCTATTCATATAGATTATTTGGGAGGATTTGCAGTTAATAATGAAATATATTGGCTAGTTACTGGTTTCCTTAATAATCTTTTAGCACAGCTGTGAGAGAATCTTTTTGCAGTGGGGAAATAAGAAATTATAATGTACTTAGATGTACAGTGAATCATTCTAAATCTCTATAGTATTCTATAGGGTCTTTGGTATTCTGAATACATATAATACATCTTTGTTGACTGAATGAATATACGAATGCAATGCAAGACTATACCAGACTATACCATAGACATATAATTGAGTGTCTGCCTTACTCATTTGTCACCAGCTTCTCTGAGATATATCAAGCCCATAGAAATTGCTAAAATGGTAGTCCTAAGTTATAATTTTATGTTTTCATAACTTGACCCACTGGCAAACTCTGATTAGCTCAGAGATAGGCACCTGTCCCTGTCCCTTGATTGTCTGCTAGTGAGTTAATTAATTTCACTTAATAATGCAAATAAGAGAAGCTGAGCTGCATTTAGGTGGTGTTATCTCTGAGCTGCATTCTCTCTTGGGATGGGATAAGAGTCAGGGCTATAGAAACCCAGAGACACATGCTAGCCAGCATAGTGTCGGAGGAAAAAAAACATTTATAAGCAGATTAAACTTTTATTCAGAGAGCAAACATACCCACACACACAAAGAAAAATTAAACCATGCAATCTTTATAAGTGAGAACTGGGACACTGCTTCAGTTTTTGAATTTTATATTCAAGTTTAAGTCTCCAAGAGGTATGTGTTACTTCCCTATTGTTTGTTAATAGATATCTAAGGAATTAAATTTTGTATTCTCAATTACTACCTTTTTATTATAAGTTACTTTCAGTAGGTTTAAGTTGCAATCGTAAGTCCCTGACATGGGAAGAAAAAGACCAAAAAAACAATGAATAAGAAATAAAACTACAGAATTCTAAGATTGTTTTTTACTTAGTTAAAATTTTAAACAATAAGTTTCAAAGAACTACCAGCCAAACATCCACAAGCTGGAAAGTATGGATATTAAATTCCCTGAAATATGCTTCCTGTCCTACAAGCCCAGGGTCCTGGTCCCTGAAAGCATTTGAGAATTCTTCAAAAAGAATTCACTCTTGGGCACCCTCTTTGAGTATATATAAGAAGCTGTGGGTTAGCCCTTTAGACAACTAATTTTTTCTTCATAGATTTATTTTCTAGATTAAGTCCTTTAGTGTTCAACACTCACAAGTTCAACTAAGATAGGTGGAGAATTTCATACCCTAACAATTAAAGGTACTAAGAAAGAAAAACTGGCAGATACAAAAAGAGACAGTAGTGAGTTGTGAGAGAAGAAGCAAATAAGGATCCAGTGGCCACAACCCAAGAAAAGGAGGAGAGAAGATCAGAAGATAACAAGGGAACAGCAGCAGAGTTTCACCCATCCAATGCTCCTACAACCTGAAAAGGAATTGCCGTATTTTAGAGTCAGTTTCCACAGCAACTGAGCCCTTGTTCACTAAGTACGTTTATTCTAGAAGTTTCTGTACACCACCCCCCAGTTGGATGAGCTCTAAGGAATGAAAAAACAGCCCTTCAGGGCTTCCCTGGTGGCGCAGTGGTTGAGAGTCCGCCTGCTGATGCAGGGGACGCGGGTTCGTGCCCCGGTCCGGGAAGATTCCACATGCCACAGAGCGGCTGGGCCCGTGAGCCATGGCCGCTGAGCCTGTGCGTCCGGAGCCTGTGCTCCGCAACGGGAGAGGCCGCGACAGTGAGAGGCCCGCGTACCGCAAAAAAACAAAACAAAACAAAACAAAAACAAACAGGAATACATTTAGTTAGCATTACCTGAGTCTAACTAGGACTAAGTCATAATCTACTTCTTCTAGATGACTTCATTACCAGGTTAATCATTTGGGTTCTTGAATCATCTTTAAGTCCTTAGAGTTCAGATTTTCAGCTTCTGGTGGAACAATGAATGCACCTTTGTTCATATTTGATGCAATCTCCTCAACGCTGGTCAAAGTCTGTGATTTGATCATGTGTTTTAGCCACCAAGCTAGAATGTTCTTAAATTCTTCCTTGACTTTGCATGGGAAGCCACTAGAAGTGTGCACATGTTATTACTACCTACCTCAAGAGAACTATTAAATAGTGAATGGACTTGTTTCTTCCATATCAAGTAATTATTTAATTTTCTATTGCCTAGAGATAGAAATGGGAAAGGGAAAGGAAGATAGCCAATCTGAAATGTGCTAAAGTATCCTAAGATGCCAGTTTTCTATCCATCTATCATCTTGACATTACAACACTTACTAGCTATTAACCTGAAGAGACAGGCATTTAAATCTTAAAGATCACAATGGAGTAAAGTACACTATTTTGATGTCATTATTTATATTTCATTTCTAGCCCTTCTTTTGATTCTCATTTATAATGGGACCAGATTATAACAGCTAAGGTTAATGAGACAATTAACTTTATACATGATACCAATCACAAATATTGTTTTACTGTAATTAACCATGGTGACTTCTAGCAGAGTCCTTTGTACTCCTAAATATACTTTTTTCAGGAGTTCTCAAGGCTTAAGGGAATTATTTTGCAAGTTTCAAAAGCATATCAAGAAGCCAGATGTAGAAATATTTAATTAAGTTTTGCTATGGGAGATGCAATGAGCATGAATCATGTGAAATGCAAGTTTGTGGTAGTCAGCAGTAAAGCAGTTTCAAAATAGACAGACACAGGCATTCACAGAGAGCTTTTAGTGGGTTTCTAGAACCTTCCGTTTGACCTTTTCTTAAGTCTGTTTTTCAAATGTGCTTGTTTTCTGACTGATGTATTCAAAATGCTCCTTTTCTGCTGACAGTGTCCAATTTTGTTGTTTTATGGGGATGCAGCTTGAGAAATCTGCAGACATGACCAGCCGCTCATGTACAAAAATGGATTTTAGAAATTGAAGAGCTGTAATGTTTCTTGTGTTTTCTACCCTCACAGTGAAGCTTGTCAGCAATGCATGCAAATGCATCTGGTAATTTTCCAGACTCAGACCTTTAAAGGTATACCCACTGTTAAGATTTCACTTGGTTTGGAGGGGTTTCCCCCTCTTGTATATCCCTGGGATTTTAAGTGACTTCCTTTATGTGCTCAAAGAGAATAAATAAGGAGTCACGTTGACAAAGTAATAGGCCATCAGGAGGAGGCAAACAATTGCTAGCTGAAAAACAAGTTATTTTTTTATCTTTAAACACACCTCTAGAGGTTCTTATTTCTATTATGTTCTCTGTCAGTGTTGAACAAAGCTGTGATTAATTTGCTTTCCCACTATTAAGTGAAATAGAGAATTTCATACAACTTCTTTGGAGAATTTCAAGGCATTCTTCTTTCTTTTTTTTTTCCCTAGAATGACACAATGACACACCTCTGTACACTGGTGTCCTAATTCATCTCCTGACATAATTTTACCTAGATTTAGGGTATGTCTGGCTGAGTTTTCCTCATTGACAATTGCTCCTGCTTTTTGAAAAAGAAAATGGTGATATTTATGTTACAACCTCATTTACTTTTTGAAATCCCCTTATATCTGGCACAAAAAGAGAATGTTTTCCTTTTCACTAACAGGAGGCAGAAGTTACAGTAAAACAAACAATGGATTTCTCCCCTGATGAGGCCCTTTTTGACATCTGGGCCCTGGACAGCAGTAAAAGTGTTTGTGTACAGAGGCAATCAGTCACTGCATCCTCCATCAGAACCGGGAATTCCCAGCAAAGTCTGCCGACCAAAGCAATACGTGGATGGCCTAGAGGGAGCTGAGCTTGTTTTTTTGGTTTGTTTTTTTGTTGTTTGTTTTTTGATGCCGGTATATAGCCCTATGAAGGTTTTCTTATATTATTTTACTCGCCTTCTCTACCATAGTTTTCCTGTTCTTCTAAATTGGAAATATAGTTCTCATTCTATTTGGCAATTATTGTTTCCCTAGTGGTTTAGTGTATATGAATCATTTGTAAGATGGTGAACATTCAAGGTATCTACAGCCTCATTCCCAAATTACCTGAAAGATGTAAAGTGGTAGTTTCGGATTTAAAGTCTGTTGTAGAAAACCCCTTTCCTCCCTTTTATCAGCTACTAAATTACTATTTGAATCAGTTATTGAAAACCAGCATGTAATCTCTAGTTCTCACTCCTGCTTTTTTAAGTAAAGAATGGATATAGCTGAAATACTAGAATCAGGAATACCCGGTCTGTCATCTGTAACTGAGATAACCATACTCACTTTTAAAAATGTAACTAGTATATTAACAATAACAACAACAAATTCTGATATAGTTTCTATCTGCTCCTTCAGTTTCTGATTTTGAATTCCAAACTCTTCATCTGAGCCAAATGAAGGGCCAAATTATGCACGCTTCAGAAATTCTCAAACACCGGTTATTTAAAATACAATTTTATTTGTCATAAGGAAAAGATATCACATTGTAAAGCAATGGTGGTATTCCAGATGAGCCAAGATACTAGAAACAAAAGATTTAACATTGTTTTTTAGGAAAACATACTTATGTCTTCACAAAAAGTTATTAAATAATTTAATAAACTAATGCCTAAAAACACAGGGTTGGGCTTCCCTGGTGGCGCAGTGGTTGAGAGTCCACCTGCCAATGCAGGCGACGCGGGTTCGTGCCCTTGTCCGGGAAGATCCCGCATGCCGTGGAGCGGCTGGGCCTGTGAGCCATGGCCGCTGAGCCTGCGGGTCCGGAGCCTGTGCTCCGCAATGGGAGAGGCCCGTGTACCAAAAAAAAAAAAAAAAAACACAGGGTTTGTGATCGGCCAAATGAAGCTTGTCTCTATTCTCAGACTTGCCTTTTGTTGACTACGTGATCACAGGAAAATTACTTAATCTCTAGGCTCCAACTGCACCATTTAAGCAATAGGTGTGATTATAGCACCTACTTGAACAGGGCTGTAAGAAGTAGATAAGCCAAAGCATACAAAAAATTTAGCATTAACAAAATGATCCCTTATAGATATTACTATTTCTATTATTGTTGCTGTTGTTAAAGCATTCAGATTTGGCTGAAGTTGGATTTGTACGGGATTTTATCAACCTGATTGTGTTCCATTTGTATGAATTATACTTTTTTGCCCATGGTATTATCAAGGGTCACTTTTTGACTTTTACTACAGAGGGAACTTTTTACAAATTTCTTGATTACTTTGATTGATTCAAGATCATGACACAAAGAAGAGTTCCTATAAATTGTTACAGTCACTGAACGACGCCAGTCACCCTCCTCCTATCTTAAATCTTAAAAGAAAAAACATGAACTTTCTCTTTCAGGGTTCGGTGAAATTCACTTGACATTTCAAAAGCTGAGAAAATTTGTCTTTTTTCCCCCCTTCGCTTCAAACATAAAATTAATGACTTTGCAGCCAAACTGATAAGAGCACTATCATCTAATGTCTCAGATGAAATAATAGGGGGCAGGAGTAGTTTGTGGATTCTCAGGTGTGAAAATGCTCCTAAGTGGCAAAGCTCTTAATACATGGCTTTACCTTGTCAAGAAATTTAATACCTCCACCTGGAATACTGATGCACCTCAAGGTAGATCTCACTTGTTCTCACATGATCAAAAGCACTTGGTGCCATAATGTGTGAGTGAGAGATTCGCACCCAGGAGTTGCCCCCTGTGAAAATGTCCTCCAAAGTCTGATTATTCCAACAGCCTGGTGATTCCAGTCCCTGATAATGACGTGGTTGTCCCCAGCCTGCCGCTTAAGGCAGTCCTCTCCAAGGTCACTCAGCAGTGTATTTATTTCTCATGTGTTTATTGTTTACTGTAGCTTTTAAGCACAGACCAATTATAGTTACCTGGAATGCCTGTGTCTTTCTGAGGTTACCTAACAGAGGCTGCTAAATATCCTTTTGCAAAGCCAAGGGAAGGTAGGTGAATCTTACCGGAAGTTTTCTTAAGTAAGGCATCTATTTGAAACCAAATTCAGGGTTGTCTTTGTTTTTCTGCCTCAAGTATCATAATATAGGGAAAATCATAGATTGTCTTGGTTCTTTCCCTCCTTCTTTCTCCTCTTCCTTTACTCCTCCTCTTTCCTTCTTTGTTGAAATCATTCATGGCATTAAATGAGATTCTAAATGTGGTAACACCTAGCATGCAAAATACTCTGAATGAATAATTAATAAAATGTCCTTAAAAAAGTCTCAACTCAAATATTGCTATGTACTCTGATCAATTAGTTCTCACTACAGAGATTGTCCTCAGTTTTACACATACATATTCTTTCCTTCTTTCTTTTCTTTTTTTTGTTAACTGCTTTTCCATATACAAAACAACACACGCTTATAGTGGAATGCCCAGAAAAATTCCATCACTTCCCTGAGGACATCAGCATATACTAAGTGGCTAAGTGGACTGGGCTGCTAATGTTGCTAAAAAAAAAAAGAAAGTAAAAAAAAAATGAGGGCTCACATCTTACTCATTTGCAAAATCACCGTACTCATAACGGAGTCCTTTGCCTTTTATAATCTCTCCTTGACTTTTTTTTTTTTTAATTTTTTTGGGCCACACCCCACAGCATGGGGGATCTTAGTTCCCGACCAGAGATCAAACCCTCACCCCCTTGCAGTGGAAGCACAGTCTGAACCACTGGACCACCAAGGAAATCCATCTCCTTGACTTTAATATATCTTTTGCATTTCTGTAGGGTTGTATAGTAAGAAAAGCATATACTTTGGGAATGAAACAACCTGGATTTGAATTCCAACCACATCTAGCATTTGCTAGATATGCAACGTTGAAAATATTAAACTCCCTTGCATATTTTTTTCATTTAGAACATGTAGATAATATATTCACCCCACAGGGTTATTGTGATATATTTTTGTGTGTATATATGTTCATATTTATGATGACTTTCATAAATACACACTGCTAGAGTTAGGCTCAGAGCCTCTATTTGCAATTAGATATCTAACTACCTAAAACATTTATGTCCCACAGAACATTCTGCTGCCTCAAAAAGGTACAAATAGAGGTAGAATGACAATGCTATTACTATTTTTTAGATACGCATTTATATATTTGTGTGCTTAATGTTTGCAAGTGTGTGCACATTTCCTCTGTGATAATGTGATATTCCACTTCTGGATTCTTCGAAAAAATACAAAAGATCATGTTGAACTCCATTCATTTATCAAAACTCTTTTGAAAGACTGTATTTTGAAGGAATATCACAATTCCAGTATTTCAGGGAAGAAAAATAAAATATCTAGAATTAATAATTTCTACATTTCTATATAATAATTATAAGTTTTCCCACTTGATTTATTTGTACAAGAAAGGAACACTGTTTTACTATGTAAGATCAATACCATACACTTCTAGTGGAGCCATACTATATGTTGGCCTGATTTCTTCAATATCAGTGAAGGTGCCAGATGTGGATGTGGAATAGACTGATACTTGGTTTGATCACCAGCTTAAGATAATTAAGCATTTGGTGGAGAATCAGCTTGAAAGAGCTGACTATGATGAGATAGAGAAGGAAGCAGAAATAAGAAGAGATGGAACAACTGGAAGAAACTGGGAGTGTAAAAGGTGCATATTATAAGTAGGTGAGCCGTCATGCAGTGCTTCCACACGTATGTCAGACACAAAACATCGCACTCCACTGCAGCCCAAAAGCAGCTCCCTAATTCTTCTCAACACAGCCTTCCAGGAAGCACAAGCAATCGACCCCCACTATGCCTCTAGATAAATCTTACCTAGCACCATGATTCTCCATCATGTGGCCTTTCTGTAAGTCACTGCATTGGTAAGAGAATGGAAAGAGAATTGTGTTTTGGGTAGGTGATCTGAAGATTTAGTCCCATATGATTTCCCTTGGGAAATTCACCTCAACCTTCTAAAATTACCACATTCCTTCCCACAAAGGGCTGTTGGAGAGATCATGTTAAGACGATGCATGTGAATGTGCTCTCTAAATTCTAAATACCAACAGGTTCTCCTGTAAGTATTAAAATCCGCATTTCGGGCTCTCATTTTCAGGAATTCTGGTTTGTTATGCCTGAGGTAGGGCTGTACAATCTTCATTTTAGGCGTTTCCTAGGTGATTCCGATGAGCAACCTGAGAATGCACTACCTCAACATTTTGCATGCAGATAGGAAAATAAACTATGATGATAGTAAACATCAGAATGACAGGATAGTGATGATGGACATGGCAAAAGTGGAAGACACCTTAATGTGAATTTGGACTAAAGTTTTCTAGGAATAAGTACACTTCTATCAAATTAACTTTTTAGAAAACCGTACCTGGATAAAAATAACCATCCTTCTTTGAATTTGTTACATTCCCTTGCATAATTCACAGTTGTGTTTCATCTACTGTGAATGCCATTCTAATTATTTTCTTCCCAGTAAACATCTATTTAGTGGTGTCACATGTTCTGTCATTATCCCTGATTTGAAACATTTCAATTCCATTCAGATTCCATTAGTCATTAGATTTTTTGTGTGTCTGCACAGCACTTTGCCCCCATAGTTTTATCAGCATTTTACCTCTTAACACATCTGTGCTCCCCACCGTACTTTACACATATGGAGCTCTGGAGAGGTGTGTTACAACTCTGTATATCCCTTGAGTCTAGCTCTGTGCCTAACGCAGAGCAGATAATCAGCTAATGTTTGCTAAGTGAATGCATAGATGGGTGAAGACACGATCAAGCTAGTCTGAACCACAATGGGGCTTGGGGGAGTCTCTAGAACCCAGTGTGCAAATGGGTCTCTGACCCAGGACCATAAATAGCATTTGTTTTGATTTGCTTTTTTATAGGGAGCCTTTGTATTGCATTTAAGGTTCATTGGCTGCACGGCAGTTTGCACATCACTCTCTAGATGCTGTGGACCTTCTGAAGCCAAAGCCAGCAGCCTGGCTAAAGGACACCTCACAACTTTCTGTCAAGCAAACAGAAGTTACCTCTCTGCAACATTTTCAGGGAGGTCTTGATTATTCCTGCAAAACCAGTTTGTACATTCAAATCAAAAATGATAGTAAAATAATGTGACACAACACAATGAAAACCCGGAAGTTCATGTGGAGGGCTGAATTGCACCATATGGCTTCCAGTTCTGTACCTAGACCCAATGGGGTGCATTATGAAAGTCATTTAGGCAATGGCCTGTTGTGCCTGGTTATAGACGGGCATATGGTATATTATCCCACAATGGAGCAATTATGAATTTCCTTGTGTTGATCTTTGCCTCTCTCAAAGTTTTGTTTTTTGGCACAAAGGAGGCTTCAGCAGGGATTTGTTAGAATTCTGTTCTTTTGCTTTCTTTACTATTCACATCTGAAGAACTAAAGTTGAGGTGTGTGACTCTATTTCTTATGACAACTACAGTTTTAAAAAGGAAAAAAATAGTGGTTTTTGAGGACTTAGGGATTTGCAGTCATGACAGAACTGAGTGTTTCTGACAAGCATTCACCTCATATCTTGCCATTAGGGAAAGGGTATGGCAAATGGAAGGAGACCCTGGGTGTGCTGAGTAGGAAGAAAATAATCTAATCATACAGTGGATAATTTCTGTGTATTTAACCCGAGTCTACGTATGCGTATAATTAATCTAACTATAATTCACTCTCACAATGGGTTGAATTAGTGTGATTTTCTTCCCATGTCATTTATCACCTTCTATCAGAGTAAATGATCTGCGTATCTATTGGACTTGTTATTTACTGCCTGTTTCTCCCACTTGTATATAAACTCCACAAGGGAAGGTATTTTTCTCAGTTTTGATCAATAAAGTATCTCATGCACCTAGGACATTGTCATATAACATAATTGATGCTCAATGAATGTTTGTTGAACGAATTATCTCCACTTTGCAAGCTGAAGAAACTGATGATCATCCATGTTACAGAGCAAGGTAGCCATGAAATTTTCACCTTTATGTATAATTGCCAAGAGTTATTCTTTATTCTAGCATGTTATAGCATATGGAAAATATCTCTGTCTGCTCCCAAGCACATTACTTACTAGTTTTTAATCTAGGGGAACAACTTATTCTTATTCTTTTTCAATCTGTGAAATGGAGATATACAAACAGATAAAAATATAGTTATATAGCTATAGATTATATATAGATATGGGCACAATTACACAAACACACTAATAATTATTGTTTCTTCACTTAATAACAATTTTTAAATGTAGATAGGTTAGGTATTATTATGCCCATTTACATATATATCTATAAATCTATATCTAGTTCAACAACATAAACATGAATTAATGGATGTAAAACTCAATGTACCTGATTACCATAGAGTTACAGAATCTGAATTGTTTACTGAATGAGACTGCCTTTTGGTGTCAGTCTGTCAAATCCCTGGCTCTGACACATTAAATTAGAAGTGTAGCCTTGAACTTACTCTGTAAATATCTCTGAACCTCAGTTCTTCCTATATTAAATAGGGATTATGGAGTCTCCTTCACAGGGTTGATAGGTTAATCAAATGAAAAAAAAAAGATAAATTGCTTAGCACAGTACCTGAAACACAGTAAATATGCAATATTTATTCCCTTTCATTCTTACTATGTCAGTCAGCTGTTTTTTTTAATAGCATTGCACTCATTTCAAAATTAGTACACCAGACTAAATACATATGGATAGTCGTCTAATTCTATCTCCAGATTTATATTAACTCATAGTTACACATTTATGCTGCTGGTAGACAAATCTCTTCTGATACCCTGATTTTGACCAGTTGTTAGATTTGCATATTTTTTCCATTTGATTAGAATTCCAGGCAGTAAGGGCCTGTTTGGTAACTTTCCAGTCACCGAAGTAAAATCCAGTTTTGTACTGAAGCAATACTTAGAAAATGACAAATGGTAAGAATAGATAATTTTCAAATATCAAGTATTCAGCCACAAAGTGAAGTAAAAACTTCAGAGACTGTGGTTTATGAACACTTTTTGCTGATGTATTTTTTTTCTTTTAAATGAAAATCTATATAATTTAGTGTGTGTGCATGTGCATGTATGTGTAATATTTTAAAATATTTTTATATAAACCTTTCACTTTCTTTTTCTTCGATCTAACAGAAGAAATGGTCAGCTTTGAAAAAAATTATCTGCCAAAGGCAAGCAAAAATGCTGAGCATGTTGAAATGCAGACGGTGTGAGCATGTTGAAATGCAGACGGTGTTCTGTTGAATGCACTTTTCTCTGTCTTTTTTAACTTGAAAAAAAGGTAATTTTTAATGAAAGCTGTATAAACCTAAATATGTCCCCAACCTTAAGCTCTTGGTAGGTCTTAAATGTTCTAAAAATGGCCTCTAAGTGACATTTTTGCCCCACTTGTCAATTTTTTCTTTATATGGTTTCAGTGGTTTGAGAGTTGGGATACTGCTGCTAGGCACTTTTCAGCAAGTTTGAAGATTTTAACGTCTCTGCCCTGCTGTTTTATTTCATCCTCAGGATTTCTAAAAGCATGAGACAGGAAAGATGTGGTTTGACCATTTGAATCTGGCAACACACTGATGGTGTTTGCGCCCAGAAAGAATGCTGTCTACTAATATCAACATATGATGTTTACAAAACAACCACAATGTATTAATATTTATCAAGTGATTAAATAGAAATTTGAATAGAGAAAAGTTAGCATCTTACAAATGGAAGGATAGTTTTTGTGACATTGGGACCCATTAGCCACCAAAACCCTTCATCACTGAAGGCAGAGAACCAAATGTTGGCTTCTCCATGGGTGAAATTTCGGCAATTAGTTGTAGCTGCAAATGCATAATTGCAGGTGCAACCCAGCTGGTTAGTCAACGATTTGTTAATGTTTGATGCATAGCACACTAAGTACTTTAGTAATTAGAGACCTGAAATAACAATTAATTAAGATCCTAAATTAAGTCAGGCAAGAAATGTCATTACATTCAAAGATTCAAAGACTAAATGTTGCTAAGAAAGACCCCAAGAAAAACAACTTCTCAATTGATACACAGAGAACTTTGTAAACAGGTGACCTATTTTGCAAACGTTATCGAGTAAAAATTTTCTGAGTTAGCACCAGTGTAAATCCTTGAAATAAACAGAAATTCTCAATCACCCAGAGGAATGTCAGGCTAACTCCTTACAATCTAGCTCCTTACAAATTAACCACTTCTTCAGTTTCTCACACTTACCCC
Source organism: Aethalodelphis obliquidens (assembly GCF_003676395.1). Taxonomy (NCBI): domain Eukaryota; kingdom Metazoa; phylum Chordata; class Mammalia; order Artiodactyla; family Delphinidae; genus Aethalodelphis; species Aethalodelphis obliquidens. The sequence continues at coordinate 22,815,181 of NW_020837964.1, read as the reverse complement.
ATCCAACAACCCAAAGCTGTAATTCTCTTTGGGTGGCATTAGCAAACACTGTTCTCTACATTTCTAAAGAGGAATAGTTATGAATACACTCTGAGTCCAGAGGAAAGTTTACTTCCCTTCAGGTTACCTTCTACACCATGCCAACTATGCCTTACAAGACTGCAAAACAACATCCCTTCATTGGGTTTCCTAATTCCTCAGTTGTCTGCCTGCTTTCAAACAGCATCTCTGCTTTCTCCTTCTACCATCCAGTCAGAGAGGTACCCAGTGGTATTTGAATGAGCCTCCTCCTATATTCTGCACAGTCCAGCACTAGAGCAACACACCTCTCTCTTGCACACACTAACTGCCTCCCATAGCACAACCTCGTTGCCTTGCTGGGCTAAAACATATGCTCGCTGCCAGGAGCATGAATGCGGGGGGACAAAGTTAACCGAAAGCAGGAAACACGCATGGAAAATCATGGTACATCTTTAGAAATAGTCTCTCTAACTAAACAGGCAAAAAAAAAATTGTTGTAGCTGGTAATATATTCCATTCCATATGCTGAACAATTATTAGGGAATAAAATGCTAAGATCATAGGGTCTTATTATCAAGGATCTCTTTTAAACACCAAGGATTTAGCAAAGATGTAGAATGAAACTGACTGACAATCAAGAAGAAAATAAAAAGGGAAATGCAGGAGGGACTAATCAAGAAATCACAGAGTAACAGATTGTTCTGGTCACCTCCCCTTCAACCTATTGCTGATGGAGGAATTCCCACCCTGGAGTTACGGAGATGGCTGAACATACGGCACCTGACACTGGACACATGAAATCAACAGCAGTTTATTAGTCACATACACTCACAGCCCACAGGAAGAGGACACAGCACCATACAGCGCCATGTGGATGCTGCACTCAGGAACAGAGTGAGAAACCAGGGGCTGTGGGACGCAGCTCTGTAGTTACAAGAGGGCGAGGTGAATCCTGATTCTTGGGAGAGGACGTAATTGGCTTAAGTAATTCCATGGGCTGGCAGGCAACTGAAGCCCACTTGTCAGGGATGAGCAGGCACTGCTCCTGGTCCTCTGATAAGGACAGGTATAAAGACAGTTGTTTGGCTATGTGACATTCACAGGAGCACGCTGGATGGGGAAGCTTGTGGTTAGGCCATTTGAGGCTGTCAGATTTTAAGATATCAAAGAAGCATCTTATGTTGAATCTTCATTTTAAGCCTTACACTACACAGATGAGTGGTGTGTCAGTATGTAAGAATAATCATAAATGTTCTTCATGGCAGGGACTGTGACAATATCAGATGAGTTAGTTGGTCAGAGTGGGAGGTTTTGAACTCCTAGGACCACCTCTTAAGACTTGCAATTGACTACTCAGCCATAAAAATAAAAGAAATTGAGTTATCTATAGAGAGGTAGATGGACCTAGAGTGTGTCATACAGAGTGAAGTCACAAAAAGAAAAACGAATACTGTATGCTAACACATATATATGGAATCTAAAAAAAAATGGTTCTGATGAACACAGGGGCAGGACAGGAATAAAGATGCAGACGTAGAGAATGGGCTTCAGGACACGGGGAGGGGGAAGGGTAAGCTGGGATGAAGTGAGAGAGTGGCATGGACATATATACACTACCAAATGTAAAATAGATAGCTAGTGGGAAGCAGCTGCATAGCACAGGGAGATCAGCTTGGGGCTTTGTGACCACCTAGAGGGGTGGGATAGGGAGGGTGGGAGGGAGATGCAAGAGGGAGGGGATATGGGGATATATGTATACATACAGCTGATTCACTGTGTTATACAGTGGCAACTAACACAACAATGTAAAGCAATTATACTATAATAAAGATGTTAAAAAAAAAAAAAAAACACTTGCAATTGTTTTAAAGTAGCCAAGTTTGGGACTTTGTGACTGAAAACTGCTGTGCTTACCATGTTCTAAGAGGACTGAGTAAACAATGGTTAAATACAAACTAGAGTCACTAGTGAGCCTTACTTAGCACTTTGGAGAGTTTGAGATTCCTTAACAGATAATAACCTGCTTTTGTGTGTGTTTTACCTCCTTTATTTTTATAATGGCAGTAGAACTTGTGTGGGGCCATTCCACTGACATTAAAATAGTGTCTCCATTGACACCATAATGGCTCAGGCAATGACACAGTAATGACTCCTGTGGGGCTGTTACTATGTCTGTGGAAGTATATGAGATACTTCATTGACATTGTAACAGCTCCAGTACTTGCAAAGAGATGGTAATGGCTCCTCTGGGGCTGCTGTTAGGGCACTGAAAGTATAGGTGCTACCTACATGGACACTGCAGCAAACCTTGCACTCATACTTCAAATAAACCCATGCTAAATACACACATACATATAAACATACACAAAATGTGTAAAAAAATGAGCTGTAGCTTTGACCACACTTTTAAATAATATTGATTAAATATGCTTTATCTAGGTATTTAATTGCAATATAAAAATAAGAGATTCTCAGGGCTTCCCTGGTGGTGCAGTAGTTGAGAGTCCGCCTACCGATGCAGGGGACACGGGTTCATGCCCCAGTCCAGGAAGATCCCACATGCTGCGGAGCAGCTGGGCCCATGAGCCTGCATGTCCGGAGACTGTGCTCCGCAGCGGGACAGGCCACAAAAGTGAGAGGCCCACGTACCACAAAAAAAAAAAAAAAAAGAGAGATTCTCACTAGCACATTGTAAATCAAATACTCCAATAAAAATTAAAAAAATAAGAGATTCTCTCTCTATATATACACATATATATGTAGACATACATGCAAACACACAAACATCAAAAGTTTCATGTTTATGGGCTTAAAAATTAACTTTACTTCTTTTAATGTTGGAAATTTTATAGAATTAATGGTGGAAATGTGGAAAACACCAAAAGCTACTGTGGCAGGCAGAACTCTTAGATGGCCCCAAGAGTCCTGTCTCTTATGGTACACACCCTATCTAATTGCCACCCCTTGAGTACAGGCAGAATCTGTTAATATGACAGGGCATCAATCTTATGATTAGGTTAACTTATATGTAAAGGTGAAGGATTTTGCAGATATAATTAGGTCCCCAAATCAGTTGATTCTGAGTTAATCAAAGGGCAGATTATCCTGTATGGGCCTGACTTAATCAAATGAAAGCCCTGAAAAGAGATTCACAGACATTTACTGCAAAGATGCTCTTGCTGACTCTGAAAAGGGGCCATGTTGTGAGGGGGCCTGAGAGAGAGTCATGTAGTAAGGAATTCAGAGTGGCTTCAAGCAGCTCAGACTGGCCCTGGATCACAGTCAACAAGGAAATAAGGACCTAAGTAAGACCTACAATAGAACTGAATTCTGCTTGGAAGAGGACTCCAAACTCTGAAAAGGAATGTGCCCAGCCAACCAAGCTCACCTTGATTGCAGCCTTGTGAGAGACCCTGAGCCAGAAAACCAAGGTAAGCTGTTCTGGTACTTTTGACCTACAGAAACTGCAAGATGATTAATGGGTGTTGCTTTAGAAGGTTTTTAAATTTGTAGTAACTTGTTACACAGCAAGAGAAAACTAATACGGTTTTAAAAGATTAAATATTACCTATAACTCCTTAATACAATCATTTAGCATTTAAGGCATCCTCTCAGTTCCTAATTTCAGTTTGTCTGGGCTTTTTGTTTTTAATGATTGAGGTCACCAAATATGTCGTTATTTATTCTTCATAATTAACCAGAGTTTCTGTGAACAGTATTTCAAAATCTTCTGAATTATGATTTTAAAGGCTTAATTTCCTTATGATAAAGTAACATCCATTCATTGCGAGAGACAGAGAAATCAGTAAAGACAAAATCATTCATAATTCTGTGGCCTAGGATAACCTTAATAATTAGGGTCATAATTTAATAATTTATAATTAAATTATGTAATATTTTCCATTATTATTAAATAATAATTGCATGTATTAATAATTTACATATATATTATTCTTTTTTGGATTGAAAAGTCATATATGTTAATGATAATTTAGAATGTAAAGTAAAAAATTATAAAAATAAAGTTACCTCCTATCTTATCTATCAGCTCAGCTTTGTTAGTATGTTTACATTAGGTAGGAAAGAAGGCTAACTGGATTGATACAGGATTAGAGATCTGCCTGGCATATGCAACTGTACAGTCAAAAAAGAGTGAGGAAGGTGTGCTTTGGTTCCCAAAGGTGTGTACACAGAAGAATTATCTGGTGAGACTTTTTTTTTTTAAATGCTAGTGTCTAAGTCTTACCTCCAGATATTTTGATTTACTTGTTCTATGGTTGAGCCAAGTTTCCTGCGGTTGTTTTGTTTAATTGTTTATTTTTGTAATAAAAATAGGCCCTAGACTTGAAGCTGGATGCAAAACAGACAGACAAGGGGCAGGAATGAGAGAAAATAGATATTGAATCATCCATGAAATCAAAGTTTCATGAAGATCTCAGTGAGGTTAAGATGGTGATAATAGAAACACTAAACAGTGCTACTCAAATTTAATATACATACGAACTACCCAAGTATGTTGTTAAAATGCAGATTCTGATTTATGACCTCTGGGTGTGACCTGATATTCTGCTACATTTCAAATAGCAAGGCAGCAGAAAATATAAACTTGAAGGAAGAAAGTTGTGACTAGGAAACATAAGGTTTGATTTAGTAGCTTTAGAGGTAAAGTAGTTTCAGGTTATGGCAATTTTCAAATATGACCTTAAGTGTGATAAATGAGCAGGACTTAATACGACACGAAGATGCTTATTTCACTTCCAAAATTCCTAAATGAGAAGTTTTCAATACTGTAAAATAGAAGTATTTCCTCCCATTTAGTGTTTGTTTCTAGTCTCATGGGCAACTGAAGGTGGCTGGGGTGAATTAATGGGTTTAGAAACTTCTAGCCCAGAAGTACGGTATTGGAGCCCAGACTGTGGTTTGCATACACGCTTGTACATTCTTGCATTTGAACATGGACAATCCTAATTCTTGCCTCTTACAGTTCATGTTAAGAATAGACATTATGGAAAGCAACAGGTATATTGCTTAGCCAAAAATACATACTCAACAAAACTTTTCTTCCTCCAATTCCACTTCCCTCCTCTACTAATCTTTTTTATATATCTGGGAAGCAGAGGTCACCCAGACCTCCTGAATTTCCATTCAGAATGGTGACTATATGTGAATGAGCCTAAGGGTCCAGATGTTGATATGAATTGGTATCTGCAGTTGCAGAACATATATTTACCATCTAAATTATAACAACAATTACTGCTGTTGACAGGCAGTTTGGTGAAATCATAATGTAATAATTTCCATTATTTACAGTTGAGTGGTCATTAGAAAATGATAAAGAGAAGAGCTATGTTTGTTAAACAAAGCAGGGCTTTATTTCATTTTCCATGTAAAATAGCAAGCTAAAATAAAATACCCTGCAAGATCTGGTTTTTAAATAAATCCTGATTGCAATGTATGTTGAATTTCTTCAATATAAATGATATGCTTGTTTAAAATTATGAAGATCCCTATATGTTGACCTAGTCCCTTCAAGAATTTTCATCTAAAGTTCAACATGCTTTTCCTTGTGAAAATGAACAAAAATGTTCATTTACTGATTAGACATATTGCAGGGTTGTTGATGTCTAGATACCAGGTATATTGTGGTCAGCTCTTCATGGGTCTTCTCTAGATAACACAGGCATATACATTAAAAGACTCAGTAAGAACTCTTTGGGAGTCAAATATGAGGCTTTCGTTAAGGATAACTGAAATGGAGACAAAGGACTTTTTCTAAACCATTTTATTCTAATAATTTTGAAGGACCCACAAGAGCTATATTTTTTTAAATCTTTAAATATGTGTTGTGTTTCCCTTACAGAAAATTCCTTTTAAAGTTATTACTGAGACAGATGGGAATCTGAATAGTTGTTATGCTTCTTATTAACTATTTGGCCTTGAAAAATAAACTTTCTAAGACTCAGTTTCTTCATTGGTGGAATGGGAGTTACAGTACAAAGATTTGTTGTGATAGTGTTATCATATATACTGTGTTTAAATGACTACACATAGTAGGTGCTTTAACAGTTTTTTTGTTTTTGTTTTTTCCCATTCTCCAGACCCTACTTATGACCTGGGCTCATTTTTCTTTTGGAGTTTGGGTGTCCCAGAGAGATACTGAGAGCCATTGGTTGGCAGAAATGAGGCCCATGGTTCTACCATCTGTTACTGATACAATCACAAAGACAAGGGAGTCTTCCCTAGTAATGACACCCATGAAAACATATATTTGTAACAGATTAAAAGGAAATACCCGTAAGATATAAAAATATTTATGAAAGTAAAGCAAAACAACCAGAATTCTTAAATTGTCAGTAGGGAAAAATGGCGGGGGGCAGGGAACACAGAGAATGTATAAAGGTGAAATAAGCCTGGCTAATTCACAATCAGAAACAAAAAGTTTAATTTTACTTATTTATCCAAAATTATTGAGAAATACCTAGTATATACCATATACCTTTACAGGTATCTGGGGTCCAATGAAGAAATAAACGTGTGATTATTGTCACCAAACATGACAACCTATTATAAAATATAAATACATAAGGAATAGTAATTACAAAGATTTTATGCAAGGGATACATTTATGAAGTTATGAATACAATTCAAACCTTGCTTGGCTGAAGCAGTGATTTCATAATAACTATAAGACCTGTAGTGTGCTCTAGAGCGGGTACTCTCCCAGGATGGGTCTTTGTTTCCTAAGCATCGTAAGACTGCTCAAGGTTTCACTCTGCCTTTTAGATGCTTCAGGTTACCTCCCGAGCCCCACCATGCTACTCCAGAACCCAGGAAATGTACCATGGGGGAAACAGTGACCATGTGCTTCAAGCTCTTCATTTTCAGATGTGTAATCCAGTCCTCCACACTTGCCAGAAGAACTGCGGGTTTCCCTGGTTTCTTTTCCCTCACGCTTCTACAGGCTTTTGATCCCTAAAAGTACAGATTTGTGTGTATGTCTGTGAGTGTCTGTGTGTGTGTGTGTGTGTGTGTGTGTGTGTGTGTGATTTACCCAGCAGTTTCTAGTTGTGCAAAGGAAGTGCTGCTCTGCTACACACTAATACACCTGGATCTGGAAATAGAAGTCCTCCTCCACTTTTTTTTTTTTTTTTTTAACATCTTTATTGGGGTATAATTGCTTTACAATGGTGTGTTAGTTTCTGCTTTATAACAAAGTGAATCAATCATACATAAACATATGTTCCCATGTATCTTCCCTGTTGCGCTCCTCCACTTTTAATAATGGAAATATTCAGGGTGGGAAGCAACAGCAAATATATAAAATACAAGGCTGGAGAGAGAGAGACTATCAATATCCAAAGTAAGTATAGAGGGGTTGAAGTGTTTGTTACTTAAATAAGAATACTGGATATACTATTATTTTTCTTTCCATGATAAGTTCAGCAAGCTGGAATTCTTGGAGTGAAGGCAAATGGACACTGAGTAACTGATATGCATGTGGCGTTAAGAAAGTCAGGGCTTCCCTGGTGGCGCAGTGGTTACAAATCCGCCTGCCAATGCAGGGGACACAGGTTCGAGCCCTGGTCCAGGAAGATCCCACATGCCGCAGAGCAACTAAGCCCGTGTGCCACAACTACTGAAGCCTGCGTTCTAGGGCCTGTGAGCCACAACTACTGAAGCCCGCATGCCTAGAGCTCATGTCCCGCAACACGAGAAGCCACCGCAATGAGAAGCCCGTGCGCTGCAACGAAGAGTAGCCCCTGTTCACGGCAACTAGAGAAAGCCCGCACGCAGCCATGAAGACCCAACACAGCCAAAACTAAATAAATAAAAATAAATAGATTTTTTTAAAAAAGTCAAATATCTTTCCTGACACTCAGATTTCTCATTTGTAAAACAGGATAAATAATCTTATTCACATTTTCCCGTTGCAGAGACTACATGTCAAATCATGACAATGAGGCCCTGGAAGCAAATTAGATGGTGATCACTTCTCAAATTATTATGCCTTAATAAGCACGTACATCCTATGGGAGCATGTTTTAAGTTGCTCTGGGATTTGCACAGTTACAGTAAGTTAGAATAGATGTCTTTGCTGTTGGCACAAGCAGTATATGATAACTGACTAACACCCAAGTTGTACCATTTTCAGAGTTTCAGTTTCTAAGTCTTCACACAACTTTGTATCATGGTACCAAAACTGGCACATTTTTGCAGGAGAAAAATTTAACTCTAAGGGTTTGGGAAAGAAGCCCTTTTTAGTGAAAGAAATGTATTTCACAGGTAAAAATTAACTTCAAATGTAAGCAAAAAAAAATCTTAATACAAATAATCCTTAATAATCTGCTTTGTTTTCAAAATAGTTTCTTAGAATTATATAACCGTTACAAGATAAAAAACACTTTACTTCCCTGATTTCAGTTGATCTGTACCGTTCTTTGTGTTTATCCCCATTTTACAGAAAGAAAAAACCAAGATTATGACATGCCTAGAATGTGGCAGAAACATTCTGATCGAGACTTTAGTCTCTCACTCCACTTCTAATAAGTAAAATCTTCATACTTTAAGCAGGCATAAGAAGTGCAGGCCAAATATTTTGTATTTAAAAAAACTTTTTTTTGTATTTTGTATGTTGAAGCAGGTATTATATGCTTCAATAAAATATTAGAAAGTTTAGATAATATTTTTAAATCTTAAATGGCAATATATTAACTCAATTATATAATCAATTCCATTTGTACTTTCCCTCACGTTCCTATGACAAGTTTCCTGTAGTTGCAGCTAAAATGTACATACAATCTTATATCATGTGTTTTCCAACTAATGCAGTGCCTCTTGCATTTTCCCATGTACTTGCATAGTCTTCACTCCTATCATTAGAATTTATACAAGAAATCTTTCAAAAGATGTGCTTTAATTTGCTTAATGCATCCTCTCTTCTTGTACTTTAAAGTTGCTCTTCATGATTTCAAAGTAATTTAAATATACATATCACAAATAAAGCATAGGCTAGAATCTTGGAAACGACAATAATAGATCAAAGGGAATGAAAATTGACATGGCTCCTGAGAATTTTTTTTAAAATTTCATCCCAGATTGAACAAAGTAACTTATAATTTTGCCAGAAACATTTGCAAACCTCTTTTCAGGTTACAATAGTGGTGTAACAACTAACTTAGAGGCTTAACATAACGACAACCATGTTATTTCTCAAGGTTTCTGTCAGTGAGAATTTTGGAAAAAGCTTGACCGGAAAGTTTTGCCTCAACTTTCTTATACAGTTGAAGTCAGATTGCGGTTGGAACTGAAAGAGCAAAGAAGCTGGAGTAGCTGGACCTGACTGAGCATTTTTCTTTTTCTTCTTAGGCATCTTTATGGTTTGGGCTTCCTCATAGCATGGTAGCCTCAAGGCAGTCAGCTGAGTATTCCAGCAAGCAGTGAACAGACTTACAAGTCAAACAGGGTCATATGTGCACATTCTACAGTTAAAAAGGAGTCTCAAGCCTGTCCAAATACAGGGGAAGGAGAAGCAGATTCTACCTCTTGATGAGAGTGTGTCAAAGATCTAGATGAGCGGGCTTCCCTGGTGGCGCAGTGGTTGAGAGTCCGCCTGCCGATGCAGAGGACACGGGTTCGTGCCCCGGTCCGGGAAGATCCCACATGCTGTGGAGCGGCTAGGCCCGTGAGCCATGGCCGCTGAGCCTGCGCGTCCGGAGCCTGTGCTCCGCAACGGGAGAGGCCCGCGTACCACAAAAAAAAAAAAAAAAAAAAAAGATCTAGACGAGCACGTGGAGTCCAAGGTATTATTAAAGCTTTGCCCCTAAAGGTCACTAGGATAAATCAGGAGAGAATACATACTGTTTTAGATATAAAAATACTATCACACGCTGGCTCTTAAGTGGTTTAGCCTTGAAATGATCAAACTAGCTCTGATTATGGTTTCATCACAAGGCCCCTTTCCAGTGCCCTTCTAGGTATGCAGAAAGAGGAAAACTCAAAATATTGCTGAGTACTAGTCTACCACAGGCATGGCGGATTATTTTTCAATCTTGTGAAATAAAAGTATATAATCTTCTATAATAAAAGTATTCATAATCCATTGTTACAATATTTTCTAATATTACTCTATGCTTTTTAATTTGTATAAAACTATGCTGCTTTGGATTATCATTCAACAAATATTCAATCCCCATTTCCTTCTATAGTAAGCAGGGTTTACTACCCTGGCCCATTAATTTCAAACATATGAAAATGACTTACTTTGACCAGTGGCCATGACTCAAGTACAGGCCATAAATGCACTTATACAGTTTGGCCTGGCATTGGCTATGCCAGTGACTTGCCATAAGAGGAGAATGTATTGGGCAACCACTGCCCCTTCAACCTGGCCCAAGAATAAATACACGAGGAGCAGACTTCTAAAACCAGCCTGCAGTGTGAAGTAGTGCTACCCCGCTGAGTCCATCCTAGAGAAGCCAAAACATCACTGACCTGAAGAATAATGAGTATAATGCAAATGTGTGTTTCTATAGGCCACGGAGTGTGGGGTGGTTTGTGATGGAGCTCTTTTATATCAATAGCCAATTAATATAACATCCAGACCTGTATATCATTTTTGTTACTGTCCACAGATGCCATTTTTTCCCTACTAACACAACTGACTCAGTTGATTACTTAAACAAACATCAGAGATATACAAGGCAGGCTCATATGTAGGGGAAGAAAAAGACCAACATGGACAGTGTTGCAGTTTTTATGGCCACTTTTTGTATTTACCAAATTAAGGATGAAGATGGGCAATCTTCCCATTAAAAAGCTATGTCAGTGTGCCAGCTGGCTCAGGGCCATGATTTAAAGGAATAGTAATGAATGAGGCAGAAGTAAATGGTCACCATCTGGGGAAAGCTCAAGTGAGCTTGTTTGGACAAGGCTCCAGGGTCAAGTAAATGAAGCAGACTTTAATATCAAGATGCAGCTGTGAGTGGATAATTCTCTACTGCTGCAAGACACTGCAGGTGTGGGAAGTCAGCAATATGTTTTCAAATGGGGTGGGATGTGGTTGTCTTGAAGGCACTGGCAGTTGTCATGTCTGAAGAACCATATGCAGTGGCCCCTGAGCCAGCATCAAGAAATGGGGAGGTATTATTAGAGCTTGCCTGAGCCAAAAGAAACAGCATGGGGGTTACACTAGAAAAGGTATGTTTCTGCAGGGCTTATTAGAACATGCTGATTCCTTTTTCCTCTGCAACCTGGATTACAAGAATGATACTTTACTGAAACGCCTGAACTGCTAGGGTTTTGTTGCTAAGTGCTTAAATTGGTGGAGAAAACATAGCTAAACATAAGGATCCTGGTGATTAATGTTTCCCTCTTGGCAATCGGGCTCTATGCATTCTGAAACAACCTGGATTGCACTGAATAATTTTAAAAGGAAGACAGACATTGGATTAAAAAAAAAAAAAATCAAGAGGGCAAAATTGGGTCCAGGACCACCCTGTGCTAGGGTTCATATCTGGAGCATTTGACTTTGGGATTTCTGATTGTGTCCTACTGTGTGGTTGAGCCAGTCTAATAATCTGCTCAGAATAACAGTTAACAGCTTAAAAGAAAACATCTGTGTCCCCTACACAGCCCGTGTATGTATACTATAGTGGCTGACTAGACTGCACACAGTGGCATAGATGATAAATGATTAATAAATGGCAGCTAATAATATGATTTACCACCCTCCAAATTTCAGGAAATTATTTCTAAAATTTGACACCATAAAAAAAAAATAAGCACTCAGTGAGGAATAACGCATTTCTTTTTGTCTAAAGCCTTCTGGTGAGAGTAGGTGGGATGGGGGCTGTTGAGAAAGGGTAGCCACCTTAAAATCCCTGAGTGGGAGGGGTCAGGGAGCTGCTAGCTGAGTTACTAAGTTTGGAAGAAGTGAGGGCAAAGCAGCACAGTTTGCCTATAACCCAGGCACAAAAGTAAATGAGGCAGAAAGGAGGAGGGGTGACAAAGGTGTCCTAAAACATAAATATTTGATACAGGAATACATGAAAGGCCTGGACATACAATTTAAATAGAGATTACATTAAGTAATAAACTTGTCCAATAGCTCCAAGTATGTCTTTGTGGAACCTTTCTCCCTACCCTCCTGTATTGTCTGCCTCCCTCAGGGCATCTTTGAACTGGATTAGGATTTTGTGTGGAGCTATGTCTTTGATCTCTGGAATCAGAGTTCCTACAGGGCAGGAGTAATGTCTCATTCCCCTCTGCCTTCTCAAAAATTTAGCACAACGCCTTGCTCTACTGTATATACCTAGTGCATGCTTGTGAATCTGAAGGGAACAAAACATATTAGTTACTACTTAGTGGAATTAAACAGGATTTATGGAGTTGTATTAGAAAAAAATAGTCATGGCAGCCAATGTGAGCGTGGATAAGGAGAAAGAGGTCCATGTTTGTAGTTAGTATCCGTGCAAATTGGTTTAATCTCTTTTGGAAAAACTGGCAATGTATATTATGACATATGAAAATATGCAGATCCATTAGACTAGTAATACTGCTTCTTGGAACTTATCCTAAGGAAATCAACCAAAGAATAAAATAGGATTGTGCAAAGAAGTAGCCACTGAATATACTTTCCAAAAATAAAAGTATGAATTAATCATGTTACTTTTATCAGATAGGGTAAGAAGCATTAAAAACAAATAATGAAGTACGTACAAACCATGGGAAATGTTTGAATTATAATATTAAATGAAAAACCATGAGTTAAATAGTATGCATGCAAAATTTCTAATTATGTAAAATTGTGAAGTACAAAATGACTGAAGACAGTATGTTACAGGTAAAATGAGTGTGAGATGAAGTATTTTATTAGTAAAATTTTTATTATGATTTCCAAATTTCATGTAACCTACAGTTTCACTATGATAAAAATAACTGAATATAAATTAATTTAAAATGTATTTAGTATTTTCCACATAGTACAAAGCACTCTGCTAACTCTGGTGTTTCTGTCCTGAAGGAGCTTATTGTATAATAAGGGATAGATATATATCAAAATATTATAGTAGATTACTATGTACTAGAATTTTGCACAGGTGCAGCTTGGGGGGTGGTGGGGATGGATTCTAAAGGTAGGTGGAAGGATGGGGGTGATAAATAGGATGAAATCTCCAAAGAGATAGCAAATGAATTGAGTCTAAAAAGATGAATATTTTTTTGATGCAGACAGAGGTGAGAGGTTGTGTTCAAGGCAGAGGGACTGAAGTTTGGAGGCAGAAATATAATCATGAATTCAAGTAGAGTGTGGAAGATGCTATGACAAAGGTAGGTAGGTATAAATCTTGGGTTGTGGCGTTAATCTTAGGGACAACGTGAAGTCAGTGAAGTGCTCTGAAAGGGGGAATGCTCTGCATTCCTTTATGAGATGGTCATTCAGGTGTGGCCACAAGAGGAGAGGCTCAGGAACAAAGTTTATTATCCTCATAGGTTCTAGAGACAGGAGGCAACACCACACCATGCAGGGCCACAAGGGGAAAACAGCTGAGTGTCTTTAGGAAGCAGAAAACAACACCGAGGAAAAAGCTTTAGATGAAAGCCTTTACTGGGGTTTCTGTGGGAAAGGTAAAAGAAGAGAAGGTAAACAGTTTAGGACTAGCTAAGTTTGAATACTCTCAGCAGGCTTTGGGCTACAGAGGTGGTCTCTAGCTGCCGGGTTCCTGGCTCTGGGATGACTAAGGCAGAAGACTATTGCCTCCTGGGGTGTGTGCACCAGATGGGAGGAGCAGGGCTCTGCACCGGTTAGTCTGCGTATCAAAGACATGGTCTAGAATGGGTCCTTTGCTCTAAGAATTGGCTTGCCCAGGGAGGGATAGTCTCTCCTCAGCCAAACAGTTGAGATGTCAAACATCGTAATATACAGAAAATTAAAAATATTTATAATACAGGGAATAGGTTTAAATATTAAAGGAGAAAAAAGACACATTCTTCTAATTTATTAATAAACAATGGATCTGAGTTCTTGTTCTCAGATTTCTTTGTATGACCTCATCATTGACTCTGTACCTAAGACTCATATGACATTGGCACTTGTTTAATGTCACCAAAAGCAAGAGTTTCCACCTTTTCTTTTAAAATATTTTTTTTTCATGTTTTAAAACTAATCCTGGATGTTAAGGCAAATTGTTATTTTTAATAGAAAAGATAGGGGGTAATATGTAGCTCCAACAGACTTTGTGTTTAACATCTGCCTTTGGATGTCAATTACATGGGCCAATTATTTAACAATCCAGTAATAATCAGTCTCAATAGATAAGGATGAAACATCGTGGACTCCAAGAGAAATGGTCTGAGCTTTGCTCCACTGAGTCAGAGCTCAAATAACAGTGACTATATGTTGAGAATTTATCCTCAGGGAATTAAACCAACATTGTTGTGGTCTACTGACACTATTTCATATCTTCTTCAAACAACACCCAGAGAGAGCGTTTTAAGTTCTCATTTTCCATACAAGAAAACTGCATTTCAGAGGGGGTAAACTTTCGGAACTGTACTGTAGTCTCCTTAAACTACTCTAGTGCATCTGTGCCTTGAATATCAAGAGTGCATTTAATGGCACTGTCACAGGAGATGCCTACACAACTCAGTTCATTGAATAAGAAAAAATTCTGAGGTGTATGACATGCTCCAGAACCTGGGGAAAAGGAGATGGATCAAAACCTGTGCTTGTAGACTTCTTGGTCTAGTGGAGTGACTGATATGTAAATAAATGGTTGACATACCTTGATGAGGATAACTGAAGTAATGCCATGCCAGATTTGATATGATTATTTATAATGGACAGATATTGTCCAGGTAAGAGAGTCATGATTTCCACTTGAGAGATGGACAGAGATAAGAACATATTTTAAAGATGCAGTGATACCCTACTAGACTCATCCACTAGTCTCTGCAATATCAATTAGCACTGCTGATATACAGCCTTCATGAGTACCATGCACTTAGCCTCTCTCTGTCAACATTAGTCTAGTGAAAAGGGAAAATGTTACCTTTTATGATGGAAATGTGGTACCTTTACTGAGTGAGAGTAGTTCATATGAGCTGACAATGTGTCACTCTGCATCCATTTTAGGAATGACTGGAAATTATTCTGTTGGGAGAAGCTTGGACGAAGAATTGGTTTTGGGATGCTGGTGCCTGCCCCTCACAACCAGGCATCACTTTTCAAATCTGGGTTGCCATAACAACCAGATAGCACTTTTGGTCCCAAACACAACAGACTCCTTTATGGTGATGATTATTATTAGTCAGTTTGCACTCCAGGCAGAAATCTGATTTACTTTCCCTGAGGAAACTCACCATATGACATGCAAAATGTCAGAGAGAGAATAATACAAACTGGAAGTATGGAAGTGCTATGAAATAAAGCATGTGTGGGAAAATATACCTTGTGAGCCATTTATTATTTTTAAATGAAAAGTTGTCAGATTATTGAGCCTGAAGTGTGATGTTAACCGTGTCATGCCTGTGAGCTACATAATAGTTATTGTGAAGGCAGTGCTTGTAGATTATCTATTATGGCATGGTGGATAAAATGTGACACCTGGAAACTTTGAAGGTGCATGAATTTTTGACATTATTCTGTAGACCTACTGATTGAACCTGAAAATACATAAAAAACGAGGTGTTTTCCCTAGTACACCAGGCAAAATGAAACATATGTCTTCCTTCCTTTGCAAAAATTTAAGAATGTGAGAAAGCAATTTCACTCCCAGAATACAAGTGATCACAGTGACTATGAATAACGTATCCTGCCCCAAATGTGCTGCTTCCGAAAAGTAGAATTTAAGCAGTTTCCTTCCCACTCAAACTTAGCCAATCCGTTATTTTAACCTTTCCTGAGGTTTGACCTTCAGGCCAACCCAGAAGAAGAAAACTTTTGGGAACCTCTTGCATGGAAAAAAATTGCATCTGCTGTACAAGCCAACTATTTCTTTGTGGCATGTTTATCAGCAATGTGCCCCTGCCCAGCAAAATTGTGTCCTTGAACCAGGGATATAAAATGATCCTATTAAGGGAGCCAAGCCAAGTCTGGTCAAATAAAGCCATTTATTTTCACTGACCCAGCTGGTCAAGTGAATTTAGGTTCAGCAGCTTCACTCAGCTGAGAATCAAGCACTTCCATCATGCCTGTAATTACAGCAGGGAAGTGATTTCCAGCAATGAACATTGAAAAGGAAACAGACTTTCCCTGGCAATGTTATACTTCAGGACAGGAAAGTTGGCAAGGTGCATAGGAAACATATATTTTCATGTGATTTATATACTAAAAACACTTTCTATTTGTATACATCAGATTTTTACATAACAAACCACCCCACACATAATGGATTAACATGATGAACATTAATTATTTATCCAAAATTCTGTGAATTGGCTGGGCAATTTTTCCACTCTGGCCCAGCTCATCTGGTCTGGGATGGCTGTGCTTAAACATATGGGGCTTCAGCTGGGACTGCTGGTGGGGCTAAGATGGATGGGGTCTTTCTCCATGTGGTTTATCATCCAGCAGGAAGCTAAACAGACTTCCTTCATATGGTCTTCGAAGGGTTCCCAGCATCAAGAGTGGGCAAGCTCCAATGAAGAACAATTTCTAACTTCTCCCTAAATCATATTTACTACTGCTACATTGGCAAATACATGTCATATCACCAACTCAAAATTCAAAGGACAGAGAAACACACAACCCTCTGATGAGAGGTCCAGCAACGAATCTGTGGCATTTTTTTTAACATCTTTATTGGAGTATAATTGCTTTACAAAGGTGTGTTAGTTTCTGCTGTATAACAGAGTGAATCAGCTATAGATATACATATACCCCCATATCTCCTCCCTCTTGCATCTCACTCCCACTCTCCCTATCCCACCCCTCTAGGTGGTCACAAAGCACCAAGCTTATCTCCCTGTGCTACGTGGCTGCTTCCCACTAGCTAGCTATTTTACATTTGGAAGTATATGTAGGTCCATTCCACTCCCTCACTTCGTCCCAGCTTACCCTTCCCCGTCCCTGTGTCCTCAAGTCCATTCTCTATGTCTGCGTCTTTATTCCTGTCCTGCCCCTAGGTTCTTCAGAACCACTTTTTTTGTTGTTTTTTAGAGTCCATATATATGTGTTAGCATACGGTGTTTGTTTTTCTTTCTGACTTAATTGACTCTGTAGGACACTCTCTAGGTCCATCCACCTCACTACAAATAACTCAATTTCATTTCTGAGTAAACTCTGGCTGAGTAATATTCCACTGTATGTATGTGCCACATCTTCTTTATCCATTCAACTGTCGATGGACACTTAGGTTGCTTCCATATCCTAGCTATTGGAAACTGAGCTGCAATGAACACTGTGGTACATGACTCTTTTTGAATTATGGTTTTCTCAGGGTATATGCCCAGTAGTGGGATTGCTGAGTCATATGGTAGTTCTATTTTTATTTTTTTAAGAAACCTCCATACTGTTCTCCACAGTGGCTGTACCAATTTACATTCCCACCAACAGTGCAAGAGGGTACTCTTTTCTCCACACCCTCTCCAGCATTTACTGTTTATAGATTTTTTGATGATGGCTATTCTGACTGGCGTGAGGTGATACCTCATTGTAGTTTTGATTTGCATTTCTCTAATGATTATTGATGTTGAGCATCCTTTTCATGTGTTTGTCGGCAATCTGTATATCTTCTTTGGAGAAATGTCTATTTAGGCCTTCTGCCCATTTTTGGATTGGGTTGTTTGTTTTTTTGATATAGAGCTGCAGGAGCTGCTTGTAAATTTTGGAGATTAATCCTTTCTCAGTTGCTTCATTTGCAAATATTTTCTCCCATTCTGAAGGTAGTCTTTTCATCATGTTTATGGTTTCCTTTGCTGTGCAAAAGCTTTTAAGGTTCATTAGGTCCCATTTGTTTATGTTTGTTTTTATTTCCATTTCTCTAGGAGGTGGGTCAAAAAGGATCTTGATGTGATTTATCTCATAGAGTGTTCTGCCTATGTTTTCCTCTAAGAGTTTTATAGTGTCTGGCCTTACATTTAGGTCTTTAATCCATTTTGAGTTTATTTTTGTGTTTGGTGTTAGGGAGTGTTCTAATTTCATTCTTTTACATGAAGCTGTCCAAGTTTCCGAGCACCACTTATTGAAGAGGCTGTCTTTTCTCCATTGTATATTCTTGCCTCCTTTATCAAAGACAAGGTGACCACATGTGCATGGGTTTATCTCTGGGCTTTTTATTCTGTTCCATTGATCTATATTTCTGTTTTTGTGCCAGTACCATACTGTCTTGATTATTGTAGCTTTGTAGTATAGTCTGAAGTCAGGGAGCCTGATTGCTCCAGCTCTGTTTTTCTTTCTCAACATTGCTTTGGCTATTCAGGGTCTTTTGTGTTTCCATACAAATTGTGCAATTTTTTGTTCTAGTTCTGTTTAAAATGCCTTGGTAGTTTGATAGGGATTGCACTTAATCTGTAATTGCTTTGGGTAGTATAGTCATTTTCACAGTATTGATTCTTCCAATCCAAGAACATGGTATATCTCTCCATCTGTTTGTATCATCTTTAATTTCTTTCATCAGTGACTTACACCTTTCTGAGTACAGGTCTTTTACCTCCTTAGGTAGGTTTATTCCTAGGTATTTTATTCTTTGTTGCAATGGTAAATGGGAATGTTTCCTTAATTTCTCCTTCAGATTTTTTATCATTAGTGTATAGGAATGAAACAGATTTCTATGCATTAATTTTGTATCCTGCTACTTTACCAAATTCATTGATTAGCTCTAGTAGTTTTCGGGTAGCATCTTTAGGATTCTCTATGCATAGTATCATGTCATCTGGAAACAGTGACAGTTTTACTTCTTTTCCAATTTGGATTCATTTCTTTTTCTTCTGATTGCTCTGGCTAAAACTTCCAAAACTATGTTGAATAACAGTGGTGAGAGTAGGCAACCTTGTCTCATTCCCGATCTTAGTGGAAATGGTTTCAGTTTTTCACCACTGAGAATGATGTTGGCTGTGGGTTTGTCATATATGGCCTTTATTATGTTGAGGTAAGTTCCCTCTCTGCTTACTTCCTGGAGGGTTTTTATCATAAATGGGTGTTGAATTTTGTCAAAAGCTTTTTCTGCATCTATTGAGATGATCACATGGTTTTTCTCCTTCAATTTGTTAATACGGTTTATCACATTGATTGATTTGCATATACTGAAGAATCTTTGCATTGCTGGGATAAACCCCACTTGATCATGGTGTATGATCCTTTTAATGTGCTGTTGGATTCTGTTTGCTAGTATTTTGTTGAGGATTTTTGCATCTATGTTCATCAGTGATATTGGCCTGTAATTTTCTTTTTTTGTGATATCTTTATCTGGTTTTCCTATCAGGGTGATGGTGGCCTCACAGAATGAATTTGGGCGTGTTCCTTCCTCTGCTATATTTTGGAAGAGTTTGAGAAGGACAGGTGTTAGCTCTTCTCTAAATGTTTGATAGAATTCGCCTGTGAAGCAATCTGGTCCTGGGCTTTTGTTTGTTGGAAGATTTTTAAGCACAGTTTCAATTTCAGTGCTTATGATTGGTCTGTTTATATTTTCTATTTCGTTCTGGTTCAGTCACCAAAGGTTGTGCTCTTCTAAGATTCTGTCCATTTCTTCCATGTTGTCCATTTTATTGGCATATAGTTGCTTGTAGTAATCTCTCACGATCCTTTGTATTTCTGCAGTGTCAGTTGTTACCTCTCCTTTTTCTTTTCTAATTCTATTGATTTGAGTCTTCTCCCTTTTTTTTCTTGATGAGTCTGGCTAATGGTTTATCAATTTTGTTTATCTTCTCAAAGAACCAGCTTTTACTTTCACTGATCTTTGCTATTGTTTCCTTCATTTCTTTTTCATTTATTTCTGATACGATCTTTATGATTTCTTTCCTTTTGCTACCTTTGGGGATTTTTTTGTTCTTCTTTCTCTAACTGCTTTAGGTATAAGGTTAGGTTGTTTATTTGAGATGTTTCTTGTTTCTTGAGGTAGGATTGTACTGCTATAAACTTCCCTCTTACAACTGCTTTCGCTGCATCCCACAGGTTTTGGGTTGTCGTGTTTTCATTGTCACTTGTTTCTAGGTATTTTTTGATTTCCTCTTTGATTTCTTCAGTGATCTCTTGGTTATTAAGTAGTGTATTGTTTAGCCTCCATGTGTTTGTATTTTTTACAGATTTTTTCTTGTAATTGATATCTAGTCTCAGAGCATTGTGGTCGGAAAAGATACTTGATGCGATTTCAGTTTTCTTAAATTTACCAAGGCTTGATTTGTGACCCAAGATATGATCTATCCTGGAGAATGTTCCACGCGCACTTGAGAAGAAACTGTTTTCTGTTGTTTTTGGATGGAATGCCCCATAAATATCAATTAAGTCCACCTTGTTTAATGTGTTATTTAAAGGTTGTATTTCCTTATTTATTTTCATTTTGGATGATGTGTCCATTGGTGAAAATGGGGTGTTAAAGTTCCCTACTATGATTGTGTTACTGGCGATTTCCCCTTTTATGGCTGTTAGCATTTGCCTTATGTACTGAGGTGCTCCTATGTAGGGTGCATAAATATTTACAATTGTTATATTTTCTTCTTGGATTGATCCCTTCATCATTATGTAGTGTCCTTATTTGTCTCTTATAGTAGTCTTTATTTTAAAGTCTGTTTTGTCTGTTATGAGAATTGCTACTCCAGCTTTCGATACGCATTTGCATGGAGTATCTTTTTCCAACCTCTCACTTTCAGTGTGTATGTGTCCCTAGGTCTGAAGTGGGTCTCTTGTAGACAGCATATATACAGATATTGTTTTTGTATCCATTCAGCCAGTCTATATCTTGGTTGGAGCATTTAATCCATTTACATTTAAGGTAATTATCGATATGTATGTTCCTATCACCATTTTGTTAATTGTTTTGGGTTTGTTATTGTAGGTCTTTTCCTTCTCTTGGTTTTCCTGCCTAGAGAAGTTTCTTTAGCATTTGTTGTAAAGCTGGTTTCGTGGTGCTGAATTCTCTTAGTTTTGCTTGTCTGTAAAGGTTTTAATTTCTCTGTGGAATCTGAATGAGATCCTTGCTGGGTAGAGTAATCTTGGTTGTAGCTTCTTCCCTTTTACCACTTTAAATATGTCCTGCCACTCCCTTCTGGCTTGCGGAGTTTCTGCTGAAAGATCAGCTGTTAACCATATGGGGATTCCCTTGTATATTATTTGTTGTTCTTCCCTTGCTGCTTTTAATACTTTTTCTTTGTATTTAACTTTTGATAGTTTGATTAATATGTGTCTTGGTATGTTTCTCCTTGGATTTACCCTGTATGGGACTCTCTGTATTTCCTGGACTTGATTGTCTATTTCCTTTCTCATATTAGGGAAGTTTTCAACTATAATCTCTTCAAATATTTTCTCAGTCCCTTTTTCTCTTCTCCTTCTGCGACCCCTATAATTCGAATGTTGGTACTTTTAATGTTGTCTCAGAGGTCTCTGAGACTGTCCTCAATTCTTTTCATTCTTTTTTCTTTATTCTTCTCTGTGGTAGTTATTTCCACTATTTTATCTTCCAGGTCACTTATCCATTCTTCTACCTCAGTTATTCAGTTATTGATTCCTTCTAGCGAATTTTTCATTTCATTTATTGTGTTGTTTATCATTGTTTGTTTGCTCTTTAGTTCTTCTAGGTCCTTGTTAAACGTTTCTTGTACTTTCTCCATTCTATTTCCAAGATTTTGGATCATCTTTACTGTCATTACTCTGAATTCTCTTTCAGGTAGACTGCCTGTTTCCTCTTCATTTGTTTGGTCTGGTGGGTTTTTATCTTGCTCCTTCATCTCCTGCGTATTTCTCTGTCTTCTCATTTTGCTTACCTTACTGTGTTTGAGGTCTCCTTTTTGCAGGCTGCAGGTTCATTGTTGTTTTTAGTGTCTGCCCCCAGTGGGTGAGGCTGGTTCAGTGGCTTGTGTAGGCTTCCTGGTGGAGGGGACTGGTGCCTGTTTTCTGGTGGATGAGGCTGGATCTTGTCTTTCTGGTGGGCAGGACCACATCCGGTGGTGTGTTTTGTGGTGTCTGTGGCCTTATTATGACTTTAGGCAGCCTCTCTGCTAATGGGTGGGGTTGTGTTCCTGTCTTGCTAGTTGTTTGTCATAGGGTGGCCAGCACTGTAGCTTGCTGGTCTCTGAGTGGAGCTGGGTCTTAGCCTTGGGATGTAGATCTCTAGGAGGGCTTTGGCTGTTTGATATTACATGGGGCTGGGATATCTCTGGTGAACCAATGTCCTGAACTCGGCTCTCCCACCTCAGAGGCTCAGGCCTGACACCCAGCCAGAGCACCGAGACCCTGTCAGTCACACAGCTTCTGTCCTGAAGGAATAAGTTCAGGGAGGCAGGAGAGCACTTGGCCCACAGACTTTTCTCTTGCTGTTGCCTGACTCCTTATAAATGCATCTGGTTCTACAAGAATGAAGTCACTAGCCTCTGTAGTCACTGACCTTCAACACACTCTGAAAGAATTTCAGGGCAGAAATCAGAAATGAGACACTCTGTGCTCTGGGAAAACCTCACAGCTCAAAGGCATGACAGCTCTGGGAGTTTCTTCCCAGTGGAGCTTCACCATTAACTGTGTCCCACATTACCAAGGGGGTTCCAGAGGCCATGGGCACTGAGGTGGTGGAGGCGGGGCCTGTGGCAGAGGGCACTGCGGAGTCCGGCCCTGGGAGTTCCCTCCACCTGCACCTGGCTCCGCAGACACCCCTTGGACAATGTGCTTCGAAAACAAAAAAGAAAAGGGTTCTTGGCACGGGAAGTGCTCTCAGCTGTCAGAAGGTTTTCACGAACTCTCTCACTGCGTAGCTCCCTACAACCTTCAGGACAGCGAGAAGATGTGACACCTGGGTCATTCAGAGCTATGCAGGACCAACAACGGGGCGGAGGACGGGCCGCCGCCTGCTGCTGCCACCTTGCAAGCAAACTGGCCTTGAGAGCCAGTGCCACCAGTAGCAGTGTGGCGAATACCCCAGAGTGTGGCTTTTTATTTTTTAATGTACTTCAGCCTTGTTACCGTACTTGAGGATTACAAAATTACTGATGTGCTTTAGCATATTTTAGTTTAGATTTCCATTTGATTTTTTCTCTTACAAAGAATGTGAATGTTTCCAAATGCATCTAAAGGTGGAAACAGTAGCAGCAAGTTAACCAACGTTAAACACATAATTATAGATGCTTCTATAAAATCTCAATTGCGTGACTTGAAAACTGAGCAACTGAGTAAGTAGGATTAGTTAGGCTTATCTTCGCTTTATTTTGTTTTACTGTTCTATGTGACATAAAATAATTCTATGGTTTGATATATGTCCACCACGATGGCTGTTTTGGCAGGATGTGAAAATATTTAGAATGAAACATTCTCTTGCCCCAATCTGAGAGTATCAACAAATACTATTATTTTCATCAGCCTATTGTATTCATAAGAGATTTAAGACCATATATTAGGAAGTTGTAGAATTTAAAAAAAGGTCACCTAATGTTCAAGTCATCTATTTTGTATTTAAAAATCAACCCAGGGACTTCCTGGTGGTACAGTGGTTAAGAATCCACCTGCTTATGCTGGGGACACGGGTTTGAGTCCTGGCCTGGGAAGATCCCATATGCTGCAGAGCAACTAAGCTTGTGCACCACAACTACCGAGCCTGCACTCTAGAGCCCACAGGCCACAACTACTGAGACCGTGTGCCACAACTACTGAAGCCCACGCGCCTAGAGCCCATGCTCTGCAACAAGAGAAGCCACCACAATGAGAAGCCTGCACACTGCAACAAAGAGTAGCCCCGCTCGCTGCAACTAGAGAAAGCTCGTGCACAGCAACAAAGACCCAACACAGCCAATAAATAAGTAAATAATATTAAAATTACAAAAAAGAAGAAATGCAGAATCCCAGGTTCCACCCCAGAACTACTGAATCAAAATCTGCATTAAAAAAAAAAAAATCACCCCAAATTTACTAGTTCAAAGCAGTAATCATTTACTCTGTTTCTGTGATTCAGGATATAGAAGTGACTCAACTGCAAGGTTCCAGCTCAGAGTCTTTAATGAGCTTGTGTTTAGAATATAGCCGAGGCTGGAGTCACTTCAAAAGGTACTCATCTGACAATGTCTGAAACCTGCACTGGGAAACTTCAGCAGCTGGGAGCTGAAACAACTTGGTGTCCTCCAGCATCTCTTTCTCTGTGTGGTTTCTTTATAGACTCTCTCCAGCATGGTAGCATTAGGGTGGCTAGATTTCTTATAGGGAAGTTCAGAGCTCCAAAGGGATGTGTTCCAATAGAGAGACAGATGGAAAGTGCATCATCTCTTCTAATCTAACGTCACCATTGTCACAGCATCATTTCCTGTATAGTCTATCAAGGCAGTCACAAAAGTCCAACCAGATTCAAGGGGCAAGGACATAGACCCCAACTCTTGATGGGGGAATGATAAGGTTCTGGAAGGGCATGTGAGATTGAAAATAATTTTTAGTCAATTTTGGAAAAGTATAATCTACCACTTCTAGGGAAACTTTAAAATTTGCAACATGGCTCTTTAGTATTATTCATCTTAACTCTTCCTGCACAAAGTTCTGGTAATACTGTTACACAGTATCACTTTTTCTAGAGCATTTCAAGGTTACCATTGACATTAGTTTTGTGAACTTTGGTTTATTTCACTTTCAGTCAAAATAACAGCCTTAAAAGGGCCTAAGTACAGGTACCTTATCTGGTAAATAATCCTAGAAAGCAGATGGGAGGGAATGAAGAGAAACAGGGAAAGAGATAAAACCAATGCAAAGATGCATGGCCACTTAGGTAGGTGACTAGTGCTTTCAAACTTGCCAGAACATTCTGAGAGGACTTATGAACTCTATGTCAGAGCTATGCAATTAGAGGACTAAAGGATGGAACATGTATTCATTGGGATTGATTAAATGTGGTCCCAGGGTCATTAATCCCTCTGCATTTCCAGCTTTCTCATATATGAGTGTCTAATGCATCCCACAAGCATGCCACAAAGGGCATTCAGAGAAGCACCAGAACAGAAAGTGGGAGGTATGTGAAGCCGGTTTGTGGTGAAATACCTTGAGCTGCACTCAAACCGAACTGGTAGAAGATTGCTCAGAACCGGTCACTGCAGGAAGACGTAACACGGAGACAGTTTATAGTGGTGCATGAGATATATATGATACACATTCATTCAAGCTAAAGAGAATCATATACTGAGCACTTAGTGTGTGCTGGCTATTGTCCTGAGCACTAAAGTACATAGGTAAAATGGTACAGAAAGTTGACCCTTTTTACACATTCTAGTTTGATAAATCTACAGGTAAACAGACCATCACCGCACAACAAAATAAGTGCTATGAGAGAAGGATACAATGTGTTACTGGAGCCCAGGAGAAGCAGAAAACAGTGTATCAAAGAAGAGCATGTATGACTAGAAAAGCCTTTATGAAGGGTTGATGATTGACTAAATCTTCCACAAAGAGATTTTTTCTAAGTGGGAAATGGGGATAAAAGGGAGTAGACATTCCAAGCTAACATTAAAATAGGAAAAAAACAAGTCATGAAGTTTATACATGAAAAAGCAATTTCTGAAACCTTGATAAACCTCTTGACACAAATTTTATGTGTGAGTAAATTGAGACTCAATGGAATTAGTCATCTGGCCAGGGTCACACCCCTTTTCAGTTGACATTTCAGACAAAAGCCCAGAAATCCTATGCCCTCACCCAGCTTTTCTATTCTGTTACCAAATATTAATTTTTAATCATTTATTTAAAAACAAATATGTCAGAGCCCATGTCACTTATATTTCCTTCCCATTAGTGCTTATTTCATTAACAAGTTGAATCAACCTTACTTGTTTTTGGCTTCCCTCTTACTGGAGGAATTAGAAAATTTAATAAAAAATTTACACAATTTACACAAAAATTTACACAATTTTAATCAAAAATTTACACAAGTGAACACTTTTTAAAGTGATCATTTAGAAAATCAATTCTCCCTAGGTAGAAGCATGGAACACAGTTCAATTTTTAATTTAGGCAGTTAGTATAAACCATGTTTTAGAAACACTGGATAAAGTACCAAACTGAGACATCTCAGAATTGATGCCTCTGACACAGGGCTTGGAAGGTACCAAGACGACAAAACCAAGAGGGCTTGTTAGAAACCCAGAACTGGGCAATAGCAACTGGCATATAAGGAAAAAGGTGTGGGCAGGGTGAAATTGGTTTCTGATTCCTCCAGCAGTCAACACTTTAAGAAGCCACCAAGGATAGTTTACACAAGATTGCTCAAGTGTCTTAAGCAAATATGTCAGAGAAGGAACATGTTAAAGTTTTGGGAATGGATTCTTACCATTGTGTGGTATAGTTCAGCAAATTTCCAGGGAGACAGCTACTGCTGGGTCAAACATGTGCTTTCTCTAACCCTTCTCCTTTTTTGGGTTAATGGATAGTTCACCTCTACAAGGGGCTCTGGAATGGACCTGGGGCAGATTTTTTTTTTTCTGAGCTAAAAGGCTGGAGAGACACTTCAAATCACTGGGGTCACTGTAACCAGAGTAAAGGCCCAGATGAATCATTGCTTTTCTGGGAGTGAGGCATAAGGGGGAGTCTTGTAGCAGTTTTAATCTTTTTAAAACATTTATGGATCCTTGGAAAAGGAAAGGCTATGCTAAGAAGGGAAGGGCTATTACTCAGGTACTGCAGAAGTAGGACTTTGGAGGTTATTGGTGATTTTCTTGTATAACAGGAGGGAAGAAAGGGGGAACAAACTGAGCTATGTTAGTAAGTATAAAAGGGCATGCAATAATCCATGAGGGACTTCCCTGGCGGTCCAGTGGTTAAGACTCCACGCTTCCAATGCAGGAGGCGCAGGTTCAATCCCTGGTTGGGGAACTAAGATCCCACATGCCACGGGGCGCAGCTAAAAAACAAAATCCATGAAGCACATGAGTGTAACTAGGGAATTACTGCTCTCTGGGGGGACTAGAGGAGAGAAGCCATCCTATACAATAGAAGAGCAACAATGAAGGCAGAATAAACATGAACATGTGCTTATCTGCTCTGGATATTCTTGGTAACCGTTTGTTTTCTGTCATAGTGAAGAAATGGAGGCAACTTAGTATCATATCAGCTGTCTCAATCCACAAAGCCACAAACTAACACCAAATTGGAGAATCAAAGCATGCTCAGATCTATGTAGTTCAGCACACCTGTTCTGAGCTTCTACAATGTCAACACATAAGTATGGAGTAACTAGTATATGCCTTCCAGGCATTTCACCTGAGACTAAGATTAAAAGAAAAAAATGAGGATGATATAGTCCCTACACTTGCATAACTGACCATCTTTTATATGAGGCTTGAATTTTCCATTCAAAACGGTAAGTGTCATGAGAAAGCCAGTCAGGCTTTTCCAGAAGAATTCAGAGAAAGGAGGATGATACTACTTCATATTGAAGGTGAGTTATATGCTTAAAGTGTGTGCTTAGTTTGTCCAGGCAAATAAAGTTAGGAAGGGCATCCAAGGCAGAGGAAAGAGCATGAGCTGATGCATGGGGCCAAGAAGGAGACTGGAATATATGCCATCGGTGAGTGACCTAACACTGAGACTTTAAAATATAAGGCAGGATACAGGAGGGGTGAAGAAGATTAAAGACTTGCTGGCTATGCCACAATGCTTGGATTTCAGGACTCTAGTCTATAAATGTTGTATATCCAAGTTTTGCATTTTGGATGTGCCAATTCAGAGTGTTCATGTTTGAAGGCAGGAAGAGTAATTAGAAATCTCCTATAATGATCTGGTGAACAATTAGGATCTGATATAAGGTAGTAAAAGTGAATGGATTTCAGAAGCATGTAAGATGATAACTTTTAGTTTAAAGGATGAAGGAGAGCTAAATGCCCAGGACTATGCCTGTGACTAGGAGATTAAGTGTATCGTAGAGTCTGCAGGGCTGGCAAGGCACGACAGCCAGACCAGAGGATCAATAATACAGCAGCAATGGTTGCCAGCATGGCAAAATGACAACAGCTACGAAACAAATTTGATGATGTCAGTGAGTGCCTGCATGGAAAGATGGGAACTAAGGGCTAGACAGGCCATGTGATCCCTCCAAGCCATATTCACTTCCCATCCCAAACCCACAAAATATATCCAGCTACTCAGAGATGTTTGAGAGGATAAAACAATACATACATATAAAACCCCAAACTGGCATTCTTTACCTAGAAATGACTTTAAGTGTCTGCTTCCTGATAGAAAAGGAGCAAAGATGTTTTCAACTAACTAAAAATTACAGAACAATTTTTTAATACACCTGAGTGTCTTCTGCAGTGTCTAAAAAAGGAACAGATTATTAAGGTTAAGAAACTAAACAGTGAATCACTGGTATTTCAGAGCTCTGGGCTAGACATTACCAGGAGAGAGAGGGGGCATCAAGGTGCATCCTCTGTGTGGTTCAGGTTTGACTGTCTTCAGTATTTGACTTTTTCTGACCCTCAGAATCAATAAGGGGAGTGTTCTGAAGTGCAGTTTTCCAGGCCCCAACCCATAGCTAAGAAATCACAATTTCTGACAATGGATCAGAGTTTCCTGCTTTGAAACTAGCTTCATTGTGAGTCTTAAACTCACCTGAGATTAGAATTACTGAAGCTACTCTTCACACATGCAAAACAGCACCTGCAGGCATCACTTAAAACCCACAGGATACTTGAACTTGAATCAAAGAATTGCTGCAGACTGTCCTTTCTTCATCTGCCTGAATGTCCTCATGAATCATTTCTCCCACCTCCCTAGACAAATCTCCTATTCTCCCTTTCTCCCCTCATCTAACTCAGTTTTAATTTGGTAACTAAACTTTATTTCCCTTGCCTCATTCTCACCTGGCGATCCCTGTACCTCAGTCCTGGAACAGCTCCACGAGTGAAAGGCAACGCATGCTGAGACTATGGCAGAGCACAGCCTCCTCACAGCCCCTTAATATAGCTTTCTTGCCTTTGCAAGTCAAAGGAGAAATTTTCCTTTAATATAAAGTTTTTATAACATGACTGGATACACAAGCATCCATTTAAAATGGATTACTACAGAGTTAGCATATGAATAGATGGCAATATTTGGCTTCCAGTCTTAAGACTGCAAAAGAACACAATGACCAGCTATGTGACCTTCAGCAATTAACTTAGGTTCTCTGGTACTTGGTTTACTCATCTTTAAAGATGGACTAAAGCAGGGTTTCTCAACTTTGACGCTGTTGGAATTTGGAGCCAGAAAAGTCTTTATAAAGTGAGGGGTGGGTAGAAGCTGTTCTGTTTATTGTAAGAAATTCTGATACCCAAAATTATCTCTAGGCACTGCCAAATATCCCCTGGGGAGAGGGGAGTCGTGAGCAAAACTGCCGCCAGTACAGAGCCAGACACTGATTAAAGGTACCCACTAAACAGTGTTCTTGAGACACTGAATGAGATAATGTATATTAAAGTGCTATTAAATTCTAACAGTTTTTACAAGCTAAGGAGTTGTTTTTATGATGTTCAAGAATTTGATCATGTTTAAAACTAGCTGTTAATATGGTTCAAGCTATTTAATCATTGCAAGAGATATTGGCAATAATGATATTTCTAAGGATGCAGATCAAAAAGCTACCCAAATGTGAAATTTAAACACTGTGACCTTCATCAATGTTATGAACATAGAGGGCAAACCAAAGACTTGCACTATCCTGAGAGATACCCCAGCACTCATCTGAGCAGGAAGCACTTGATCAAATACTTTATGCCTTTATAAATGTATACCCTTCAGAATTAGGTACTAGTCAGCTTTTATGTTTCAACAATAGGAACAGATTTTAAATGAGCAGGCCTGTAATAATATTCAGTAAAACAAATGTTGGAAGTCTCTACTTTTAAACTGGTCATTCCCATCTTAAAATACTGCAGCCGAAATAGCTAAAGCCAAAATCCTATAAGGAGTTTATTTCAAGAGAAAATTATATTTTAGTTTCCTTCCATTACTATTCCCTTCTAAAAGCGCATTAAAGTTTCTCCCTCCCTCTTCTTCCTTTCTTCCTTCCATCCTTCCCTCCCTCTCTCTGTAGCCATTAACCCATGCTCATATTGCTCCTCTGCCTTTTTACAGCTGTGTGTCTGTGGAGACGCTACCATACGAAATCTCACATGTAAGTTTCTTTTCCTCTGCAAGTAGTTCTTTTTTTTTTGAGATGGCCTCATGTCCTCTGCCTGATTCAGACTTTTGTGTGGTTTACTACAATACTGCAAGCATCACTTCAGCCTAGACCTGGGGACTCCTGTCCACAACTAGGAACCTTCTTCCGGGTGGTCATTTATGATACTTTTGCATTGTGATCACTGCACCAGATGCTCACTTCTTGGCCGACCTGCTGCATCCTCACAGTGTGGTATGAACCTGGTCTTTTCTCTTTACCATCTGGCTGGAGGAACAGCTTCCTTGACTGTGCTGGTGACGAGATTGAGACCGTTCAACTACCTAGCCTCACCCTGTGCAGTCTCAATTACTTTTCAGAATTACTACGGTAATGTAAGCCAAAACTCACAGTGAAATTTATTTTGAATTGCACCTTTCATATGCCTTGTCTCATTTATTCTTTACAATTAAAATATGCCAGATGTGTACTATCATTTCCACTATTCTCCTGAGGAGTAAACTGACACAGATAAAATGACTAATCACTGGACACATGGCTGGAAACATGTGGGACTAGGATTTGACATTTGTTGTATTGACTCAAGGGCCGTATTGCCACTTCCATGGTATTTTACTCCTTGGGTGCCTGGTGGAATTATGTTTTAACATAGGACTGGGAACATTTTCCCTGATTATGGAGCCATATTCTCTATCTTTCTCCCTCTACAGTGTTGAAACAACCCCAAGAAGATTAAAATAATATTCTATCCTCTCCCACAAGTCCATCTCCTCATCTCCCCCAACCCCCATTTTGGTTTTCTCTCTAGTTTTGACCTAAAATTATAACTATTCCTCCTTGGGGATTTTACTTCATAATAATTAATTCCTTTCCATATATAATTTATAGGCTATTTAACTATAACGCTTCTTTGCATATGACCAAATGTGATGTTAGGAAAAATCACTGAAAACTTGGAAATGAAATAAAAGGTTGACTATGTGTTCTTTCAGGGTCATAGTAGGTATGGTTTAATAGGCCCATACAAGGATTGTTTGATTCCCTAGGAAAAATGTACCTTTATTTGACTTTTCTATTTGTTATTTGATTAGAGCTCAGATACTATAAAGTTACATGTTAACTTATAGATATCTGTGTAGTAGAAAAGACAACCCAAATGTAATGTTTTTCCCTAAAGGACAAGAAGTAGCTTTGTATCTAACTTAGCAAATTTATTCTAGCATACTTTTATTTTTCTTAAATGTTTTGGCTGGAGGCCTAGATAAAATTCTTCCTTAAATTCTGTGAGAACCTTCTTTACCATTTTACTAGTCCCTTCATTAATTAATGAGTTGAATAAAATCTTTGAAATGTGTTCATATTTGTATTAATATAATAATCATGTTTTTAACCTTTGGAAAATTCTACCTTAGCATTGGTTACTTTAGCACTCCTTATTCATCCATTTGTTTAGGCATACAATCATTCATTTTTACATCTGGTGCTGGGTACTGTAATACCAGACTTGAGTGCTTAGAATACAGCAGTGAACAAAACAGAGTAAGTTTCAGCTTCCATGGAGCCAAGAGGGCTCATATGACCTGGAAGACGATATAAAAAAAGTGAGGACATTCATTTAGAGCTATGGGTGTCAACAGTGACTAAATATCACCTTGGAAACATAATAAGCTTAATAATCATGTTATTTTTGGAGTGTCAACCATGGGTATTCTAATTCTGTAAGTCTTTTATAGGAGCCAGTTATCTTTAATATGCACCCTAGGCAATTCTGATGCACTTGGTCTTGGGAAATGTATTTTGAGAAAAAAATCTGGAATTTTCACATATTTTGAACATTTGAATTCCTCTAGTTTGTTCTAATGCAAATGATCAAATCACAACGTGAAAGGAAAGGGAAGGGAAGGAAAGGAAAGAAAAGGTGGGAGGGAGGGAAGTCAGTCATGCCAGGGAACCTGAATTCAATGATTTTGCCTTTGTTTTTTTTCTTCCCCCAAATATTTAGAAATGCAATCTTGGGCAAGTTACATTCTGTCTCATCTCTGGGCTTCAGCTATGTCATTCTTAAATGAGTAGATTGGACAAGAGGACAGCTAATGTTTATGCCAATTCTGAATTCTTGATACAAGGCAAAAAGTTAAACACAGAAATATCATTTCATGATCCAATATTCGTTATGCATAAGTTAATTTATTAATATTAGAGTTCATTAGTGAATAACAGAATTAATTAATGCATCAGAGATTATGAACTTGTACCAAATTTTGTTTGGTTTTGTTTTATAAGATATGCAATAAATCAGATTTTCTACCAGTTAACATTTTGTTGCTGATCTTTCTTGCAATACTGCCTAATGAAAAACAGCTAATTAATATGCTTCTAATAATTTACTGAACCATATCCTTAGCATTTAAAAACAACACTTACAAATAGCTGGAACCGTGAGGCATGGGCATGCCTGTGACTTCCAATCTTCAGAAAAGATTGTGAATTACATATAGCGTCTAATGAATTATTTATAATGGTAAGAAATGAGCTGAAACATGCATACCAGCCATGGGGAAGAGTGATCTGTGATAGCACTTGAAGCAATGGGCAAAATTATTTTACTCTGAAGTTCTTTGTAAGCAATTTGTGGCTTATTCAGGCTTCAATCTTTTATCAAAAAAAATTAAGATCACCCTTCTCAATTTCCTCTGGGTCTGTGATGGTCGATATTTTGTGAAAAAGAATACCATCTTGCCCAATGTTCTCCACTTATTCTATCCATCATATTTCTTTATCTCAATATATTTGACATGATTCATTCCTGCAATCGACAGATGGGAAACTAAAACATGTTTGTGTTGGAAATTTAGATGGACTTTTTAAAACATAATTATTTTTTACTCTATAAAGTGATATACAAAGCAAATCTAAAATAGAAAATATCATATCTACTGTAAACTCTTCCATTAGATCAAATGTACACTGAGGACAGAAACTAAGATTCACCTTTGTGTCCTCCCATAATACCTTGCACCTGCTCTTTTCTACAGTGCACATATTATCCAGCAAATTTACTGAACACATTGAGAAGACATACCTGGCACTTATCTAAACAATAATGATGCAGCAGCACATAGACAGATAAGGTTACTCCTTTTATGCAGTTAACATTCTAGGGGCACAGAGTAAATGTTTGTTGAATAACGGGAAGCATTCTAACAATAGATTTTAGTTGTATCCTGAGAATGAAAGGAAACTCCAAAGGTCCTATTCCTGTCTTCCACAATCCTTTCCCAGTGTCTTCCTTAGGATGTGACTAAATATTTCTTTTTTTTTTTTTTTTTTTTTTGCTCATAATGAACGCTTTTTTTTTAATTCTTTTTAAAATTAATTAATTAATTTATTTTTGGCTGTGCTGGGTCTTTGTTGCTGCGTGTGGGCTTTCTTTTTAGTTGCGGTGCACGGGCCTCTCATTGCGGTGGCCTCTCTCGTCGCGGAGCACCGGCTCTAGGCTCGCGGGCTGTAGAGCGCAGGCTCAGTAGCTGTGGCACATGGGCCCAGATGCTCTGCAGCATGTGGGATCTTCCTGAACCAGAGCTCGAACCCGTGTCCCCTGCATTGGCAGGCGGATTCTCAACCACTGCGCCACCAGGGAAGCCCATGAATGCTTTTTTTCTTAAGTGCATTTACCCATTCTCATACCTATTTAAAAAAATAAATCTAAAACATTCTTCAAATATACATGTGTGCATGTATCTATGTTTAAGTATGTATGTATTCTGCTGCCAGGGACCAGCCCGCTATGCCATGAGGTGGGAATATAATTGAAAAATAAGTGAGATATAGCCCCTATCCTCAAAGTAGGGACATACATTTGGAAGATGTGATCCCAGAAGAGGAAATGGCAGTGTAACAGCCTAGGAGCAAAACCATAAGGAGCATATCCAAATTAGATTTCACTTTGGAAGATATCAATGTATCAGCCTTCAGGGGTCAGGGGAGATCCTAAAGAGCCTTGTGAACCATAAAAAGGCCATGTTAGAGTTCCCTGAGGGTACTGAAGAATTTGTATAAGGGAATGATGAAATTACATTTATGTTTTTTGAGAAACGCTGGTCTGTAAAATTTGACAGTGGGCAATAAGTGGGAAAGACTGGAGACAGAGTGACCAGTTAGAAACCCATTTTAATTGTACAGGTGAGAGATGATGGTGACCTGGACCAAGAAGAGTTCAGTGGAGAGAAATAGGGAGATGGAGCCAGAGATTATTTTTTAATATGGTAAAATATCCGTAATATAAAATCTACCATTTTAACCATGTTTAGGTATACAGTTCAGTGGCACTAAGAACATTCAAATTGTTATACAACCATCACCACCATTTATCTCCAGAAATGTTTCATCTTCCCAAACTGAAACTCTGTATCCATTGAACCATAATTCCCCATTCCTGCCTCCCTCAGCCCCTGGCAACCACCATTCTACTTTCTGTCTGTATGACTATTCTAGGAACCCCATGTAAGAGGAATCATAACAGTATTTCTCTCTTGTGTCTGGTTTATTTCATTTAGCATAATGTCTTCAAGGATGATCCATGTTGTAGCATGTGTCGGAACTTAATAAGCCAGAAAATATTTCCAAGTTAAAGTCAACAGGAATTGACTATTGATCCAATATGGAGATTGAAGAAAAAAAGAAAGGAAATAAAATAACCAATGCATGGCTTCAGAATCTACGAGTGTCATTCAAAGAGCTAGGAAACAAGGGAGAGAGAAAGAGGCTTGTTTCAGAGCTAGAAGAGCTGAATTCAAACATGTTAATTTCATAGGCTGATTATTACTCTACCCTCATCACCTTATGTTACAGATGCACATATACTGTGACATTTACAAGAATTTGCTGGAATAAAAATACCTCCTTTGGTTATAGTTTCAGAGGACTTTCTGTATCTACCTCATTGAGAAGTAATGTCTTTGTTTGTCAAGAATTATTACTTACACATTTTTGGTAACTGACACTGGACTCCTGATACATAACCTGAATGGGCTAGTCACTGCATTTCATATCTTGGCCCAGGAGGCTTAGGTGAAGACAAGCATGTGACCAGGACAAAGAAGTGAGATTTTTCTCTGGGACTTTTTTTTTTTTTTTACTATTGCTGAGTGAGAGAAGTTCTCTTGACACATGAGTTGGTTGTATTCAGTCTTGGTCTGTGAGCTGTCATGTTAGATGCTACCAGAAGGCCTGACCACAGTGAAACCTCAGAGTGTCAGGCACAGAAGAAAAACAGAGGAAAAAGAAGAATACTAAAAATGACAAGACCTTAATGAAAGAAATTGAAAGCAAAAGAAAACACAAATAAATGGAATGATACTCCATGCTCATGAATGAGAAGAACTAATATTGTTAAAATGTCCATACTACCCAAAGCCATCTAGAGATTCAATGCAATCCCTGTCAAAATTCCAATGGCGTTTTTCACAGAAATAAAACAAACAATTCTAAAATTTGTACAGAACCATAAAAGAACCCAAATATCCAAAGCAGTTTGTGGAAAGAAGAACAAAGCTGGAGGCATCACTGTCCCTGATTTCAAACTATATTACAAAGCTATAGTAATTAAAACAGCGTGGTATTCACATTAAAAACAAACACATAGATCAATGGAACAGAATAGAGAGACCAGATACAGACGCACACATATATGGCCAAGTAATTTACAACAAAAGAGCTAAGAATATACAATGGGGAGAGGATAGTCTCGTCAATAAATGGCACTGGGAAAATTGGACGTTCATATGAAAAAGAATAAAACTGAACCACTGTATTATGCCATACACAAAAATTAACTCAAAATGAATTAAAGACCTGAATATAAGACCTGAGAACATAAAACTCCTAGAAGAAAACATAGGCAGTAAGCTCCTTGACATAGGCCTTAGTGATAATATTTTTTTATCTGACACCAAAAGCAAAAGCCACAACAAAAAGTAAGTAGGTGGAACTGCATCAAACTAAAAAGCTTCTGCACTGCAAGGAAAACCGTCAACAAAATTAAAAAAAGTCAACCTACTGAATGGGAGAAAAAAATTCAAATAATATATCTGATAAGAATCTAATATCTTAAGTATATAAGGAATACATACAACTCAAAAGCAAAGCAAAACAAAACAAAATCCCCTTTTAAAAATGGGCAGAAAATCTGAAGTCATTTTTCCAAAGAAGACATACAGATAACCAACAGGCACATGAAAAGATGCTCCACATCATTAACCATCAGGGAAATGCAAATCAAAACTACAATGAGATAATCACCTCACAACTGTTGTAATAGCTATTAGCAAAAAGACCAGAAATAACAGGTGTTGGAGAGGATGTGGAAAAAAGGGATCCTCTGTGCACTACTGATGGGACTGTAAATTGACACAGTCACAAGGGAAGGTGGTATGAAAATTCCTTCAAGTATTATAAATAGAACTATCATATGTTCTATAAATAGAACAACATATGTTCTATCATATGTTGATATCATATCAAACTGTTTTCTTTTGTTTTAGTTTAAATAAATGATCCAGCAATTCCACTTCCTGGCATCTATTCAAAGAAAATGAAAACATTAACTAAAAAAGATATACGTACCCTCATGTTCATTGCAGAATTACTTACAATTGCCAAGATATGGAAGCAACCTAAGGGTCCATCAAAGGATGAATAGATAAACAAATTGTACTGTGTGTGTGTGTATATATATATATATCATATGCAATGGAATATTATTCCATCATAAAAAGAATAAACTCTTGCCATTTGCAACAACATGGATGGATATAGGGGGCTTAATGCTAGGTGAAATAAGTCAGACACAGATAAATACCATATGATCTCTCTTACGTATGAAATATAAACAGATAGATAGATTTAAAAAAAATTAAGGTCGCAGATACAGAGAACAGATTGGTAGTTGCCAGAGGTTGGGGGCTGAGAATGGGGGAACAGGTGATCTGTTTTCTTTTGTTTTAGTTTAAATAAATTGAATTTAAAAAAAAAAAAAAATCAAAGGGAAGGGCTTCCCTGGTGGCACAGTGGTTAAGAATCTGCCTGCCAATGCAGGGGACATGGGTTCGAACTCTGGTCAGGGAAGATCCAACATGCTGCAAAGCAACGAAGCCCATGTGCCACAACTACTGAGCCTGTGCTCTACAGCCCGTGAGCCACAACCACCGAGCTTGTGTGCCATGACTACTGAACCCTGCGCGCCCAGAGTCTGTGCTCCGCAACAAGAGAAGCCACCACAATGAGAAGCCCGCGGACCACAACGAAGAGTAGCCCCCCTCGCCACAACTAGAGAAAGCCCACACACAGCAGTGAAGACCCAACACAGCCAAAAATAAATAAATTAATTAAATTTAAAAAAAAAAAAAGCAAAGGGAAAAAGAGACAACTAGTATTGCATGACATGTGACTTCCTGACTCTAGGCTTCCCCGAGGTAACTACTTTCCGACACTTATGGTGATTAGTAGTTGTTTAAAGTCAATAACTGACATTTTTTTTCACATCAACTGTTGGAAGGTAAATTACTATAGCTTTCATCCAATAGAGATCAAATCAACTTGGCCTCCCACTCTTTGTGGTTTGTGCAAGGTCCATGGCAACCCAGTCACTCTAATCTCTACTATTTTCCCAGATGCTTGCTCACCCTGAATCTCATTAAGAACTACTTGAAATTATCCAAAATCCCAATACTCTATCATGCCTCTAAAGTCTTGCTTTTTGCATTTGCTCTCCAGAAGGCACTTTACTTTTTTGCTTAAACATCTACTTGTTATTAAAGTCATAGCTCAAGTATCACCTTCCCCAGGAACTGCTTTCTTCTTCAAGGTGAGTTAAGTACTAGCCCTTTGACCTCCCATAGATCCCTGACCTCAGCTTGTTATACTCTAATGTAGATTAATAAGTTTTTGTTTTGTTTATCCTATTCCTAATTTGATTCTCTGAGAGCTTCCATTCACCTCTTAAGAGTCAGCTTCATAATGATCACATTTGTGACATATCTTTTGGCTGACTTTTAGAGAAGTTGATCTCACTCAACCTGGTGTAGGCTTAAGCTAGATTATCACATCTTGCTCTATTATATATTCAAAAATGCGCTTTATTTGTTTCTATATCCCCATGACCTAGCACAGGATCTGGTGCACAGTAGATACTTAAGGAATGCTGTCTAGACTGAATTTCACGGACAACATGCCATATACATATGCAAGTGACTGATTAGGTTTATTCCCACCCCCCACCCCACCACATGTTTTTGAAATCTGCCTATATTCACCATTCCACTTGGAAAAATGGTTCCTTAAACATGTAATAAAATCCCTGAGTCTCTCCTTCCAAGGTTTGCTTGCTATGACAGTGCAGAACTCAAACTCTCTATGACAACACTTCATGGCCATGATTCCACCTGGAATTTCTGCCTTCCTAAGAATGCAAACCAGGAGGGCCTGGCTTCTCAGTGACCCTGTGAATGGTAGAAGCAATCAACATCTGGCAGTGTCTTGTGTCTGTGAGGGAAAGTTTTCTTTGTCCCTAGAGACTCAATGGCTGAACAGAGAACTGTAATCACAAAAGTCCTTCTACAAATATTTGAGTATAAAAATACCCACTATACCAGGAATTTTTTTTCCCAGATAAACTGGACAGATTACATACAGCGGTGTTGGTGGCTCCAAAAAAAGTGTAAGAGGGTATTCTGCAGCCCAACTGGTACCCTTAAGATGGCTTCTACTATTTTTTTTAAGTTCTCTCTGGGGTAGATTAGACCAATAAATAAATAACCTAATCAATAAATGTGTATTTATGACAATGTGAAGACAAGTCCTGGGAGGATTCAGGTATGCCATACTACTGAGACAGGAAGTAAGAAGTGCTCATGTGGTGTCACAGATTCTAGGGTCTACATCCTTTCTCAGTCGCAAATCTCAGAGTAATTTCTGTATCCATATAAATTGATCCCTCAGTTGTGTTTTTCAATAAAGAATTCAAGGTGCAGAAGAGTGTGCCTAGTATACTACCATTTGTTAAAAAAAAAAAAAAAAAAGAAGGAAGTATGTTTGCTAGTAGGTATTTAATTTTCTCTGAAGCATACTCAAGAAATCAGTAAAGGGGACTGCCTCCAGGTAGGGAAACTGGTTA
Source organism: Aethalodelphis obliquidens (assembly GCF_003676395.1). NCBI lineage: Eukaryota > Metazoa > Chordata > Mammalia > Artiodactyla > Delphinidae > Aethalodelphis > Aethalodelphis obliquidens. The sequence continues at coordinate 22,775,728 of NW_020837964.1, read as the reverse complement.
TCTGGAGTAGAGGGGTAGGAGGCAATTTTTTTCCTATATAACATTTGTGCTTTGTGGATTTTGATCCATGACAGTGTGTGTTACCCATTCAAAAATAAAATAACAATGTATCTGGCTAAAAGACTGACGTCTGACTCAAGTCATTTGGGAATGTGCTAGTTTTCAAAGTAGCCAGAACATCTACATCTCCCCTGGGGCCTATCATACGTCCTTTCTCTTCCTTTTAGATGTCATCTGTGAATTCTCTTGTACTGATTAATACTAGATGGGTTCATATGATGCCTGCTGCATTAGGGGTTTGTTTCTGTCATAAAGCTTTCCCCATACTAATATGGGCATAATCAAAACATCAGCACCAGAACTTTCCAGAGGCCAATTAGGCAAAGATTTCCTTCCAAGAATTTGAGCCCCACTGACAAAAAAATGAGAAAACCTACAACAGATTTCATGAGGCATCAAATATACACTGAGTGCCTACTGGGCATGACTGAGTAATTTACATTTACAGTGGGAGTTACATTATACTTACCTTGAAAACAGATCAATAACAGATAGAAGGAAGAAAATGAGCATTTGTTAAACCACTACTAGATGTGAGACTTTTGAGACAGGTGCTTTCATATATTAATTCATTTAATCCCCTCAAACCCATGTGAGAGAGATATTTTTATTGTTTTATAATTGAGAAAACAGATAGGAGATATTAAATAACTCATCCATGCATGCAGGCTCTCTGACTCCAAGGCTCTTTCTACCAAACACCTGTGGAACTATAAAAATGGTGTAAAAATAGTAAAAATTGGAAAGGTCATTTCTTTGTGTCTGCCTTGTTGGATTAATCCTATGCAACAAAATGTCACCGTCAAATTTATGATATATTTTATAAAATGCCTTAATCTGTTTTACTCATCACTTAAGGGTACACTCCAGAGACTGGTAACTTGATCTTTATTTTCCTACTAACAGATGTTGCTACTCAGAAACATGTAATTGAGCACTTCAGGGCAATTATTTAAAAATATAATGCTCACCTTTCCAATAACTTTCCATGTGGTTCCCTGAAATTAAGACACATTTCATGTTAACTCGTCAAAGGGCCCCATGCCCCTTCCTTTGAGACAATCCTACCTCAAAAAGTACAGTTTTAAATTGCCAACCCAGTACAAAGAGGAAGAACGTCAGGCCTCCTACATATTGAGACCCGTCTGTCACCAGATCTGGAGCAGCTTTCTGAGGCTTTTTAAGCATCTCTCCCTTGTTTCCTTTCCTTGCATCCAGGTGATTATTGCATTCATAAAGCATTTTTCTCCTTTTCAGAAATTCCAGAATCCTAAAGTACATCTGTATCAGGCAAGATTTTAAAGGACAATTTAAATAGTCAGTGCAATTACTTTATTTCTCCAAATGTGCTATGCTCTAACACACCTTTCTGCCTGTCTACCTGCAATTTCCTCTACCAAGCATGCTGCTGCCTAGCCCACCCACCCCATCATCTCCAGCTAATCTTCATTTATTCTTCAAGATCCATTTCATCACTGCCTTTTCTCAGCAACATTCCTGATGCCACCCTACTCTCCAGGCACAGTTATGTATCTCCCCACGTGACCATGTTGAACATTATGAAAAACAGCTATTTCCTGCATTTGTTTACCATCTCTCCACCTCTAGACTAATGCTACTCACAAATTGCTGTACATACTCACACAGGGCAAAAACTATGCTGTTAAAAAAAACAAGCTGTGCCTAGGACAGTGTCTCATTCAGTGGTAGAATACATTTTTGATGAATGAATGAAAATGTATTATTTGTTTTTTATTAGAGCAACAGAAATTAATTGAGCCACTACTGCGTACAGACCACTATGCTGGGTGTAGTATGGGCCCCAGACACACACAGCCTCTGCCCAGAAGAAGGTACAGACCTACCGCACCACTTATACACTCTAAGATGTATGGCAAATTCATTAACTCCATTATACAGCAGTTCCTTATTAGGAAAGTGAGGAAAATAATAGTATTCTAACTTCATAAGGTTGTCCTGTGTATTTAATGATAAATGTGTATTAGATATTAACTGATGGAGCTGGAACATAGTAAGCATTAAGGAACCTATCATCCATTTGGGAACGCAAGACAAGAACAAAGAGTTCAGAAAACAATTATTCTCCTTTGGATCATCTACATTCTCCAATTTATAGGTCAAAGTTCTCCTGGTGGTGGCAGTGGGAAAGGAATTAAAGGAGGGGACAAGGGTGGGGGGCTGATCCACCAAACCCTCTCTGCTACTATGCTGACCCATCGTCCTGATATTCACAACTGCTCCTCAACGCTCTTCTTAGATGGATGATCATGTTGTGTCTCTTTGCTCTTGAACGATCCTAGGTCTCTAGGTAAAAGTTACTACTATTTATTATTCACATAGCTTAAGTCCTCAATGTAGCTCAGAAAGACAATTTACGAAACTATACCCAAGGTCCTAGCTGGACATCATCTTTTCTTTCAATCTCCCTGGGAAAGAAATGACACCTGGGTAATTGCAGCCCAAATCCACCCTGATTGGGTAACTCAACAGTTCAACTGGATATTCAGGGAGTCCATCCTAATCTTTTCTTATATACAAATCCATGACTACCTTGTTTCTTTAAAAAAAAAAAAACAATTTTAGAAATAGCCAGCATTTTCTACGTACACACCTGCCCTAAATCAGTTACACTACCACATATCTCTGCTCCAAAGATATCCATCTTTTAAAAGGGCACATTATATGCAACTTGAAAACCAGATACTTAATATTCCCTACCATGAAAATGTGCTTCAAAAGTAATATGAAGGGGCTTCCCTGGTGACGCAGTGGTTGAGAGTCCGCCTGCCGATGCAGGGGACACGGGTTCGTGCCCCGGTCTGGGAAGATCCCACATGCCGCGGAGCAACTAGGCCCGTAAGCCATGGCCGCTGAGCCTGCGCGTCCAGAGCCTGTGCTCCACAGCAGGAGAGGCCACAACAGTGAGAGGCCCACGTACGGCAAAAAAAAAAAAAAAAAAGTAATATGATGTTTATCCTATACTGGATCTCTTGCCTCACACTGTTGCATTCGAAAGCCCAGCAGCTCAGGGGTAAATGGAGGCTCAAAAGTTCTATGTTCTTACACTAAAGAAACTGAATAGTGAAACACAAAACACACAAAGATTATAAAGCAATGAATGTGACTTTTCACTTCCTCAATTAAAAAATATTTTACTAAAAAAAAAAAAAAAAAAAAAATATTTTACTAAATTTACACAGCATTTGTTAATTTTATCATTTATTATTATTCTTTTAGCAAACTTTATTTATTGACTGACTGATTGACTGATGTGAACCATTTTTTAAAGTCTTTATTGAATTTGTTACAATACTGCTTCTGTTTTATGTTTTGGTTTTTCCGCCATGAGGCATGTGGGATCTCAGCTCGCCGACCAGGGATTGAACCTGCACCCACTGCATTGGAAGGCAAAGTCTTAACCCCGACCAGGGATTGAACCTGGACCTACTGCACTGGAAGGCAAAGTCTTAACCACTGGACCGCCAGGGAAGTCCCCAGCAAACTTCACTTTAGATGTGGGATCTTATATGAACATATAGACAGCATGACAATCAAAAAGAAAGTATAAATGCAATATTATTTTTTTTAATTTAATATACCATGTTTTTAAGTTGATGCCACTTCCTTAAAAAAACGACCAATTATCACGAGAACGTGCCCAGTTTGGTGAAAGGAATTCAATGTGGCCTAATTAATTCTAGTTTCCTTTTCCACTGGGGAGATATATTTTACTTATACAGACACTGTAAGTATAACTGCCAAAATGGTGATAAGAGTTTAGATGAATACCACCTCTAGCAAACACTATAACTCAAACTTTCCAGCAGCACAAAACTAACTGTCAGCTCAGGTAGGTGTATTAGCATTAAATTTTGGATCCCTTTTGGACATACATTTTCAGCTTTATAATGTATGAGTAATCAGTTGGAATAAAAAAATGTAGAAAAGTTTCTAAGCTATTTAGAGTCAGGGACTATAGCCTGCATTTCATAATCTTTATAAATTCTTTTAGTTCACATGACAATATGTTATGCTTCAACCACTCAGAGTGAAAATGTGTCAATACTTTTAATATGGTCTTCATCTTCTTCTAAAATAACAGTGCAATTCCTATGAAAAGCTCACCAAAAGTGAAGATACTACATGCAATAAGTTAGAATGAGGAAGCCTAAAGGAGTTGGATATTCTTAATTTATTAGTTTATTAATTATCCTAGGATAAGATTTTTCAAGCTTGTTCACACACTAATTTAATTCACATTTAATTTGATTTAGCTTGGCCAGAAAGTATGTATATTTTAGATAATAATCAAGTAAAATTTTTATGTCAAAATTGACCATTAACAAATTTACTTTTGAAGAGGTACCTGTTACATGACTTTTTTAATAAAAAAAGACAACTGTAAAAATAAGCATAAATTTCTGTCAAAGATACACTGGAGGAGCCAACTATTTTGGGTTATACCTGCTATTTAATGCCATATTATAAATATTAAAGTTGAAATATGTTAAAATAAAAAAGTAAAAATAGCAACAATATATCTTTTGTAATGTGTTTCACCAAATTCATTAAGTACTCCAAATACGTTTTAAACTTTGATATAGTATTTATACTTCTGGGAATCTATTTTAAGAAATGAACATTAAAAACAGATAGCATTTTAAGTAATAAAAATTTCTGTTAAAAATATGTGAAATACAATAAATATCTAAATATATATGGATGTTGAAGTAAACCATTAACTATCAGTGAAAAATTCTATGTAGCTATTGACAATAGCAGCGGTACAATTATCTAACATTATGAAAAAATATTATATTAGATTGACCATATATTTGATTTACTCAAGGCAGTCCCAGTATAGCCTTTTGCAGGTAGGTTAAAAATTGTTAATTACTTTAGGTTCTTCCTTTCATTTTTACGGGTCAATTACATGTTCATTGTACTTGTTTTATATATATATATATATATATATAAAATTTAAGGAGGAAAAATACTCAAGAATATGTACAATTATAAAAGGCACAAATAAATAACAAGTTTACGAATAGGTTCAGAAAAAATGTAAGTGGCTTTATTTTGTTAAATACAGTGGTTGTTAAAAATATTAACAGTGGTTGTTTACTGTTTTGGGGGCTACAGGTAATTTTACTTGATTCTATATTACACTGTTGGTCAAATGTTTTCCACAGTGAACATGAATTACAATGAAAATGGCATAAAATAAGTAATTTAATTTAAATTATATATATTTATTAACCTGTTTTAGATAACTTGTATTGAAAAGGGTTTATATTAACTTAGGATCTTAAAAAACATAACTGGAGTCATGGTTCAAGATGGCGGAATAGAAGGACATGCTCTCACTCCCCCTTGTGAGAGCACCGGAATCACAACTAACTGCTGAACGATCATCAACAAGAAGACACTGGAACACACCAAAAAAGATACCACACATCCAAAGACAAAGGAGAAGCCACAATGAGATGGTAGGAGGGGCACAATCAAAATAAAATAAAATCCCGTAACTGCTGGGTGGGTGACTCACAAACTAGAGAACACTTATACCACTGAAGTCCACTCACTGGAGTGAAGGTTCTGAGCCCCATGTCAGGCTTCCCAACCTGGAGGTCCAGCAACAAGAGGAGGAATTCCTAGAGAATCAGACTTTGAAGGCTAGCGGGATTTGATTTCAGGACTTCAACAGGACTGGGGGAAACAGACACTCCACCCTTGGAGGGCACACACAAAGTAGTGTGCGCATCGGGACCCAGGGGAAGGAGCAGTGACCCCATACAAGACTGAACCAAACCTACTTGCTAGTGTCGGAGGGTCTCCTGCAGAGGCGGTGGGTGGCAGTGGCACACCATGAGGAAAAGGACACTGGCAGCAGAAGTTCTGGGAAGTGCTCCTTGGCATGAGCCCTCCCAGAGTCCACCATTAGCCTCACCAAAGAGCCGGGTAGGCTCCAGTGTTGGGTCGCCTCAGGCCAAACAACCAACAGGGAGGGAACCCAGCTGCACCCATCAGCAGACAAGCAGATTAAAGTTTTACTGAGCTCTGCCCACCAGAGCAACATCCAGCTCTACCCACCACCTGTCCCTCCCATCAGGAAACTTGCACAAGCCTCTTAGATAGCCTCATCCACCAGAGGACAAAGAGCAGAAGCACGAAGAACTACAATCCTGCAGCCTCTGGAACAAAAACCACATTCACAGAAAGATAGACAAGAGGAAAAGGCAGAGGGCTATGTACCAGATGAAGAAACAAGACAAAACCCCAGAAAAACAACTAAATGAAGTGGAGATAGGCAACCTTCCAGAAAAAGAATTCAGAATAACGACACTGAAGATGATCCAGGACGTCGGAAAAAGAATGGAGGCACTGATCGAGAAGATGAAAGAAATGTTTAACAAAGACCTAGAAGAATTAAAGAACAAACAACTAGAAGAATTAAAGAACAAATAGAGATGAACAATAAAATAACTGAAATGAAAAATACACTAGAAAGAATCAACAGCAGAATAACTGAGGCAGAAGAATGGATAAGTGACCTGGAAAACAGAATGGTGGAATTCACTGCCTCAGAACAGAATAAAGAAAACAGAATGAAAAGAAATGAAGACAGACTAAGAGACCTCTGGGATAACGTTAAACACAAAAACATTTGCATTACTGGGATCCCAGAAGGAGAAGAGAGAGAGAAAGGACCCGAGAAAATATATGAAGAGATTATAGTTGAAAACTTCCCTAACATGGGAAAGAAAACAGCCACCCAAGTCCAGGAAGCGCAGAGAGTCCCAGGCAGGAAAAACCCAAGGAGAAACACGCCGAGACACATAGTAATCAAACTGACAAAAATTAAAGACAAAGAAAAATTATTGAAAGCAACAAGGGAAAAATGACAAATAACATACAAGGAACTCCCATAAGGTTAACAGCTGATTTCTCAGCAGAAACTCTACAAGCCAGAAGGGAGTGGCATGATATATTTAAAGTGATGAAAGGGAAGAACCTACAACCAACATTATCCTACCCCACAAGGATCTCATTCATTCGATGGAGAAATCAAAAGCTTTACAGACAAGCAAAAGCTAGGAGAATTCAGCACCACCAAACCAGCTCTAAGACAAATGCTAAAGGAACTTCTTTAAGTGGGAAACATAAGAGAAGAAAAGGACCTACAGAAACAAACCCATAACAATTAAGAAAGCAGTAATAGGAACATACATATCGATAATTACCTTAAATGTGAACTGATTAAATGCTCGAAACAAAAGACAGAATACTGCTGAATGGATACAAAAACAAGACGCATCTATATGCTGTCTACAAGAGACCCACTCCAGACCCAGGGACACATACAGACTGAAAGTGAGGGGATGGAAACAGATATTCCATGCAAATGGAAATCAAAAGAAAGCTGGAGTAGCAATACTCATATCAGATAAAATAGACTTTAAAATAAAGAATGTTACGAGAGACAAGGAAGGACACTACATAATGATCAAGGGATCAATCCAAGAAGAAGATGTAACAATTATAAATATATATGCACCCAACATAGAAGTACCTCAGTACATAAGGCAACTGCTAACAGCTATAAAAGAGGAAATCAACAGTAACACAATAATAGTGGGGGACGTTAACACCTCACTTACACCAATGGACAGATCATCCAAACAGAAAATTAATAAGGAAACAGGGCTTTAAATGACACAACAGACCAAACAGATTTAACTGATATTTATAGGATATTCCATCCAAAAACACCAGATTACACTTTCTTCTCAAATGCACATGGAACATTCTCCAGGATAGATCACATCTTAGGTCACAAATCAACCCTTAATAAATTTAAGAAAATTGAAATCATATAAAGCATCCTTTCGGACCACAACACTATGAGATTAGAAATCAATTACAGGGAAAAAAACGTAAAAAAAAACCAAACACATGGAGGGTAAACAATACGTTAGTAAATAACCAAGAGATCACTGAAGAAAATCAAAGAGCAAATCAAAAAATACCTAGAGACAAATGACAATGAAAACAAAACAATCCAAAACCTATGGGATGCAGCCAAAGCACTTCTAAGAGGGAAGTTTATAGCAATACAAGCCTACCTCAAGAAACAAGAAAAATCTCAAATAAACAATCTAACCTTACACCTAAAGGAAATAGAGAAAGAAGAACAAACAAAACCCAAAGTTAGTAGAAGGAAAGAAATCATAAAGATCAGAGCAGAAATAAATGAAATAGAAACGAAGAAAACAATAGCAAAGATCAATAAAACTAAAAGCTCGTTTGTTGAGGTGATAAACAAAATTGATAAACCATTAGCCAGACTCATCAAGAAAAAGAGGGAGAGGACTCAAATCAATAAAATTAGAAAGGAAAAAGGAGAAGTTACAACAGACACTGCAGAAGTACAAAGCATCCTAAGAGACTACTGCAAGCAACTCTATGTCAATAAATGCAAAACCTGGAAGAAATGGACAAATTCTTAGAAAGATATAACCTTCCAAGGCTGAACCAGAAAGAAATAGAAAATACGAACACACCAATCACAAGTAGTGAAATTGAAACTGTGATTAAAAATCTTCCAACAAACAAACGTCCAGGACCAGATGGCTTCACAAGTGAATTCTGTCAAACATTTAGAGAACAGCTAACAACCATCTTTCTCAAGCTCTTCCAAAAAATTGCAGAGGGAGGAACGCTCCCAAACTCATTCTATGAGGCCACCATCACCCTGATAAAACCAGACAAAGATATGACAAAGAAAGAAAATTACAGACTAATATCACTGATAAATATAGATGAAAAAAATCCTCAACAAAAGACTAGCACACAGAATCCAACAGCACATTAAAAGGATCATACACCACGATCAAGTGGGATTTATCCCAGGGATGCAAGGATACTTCAATATAGGCAAAACAATCAATGTGATACAGCATATTAACAAACTGAAGAATAAAAACCATATGATCATCTCAATAGATGCAGAAATAGCTTTCAACAAAATTCAACACCCATTTATGATAAAAACTATCCAGAAAGTGGGCATAGAGGGAACCTACCTCAACATAATAAAGGCCATATATGACAAGCCCACAGCAAACATCTTTCTCAATGGTGACAAAATGAAAGCATTTTCTCTAAGATCAGGAACAAGACAAGGATGTCCACTCTCACCATTATTATTCAACAGAGCTCTGGAATTCCTAGCCACAGCAATCAGAGAAGAAAAATAAAGGAATCCAAATTGGAAAAGAAGAAGTAAAACTGTCACTGTTTGCAGATGACATGGTACTACACATAGAGAATCCTAAAGATGCCACCAGAAAACTACTAGAGCTAATCAATGAATCTGGTAAAGCTGCAGGATACAAAATTAATGCACAGAAATCTCTTGCATTCCTATACACTAATGATGAAAAATCTGAAAGATAAATTAAGGAAACACTTCCATTTACCACTGCAACAAAAAGAATAAAATACCTAGGAATAAACCTACCTAGGGAGACAAAAAACCTGTATGCAGAAAACGAGAAGACACTACTGAAAGAAATTAAAGATGATACAAACAGATGGAGAGACATACCATGTCCTTGGATAGGAAGAATCAACACTGTGAAAATGACTATACTACCCAAAGCAATCTACAGATTCAATGCAATTCCAACCAAATTACCAATGTTATTTTTTACAGAACTAGAACAACAAAATCTTAAAATTTGTATGGAGACACAAAAGACCCTGAATAGCCAAAGCACTCTTGAGGGAAAAAAAGGGGGCTCGAGGAATCAGACTCTCTGACTTCAGACTATACTACAAAGCTACAGTAATCAAGACAATATGGTACTGGCACAAAAACAGAAATATAGATCAATGGAACAGGATAGAAAGCCCAGAGATAAACCTACACACCTATGGTCAACTAATCTATGACAAAGGAGGCAAGGATATACAATGGAGAAAAGACAGTCTCTTCAATAAGTGGTGCTGGGAAAACTGGACAGCTACATGTAAAAGAATGAAATTAGAACACTCCCTAACACCATACACAAAAATAAACTCAAAATGGATTAGAGACCTAAATGTAACACTGGACAGTATAAAACTCTTAGAGGAAAACATAGGAAGAACACTCTTTGACATAAAACACAGCAAGATCTTTTTTGATCCACCTCCTAGAGTAATGGAAATAAAAACAAAAATAAACAAATGGGACCTAATGAAACTTCAAAGCTTTTGCACAGCAAAGGAAACCATAAACAAGACGAAAAGACAACCCTCAGAATGGGAGAAAATATTTGCAAACGAATCAACGGACAAAGGATTAATCTCCAAAATATATAAACAGCTCATGCAGCTCAGTATCAAAAAAACAAACAACCCAGGGCTTCCCTGGTGGCGCAGTGGCTGAGAGTCCACCTGCCTATGCAGGGGACACAGGTTCGTGCCCCGGTCCGGGAAGATCCCACATGCCACAGAGCGGCTGGGCCCATGAGCCATGATCGCTGAGCCTGTGCGTCAGGAGCCTGTGCTCCGCAACAGGAGAGGCCACAACAGTGAGAGGCCACAACAGTGAGAGGCCCGCGTACTGCAAAAAAAAAAAAAAAATACAGCCACTATGGAGAAGAGAATGGAGGTTCCTTAAAAAACTAAAAATAGAATTACCATATGACCCAGCAATCCCACTACTGGGCATATACCCAGAGAAAACCATAATGCAAAAAGACATATGCACTCCAATGTTCACTCCAGCACTATTTACAATAGCCAGGTCATGGAAGCAACCTAAATGCCCATCAAGAGACAAATGAATAAAGAAGTTGTGGTACATATATACAGTGGAATATTATTCAGCCTTAAAAAGGAACAAAATTGGGTTATTTGTAGAGACATGGATGGATTTAGAGACTGTCATATAGAGTGAAGTAAAATCAGAAAGAGAAAAACAAATATCATATACTAACGCATATATGTGGAACCTAGAAATATGGTACAGATGAACTGGTTTGCAGGGCAGAAATAGAGACACAGATGTAGACAACAAATGTATGGACACCAAGGGGGGAAAGTGGTGCGGGGGTGGTGGTGGGATGAATTGGGAGATTGGGATTGACATGTATACACTAATATGTATAAAATGTGTAACTAATAAGAACCTGCTGTATAAAAAAATAAAATAGAATTCAAAAATTCAAAAGAAAACATAACTAGTATAGTGTATTTTTCCGAGTTTGTTTCATTTTTTTATGCTTTAAAAAAAATTTATTTATTTATTTATTTATTTTTGGCTGCATTTGGTGTTCATTCCTGCACGCAGGCTTTCTCTACTTGTGGCGAGCGGGGGCTACTCTTCCTTGCAGGCTTCTCATTGCGGTGGCTTTTCTTGTTGCAGAGCATGGACACCAGGCGCATGGGCTTCAGTAGTTGTGCCTCGTGGGCTCTAGAGTACAGACTCAGTAGCTGTGGCACACGGGCTCAGTTGCTCTGTGGCATGTGGGATCCTCCTCGCCCAGGGCTCAAACCTGTGTCCCCCGCACCGGCAGGTGGATTTTTATCCACTGCGCCACCAGGGAAGCCCTTCTTTCATTTTTTAATAGATTTTATTTTTAGAGCAGTTTTAGGTTCATAGCAAAACTGAGGGGAAGGTACAGAGATTTCTCACCTACCTGCTGCCACCACACATGCATAACCTTCCCTGTTATCAACATCTCCCACCAGAGTGGTTCATTTGTTACAAAGGTGAACCTACACTGACACATCATTATCACCCAAAGACCATAGTTCACATATTCTATGGGTTTGGATAAATTTATAATGTATGTACATATCCACCAATACAGAGAATCATACATGATAGTACCACTGCCCACCAAATTCTCTGTGCTCTACAAATTCATCTGTTCTTCTCCCCCAACCCCTGCCAACTATTGATCTTTTTATTAATCTCCACACTTTTGCCTTTTCCAAAATGTCTTATAGTTGGAATCACAGTATGTAGCCTTTTCAGACTGGCTTCTTTCTCTGTGTAATATACACTTAACTGTTTTCCATGTCTTTTCATGGCTTGATAGCTCTTTTTAGTGCTGAATAATATTCCATTTTCTGGATGTACTAGTTTATCTATCCACTCACCTACTGAAGGACATCTTCGTTTCTTCCAAGTTTTGGCAATTATGAATAAAGGTGCTGTAAACATCCATGTGCAGGTTTTATATGGACATGAGTTTTCCACTCCTTTAGGTAATGTGATGGTTAATCGCATGTGCCAAGTTGAGTGAGCCACAGGGTGCCGAGAACAAACATTTCTTTTCTGACTATGTCTGTGAGGGTTTCTGGATGAGATTAGTAACTGAATAGTGGATTGCGTGTTCCAATGTGGCTGGGCATCTTCCAATCCACTGAGGGTCTGAATACAACAAAAGATGGAGGAAAGAGGAATCTGTTCCTTATTTTCTTGCCTGAGTTGTGACATCTTATCTTCTCTTACCCTGGGTCTGAGATTCACATTATCAGCTCCCCTGGTTCTGAGCCCTCTGGACTTGGACTGAATTACAACACTGGCTTTCTTGGGACTCCTTTGTGTGTCTATTTGTGTACCCTATTCATTCTTCTTCTCTGGAAAACAATTACTAATTCGGGTAAATACCACAGCCCATCATTGCTGGATCAAAAGGTAAGAGTATTTTAGTTTTGTAAGAAATTGCCCAGGTGTCTTCCGGAGTGGCTGCACCACTTTGCATTCCCATCAGCAATGAATGAAAATTCCTGCTGCTCCACATCCTCACCAGAATTTGATGTAGTAAGTGTTTTGGATTTTTGCCATTCTAATAGGTGTATAGTAGATTCTTTCCTTTCTCTCATTTTTCTATTTTTAAACATAATTTTCTAAAAGTTACAAGATATGGACTGCCACAAGTAGATTTCATCTGTAACTTCCATTGTATGGAAAACAATAAAAGATCTATCCATTCATTCACTAAATAAACATCGGTGAGCATCATTTATGTTTTATGAGGGCTGGAAGGCATTAGAATACTCGATTAAACATCCCAGACATATCCCTGCAGTCACAGAAAGTTTTATTTAGGGAAGAGATACAGAAAATAAATGTATAAACAAGTGAATCAAGTATTTAGTTTCAGGGAGGTGAAAGTGATATGCAGATAATAAAACAGAGTAGTACAAGTACCTGGAATGGAGGGAGGGTTAAGGTGTCTCTGGAAAGGTCTCTCTGAGGACATATTTATTCTGAGACTAATTTGAAAATTTCTTAGTAAGAGCTTCCTATGCAGAGTGTAGAAGTGCAAGCACAATGGGATTGAAAGGACCAAAGGACCTTTGCTCTCTTGAGACCAGCACAAATGCCAGATAGCAACAAATAGCTTTAGTTTCTAATTAAAATAACGAGATTTGGAGTCATGGAGTCAAAATACATCCCGAAACTTTACTTTTGAAATCTCTAAACACCAAGAAGCAACAGTCTTTCACTATCAATATCAATCCAGCAATATAAGGAGATGCCTATAAATGCTCCCAGGCCAACATACACACAACGAGAGAAACATGTTTTAATGCTGGATGATATCATAGGTGAAAATATCAAGCCATTTATTCACCTATGTACTGAACACATTTACTGGATGCCTACAATGTGAAAGGCACTTTTCTAGGCAGTGAGGCTGCAGGACTGGAAAGCTAAAAATTTAAATAGATAAAAGTTTCTTATCCTCATGAAACTCAAAATCTGTTACGGTGGGGCAAACATTAAATAACAGCAACAACAGAGTGAACTAAAATACTTTGTATGGTAGTGATAGAAAAATAAAGCAGAAAAGGGGGATGAAAAGGGTGTAGGTTTTTAAATTTTAAATAGGAAAGACATTCTGAGAAGTTGTTATTTTCATAAGAGTCTGAATTAGGTGATATATGTGTAGAGCATTCTAGAAAAGGGGGACTGAAATCAAAAGGCCTTGAGGAAGAAGCAGGCCTGGTGCTAATGAACATACACATACATGACATACCTACATAAATACATGCATACAGACATACAAAAGGGAACAAGTATAAAATAAATACAGGCCTACTTAAGAGATATTCTGGGTTCAGTTCCAGACCACCACAATACAGCAAGTCACAAAAATTTTTGTTTCCGCAGTGCACATAAAAGTTACGTTTACACCATGCTGTAGTCTACTAAATGTGCAATAGCATTATGTCTTAAAAAGTAACAATGTATGTATCTTAATTTAAAAATACTGTATTGCTAAAAAAATGCTAACCATCACCTGAGCCTTCAGCTGACAGTAACACCAAAGATCACTGATTACAGATCATAACAAGTATAATGATAATCAAAAAGTTTGAAATGTCATGAGAATTACCAAAATGTGGCACAGAGACACGAAATGAGCAAATGCTGTTGGAAAAATGGCACTGATAGACTTGCTTTACATAGGATTGACCCAAGCCTTCAATATGTAAAGCACGCAATGTCTATGAAGCACAATAAAGCAAAGCACTATAAAACGGGGTGTGCTGTATCTCTATACACAGACACAAACATGCATACATACATATGCAGACATGTAAAAGGTGATCAGTCAAGCTGGAACAAAGAGAAAAAAAGGAGTATTTGTAGAGAATGTCAGATAGGAAATGAGTGGATGATAAGTTTTGGAGGACTTTACAAGCTATTTAAGGAATTTAGCTTTTACTCTGAATGAGTTGGGAAATTAACGGAAGTCTTTGAGTACAGAATGACAAGTTCTGACTTGTGTTTTAAAAGTTCTCCTCTGGCCACTGATTACAGGTATACTTGACAGCAGAGGCATCATAATTAAATGAATTAGATGCGATGTGACAGAAAGCGTGAAGTCCAGAATGACTCCCTGGCATCGGGCCTAAGCAACTAGAAGACAGTATTTGCCAATAACCAAATAGTCTATGGGAAGAACAGGTAGTATTAGGAGACCAAGAATTTAGTTTTATACATACCAAGTTTGAGACCTGACCAATAGACATCCACATCTACATGTCAAAAATAAAACTGTAAAAACAAACAACAAGAGAGGCAGACATGGGGATATCAATTTGCCAGTGTGCTTGACTTCAATTATTTTTAAACTTTCTCTCAAAACAATTCCCAAATTAGAATTTCAAAATTAATGCTAAGCAAAATGGTAGTACACTTAGAAGAATATGTACAATCTAATTAAGCATTTACCTCAAACAGGAATCAACTCAGTTGGAAATATGAATTTTCTTTTGTTTGTTGAAAACATATTCTTGTTATTTATGTCAGAACACAGACATATCTTTTCTTTTGAAAGAGTTTTTGAAGAAAGAGTTAGGCATTTGGTGATGCTGATGTCAATTTTAATTGCTTCATCTCTGACGTATAATTCCAGGAACTGGCTTTGCATGTCAACTTCTTTCCTTTTGTTTTCATTCAAAGATTTTAGAGTAGGAAACATGAAATCCCTTGTAGTTCCAAATCAAGTCAACCAAAGTTATGTGGAAAACAAGTATCTGACACTTAAGTAAAATGTAACCAGTTTCTAAAAGCATGCTGCCCTACTGACTCACAAAGACCAACATTTAAATACTGAATAAAGGTGTAATACATTTCCATTACATTGTGATCCCTGTTTATTGCTGTCTGCACTGTCTAGGAGAAGGAGATATACACTACGTAACAGGGAGGCCCGCCCAATATCGATAAGGGTCCCAGAAGGAAACAGGTGGCACATGCAACGACATTAAGGTGGTTTTAAAAAGGTGGTGTTGGGCTTCCCTGGTGGCGCAGTGGTTGAGAGTCCGCCTGCCGATGCAGGGGACACGGGTTCGTGCCCCGGTCCGGGAAGATCCCACATGCCGCGGAGTGGCTGGGCCCGCGAGCCAATGGCCGCTGAGCCTGCGCATCCGGAGCCTGTGCTCCGCAACGGGAGAGGCCATGACAGTGAGAGGCCCGCGTACCACAAAAAAAAAAAAAAAAAAGGTGGTGTTTACGAATATGTAGGTAGGCTTCAGAAAAACAAAGAAGGACAGAACAGTATCCCAGGACTAGCAAAAAGAAGGAAGATGATTCTAGACTGAATGTTAAGGGAAAAGAGCATTTAATGGAAGCAGAAGAAACTAGGCTATGTAGAGGACCATCTACTAGGAGCATTAGTCTTTGACAAAGGGATACTGACAAGCCAAAGTGACTGATTAGTGCAGGAACAAAGAAAGCCAATATCCTGACACCATTTTTCTCCCTCCCTCTTTTTTTTTTTTTTTTTTTTTTAAGTATTTAGTTAGTTAGTTGTGCTGGGTCTTAGTTGCAGCAGGCGGGCTCCTTACTTGTGGCTTGCTGGCTCCTTAGCTATGGCATGTGGGCTCCTTAGTTGAGGCAGGCAGGTTCCTTAGTTGCAGCTTGCTGGCTCCTTAGTTGTGGCGTGCAAACTCTCAGTTGCAGCATGCATGCGGGATCTAGTTCCCTGACCAGGGATCGAACCCAGGCCCCCTGCACTGGCAGCACAGAGTCTTATCCACTGCACCACCAGGGAAGTCCCTTTCCTCCCTCCTCTTTATCTCCTCCTTGTGTCTTGAATTGCCCAACCCCAACATGAAGCCAGAGGGTAAGGGTGACCATGAAGCAGTGCATGTAGTTTAGCTTCTTGGGGCACAAAACTGGATGAAGAAGGGCAAAAATAGATTTGGAAGATCAAATGGGAACTATCCAAAGAAGCTTCCCCCTAAAGGAGCATCGGATATTTAATGATTAATGCAGAAGAAGCCACAAGCCCTGTGGCTTCTTCTGCATTATATAAGGCTGGGAAGATTCTCAATTCTTTTCTCCAGTCAATGTAGCCACCTGCCAATTCTATTACCCATACCATACTCTTCTTGCAGTGGTTCAGTCAACTGTGCACTTTCCTTCAAGAGTCAAATAATCAACAGAGGAAGACAGTTAAGGTATACGGAAAGAACATGTCTAAAATTCAGTTTGAACAGAGCAGGAGTTCTAGTTGCTAATGTCTAAGACAGTGAGTAACATAAAAGTGGAAGTACCCTTTATGGTATGTCAATGAGTTCTGCCAAGAAGATTCCTAAATTTGCAAGGCTAAATTTTCACTTTCCATTGAAACATTTTGTACCGTCGGATCTGTCTCTCTCCATGATGCCCTTCGATGATGTCATTTTCTGCTCCCTGCATGGTCCCTTCATTCACTAATTCTTGCACTTGTGATGTGTTACTAGTGAAAGAAAATGGTAATTTAGCAGTTTCTTGGCAGGTTGAGGAGTTTGGTGAGAAACACCATACATAATTTATTTTAATTGGCTTGCCTACACCCAAGGAGTATAACCACAAGGGCTTCTCCTTTTCCACAAAGCTCGATCAGTGAAGGAGAATGGGATTCTTTATTCTGCCATTTTTGGGAAAATGAGAGACTAAAGAGCAATCCAGACATATGGACTCTGCTCAAGCATCCTCTCAATACACTCCAAGGAAATGACACCATGCAAAACCTCTTTTAAGTCTGGACCACTCTTACAGTTTGGAGAGTTAGAAGGTGTCAGTCTCAAAAACTGGTCCAGTGCACGGAAGCAGAATGGTCAGGAGGGCTGGTGGCCATGCCTTACTTTTCCATGATTTGGCTGAGGTACATTCTCTATTCCCATAGCTTCTAGGCAATCTGGAAGGGGATTTCAAAATTTAAATACAGTCCTTTTGGGGTGTGGAAGTCAGCTTAGAATAGGGGAAAAAGTCAAGGTAAATGGAGGTGAAATGTGAAACTCTCTCTCTGGGATAAAAGAGAAGATGATGGTTTTGCAGAGCAATCAAAGGAAGTTTAGACAAGAGAAGGAGATTCTCTAGGTCAGAGGAATCTCTATATGTTGTTTGGACCAAGAGGGCACACTAGACAAGCTAATAGCAATGGATGGATGCAAACTTAAATCAAACCATAATCAAGACTATCCTACCTTCCACCTTCCCTTGAACTTAGTTAGAATCAACACAGACAGTAGTGGGATGAGGGAAGATTTTAGGCACAGTTTTAACTTTAATGTGAAGGAGATGTGGATCTGAATTGCTGTCCATTGAAGAGAATGGAGGAAAAAGAATCCAAAGTTTACTTTAGATGGATTAGATACATTTCTCTCTCATTTGGTAAACTGTAACTCAGGGCCAGAAAGTTCAAGAAAGAAGCAATGACATTTGTGATTTCGCACATGGAAGTTTGTGTCTATAGTTATACCTATTCACATGTTTGGCCCACCCTCTGAATGTAGAAAATAGTTATGGTGGCCAATAAGAATTAATGGATTTTCTTGTTAAAACCTTAGCCTCTGACTTTTCTATCCATTAGAAAATGGAATTATAAGATTATATACATTGCTACCCAGGAATGGTATCTGTTTTCCACTCATGTCTCAAAAACTTACTATTCTTGCCAAAGTTAGAAGAGAAAAATTAACTCCCAATGGTGACAGAATACAAAAGACTAAAATAGTTCATATTCGTATCACATAGACATAAGGATTACATACAAAGTGGCCATCCTCGTAGAGAGCCAGAAAAGCCAATTCCAAGTTGAAAAGTAATTAGGGATAGGGATTTCTTCCCTCTTGAAAGAAATCACTTTCCTCAAAATTACAACTGATTAAAAAAAAAGCAGAAAAGAATACTCAACTATGAATTTGAGAATTTTTTTTTTTTTTTTTTTTTGCGGTACACGGGCCTCTCACTGTTGCGGCCTCTCCCTTTGCGGAGCACAGGCTCCGGACGCACAGGCCCAGCGGCCATGGCTCACAGGCGCAGCCGTTCCGCAGCACGTGGGATCCTCCTGGACTGGGGCACGAACCCGCATCCCTTGCATCGGCAGGCGGACTCTCAACCACTGCGCCACCAGGGAAGCCCTAGAATTTGAGAATTTTTAAGACCAAACTAAGAATACGGATTATGATATGAGGAAATATCTCAGATGGACTAATGAGGAACTGTATGGAACTATAGGGCATGCAATTGAGAAGGTGTTCACTGATGAATCAAAGAAATAAAAAAGGAATGTAGACCAGACTAGAATGTGAGGCAGTTCATTGAAAAGTATTTACCCAGCTACTTGATGAAGTGTAAATCTATTTTTATTATGTGTAATTATACTAGATTAAATGCATGTTATAATGTCTCATTCCATGGTGTGGATGCAGTGATTTATATATTGTTTTCATAATGTCTTAGTTAAGAAATTGATCACATATGTCAACACTTTATCCTGAAGAAGAATCCATAAAATTCTAAGTGCCTAACCTTTTCACAATTAATTTCTAAAGATTTGACTCTGAGGAGTCTCTCTGGGGCTGGTGGCAATGTTGTTTATGTTTTGATATGTCTATCCATTACCAATCAATCACTTCTTATCTCCTAGACATATCTCATTGGATTAGGAAAAATATGTTTGACCTGAGGAATTCTGGCTTGCAATGGTCCAAAATCTTCTCCTATTGGAAGGTGTTAAACCAGGCAAGTAAAATTCTCTCTGTTGAAAAAAATGTTATCTCAAGTGGATGCATAGAAGTATAGGTCACTTAAGTCTAGTGTTGGGAGTTGTACTGAGCTATTGAGCTGTCTATCCATGAGGTCTGCTGCTCACTTTAGTCTTAGTACTTTTCCCAGAGTAAATGGATGACTGGGAAAATGACATCACACAAAACCCCCTTTTCCTGTGCCCCATTACAATTTATCCCCACTACCAAATATAATCTGAGCACCTGTCTTCCTTACTATGAGATCTACCTTGTCAATGTCTAGATTGGGTCAACACTACTTGATTATCACTCTCTAACTTTGGTACCTAGAGAGTTAAAACTAAGTGAGGAGCCCACCTAACTGAGTAAGCAGAGCAAACTCTATACATTTACACAAGTACTGTTTCCGCCAATATGAATAAAACATAGTGCAACTGCAGGGATTACTAGGATGACACAATACTGGAATCAACAACCATGTAGATTCAAGGAGAACACCACCCAGTACACACAAACACATGCATACGTACACACACAAAACCACTCAAACACAAACCATTTCCATATCTGACATTATCTTTGAATCTCATTTGGAATATAAATAGCATAAACGAGTGGCTCTCCCCAAGAACTTTTTTTTTTCAAAGTACTACCCACCTCATTCACTGTCAACTATATCTGTTTCATTTTATGTTATCTATAACTGTTTTTTTTTAATATAACAGTATCCCAATGTAGTATCTCCAAAGTGAGTGATGAACTTTTAAAATTTTATGACAACACCCAAATGACTTACAATTACTGTGGTGATGTGCATTTCAGGTACTGGTTTTCAATTTTTGGTGTGATACCTTCAGAATAACCTGTAGCTTTAACAAAACCCAGCTGTCTCGAATTTCCATGATAAAATGCATGGAATAACATCCAAATATATTTTACATATATAATTTATCAATAGTTTACTATTTATCAGATGTCTCCATGTGTCTGGCATAAGACTTTGCACTAAGCAAAGATGTGATTTAAGCTACCAAGTGGCTGATTTAGAAATAAGGCCTAGAATTTTCCCACATATGAGCATACTGACCCCTGTCCCTCATATGATATGTAACCCCAATGTCAACAAGGATATCTCTGCCTTTCAGGTCTGGATAAGATTCCTTGGATTCTTTTTTCACAAACTCTGAATTCCAATATTCTCTTCAAGTCAAAATTTCTGTACATTACTCATGGCTGCACTGTGGCTCAGAGCTGTCATTTTCTCTGAATTAGCTGTTTAGTAATTTCCCCACTACCTTACTCATACTGCCCCATTATGCCCCAAATGGCATAATCTTTGAACTTATCCTATTTTTTACAAGGCTTCGTAGAAGGCTTGGGGATTCACAGATAAACAATTTAGAAATTGATGTGATATATTTCCATTCCAAAAATTATTTGTCTCCTTTGGCAACTTGGAATTTAGCTTCCTGTTTTACTGCTCAGCCTTCTTCTCTTCTTGTTCCTCCTCTCTCTGAACCTTCTTGTCTTTTCCATACCTTCATCTAATGTCTTACGTATTTCTAATGCAGAACAATTTAGCTATCATTTGGCAGGTCTTGGTTACTGCAGCCCTATGTTTCCAGGGCTGATGATTTATCAGATAATATTCCTACACACATATAACTCCCTCCCTAGAAGGATATACCTAATCAGAAATCATGGTAGATGTATATATATACACACACATACATATATATACATGCATGTATATTAGGGTAAAATATATATATTAAGGTAAAATATATATATATATATACACTTGGGTAAATATATATATAGGGGTAAAAATATAGCTCTGTGTGAATATATATTCACATACTGTATTTTATATATATATATATATATACACACACCTACTGTGTATATATATGTTCACAAAGTTGCTATCTATAGAATGTCATAGGATATATCTAATCAGAAGTCATGGTTAAATGGTTCGGTAAAAACAAAAAAGTCTATTTTTTATTAATTGACTTTATTTTTCGGGGCAGATTTAGGCTCACAGAAAAATTGAACAGAAAGCACAGCGCTCCTATATAAGCTCCTACCCTCCCTGACATACCACCTCCCCCACTATCAGCATCTTATACCAAAGCAGTACCAATCAATTTGTACCAATCTGTATGATCAGTGAACCTATATTAACCTTGTCCTATTTACTTTCGCTGTTAGCATCTTTGTGGTAGACATCTTGCCCAAGCATTTTTGCCTCAAACATTTTCACTGCTTAACTAATTGGCCATAAGGCAATTTTGCCGTAAAAGATAAAATAATGAAACATAAAAGAGGGACATTAAAAAGGACATTATGAAACATAAAAAATAACAAAATTTAAAAGACTTTACATTTTTACCATAACCAACTGGCCGTAAGGCAATTTTGCCATAAAATAATGAAAAATAAAAGAGGGGCATTAAAAGAACATAATGAAACATGAGAAATATACAAAATTTAAAAGACTTTACTGAAAAACACAAAATCTTTGAATACATTTAAAACTTGTGTAGATTCATGGCAATACTGCACACGTATCTGACTTTATTTTGTGGGTTTTACCTAAGCACTTCTCTTTGAAGTTTTTTGTTCATAGTATTATACATTATTTTTGCTTGTTGCTTTGTCTCCTCATTCGGCATCATGCTTTTTCTTTTTCACTAAAATGTCTTCCTTCATTAAGAGAGGCATCAGTTTCCAATTACTAGGATGCTTATTTGTAACTGAGCTTTGTATGGTGTTGTGAAAGCCTTCTACACTGTTGTTTCTTCTTGGCATCTTGTCACGTGCCCACTGATGGACATTCCAAAGTACTATGGGATATATGGGTTTGACTCTGTGCCTTCAAACACAATGTAGTGTGTTTCAAAAAAAGAAACCAAGTTTTGGGGGCAAATCATCATCATCAATAAAGTCGCAAAATGGAAGAAATGCTAACACTGTAATGCATTTAATTTTTGTGTTAAATTTGGCTTCTGCTTCATAGAAAAAATTTTCTCTGATATCAGTGATTTTGCGGTAAACATTCTCTTCCATATAAAACAAATAGCCAGTTATAGTTGTATTCGGGTATATTTTAGAAAAAGCAATGACACTTCGTTTCTCAAATTCGATCATTAAAGATTCAGGATCTAATGTTGGACGTAAGTTATTTACAATATAAAAAATCTGCTGTGAGTCTCTTCAGATTTCCCTGGAATTAAAACAGATGAGGGATGCTGCTATTTCTTATCAACGTCAGTAACATACATAACTGGTAGTACATATCTGGGCTACCATTAAATGTTCCATCACATGTCCAGTCCTTATAGTTCATCAAATCATCTAAACAAGATTCTGTGCCAAATACCAAAATTCCATTTACATGTTCTCCACTATCAAATAGTTAAAAAAAAAAAATTGCACCATTTTTAACAATGTATACTCATCAGGAATCACATAACCACTTCCTCTGTAGGGGATAGATGGAGCTTGATTCTTCTTTTGCATCCAACTTCTAACTTGCATGATAAATTTGGTAAAGACAGCATTAGAGAACAAGATGTTATATCTAAATTAGCTAAAGAATCAATAATTAATACTCTGGAAGACTGTTGTGAATTTCTAGCCTCCTCTTTTACATTTACTATAGCTTGGTAAACTTTTGGTTTTGATGGGTAAGAGGAATAACTGTGCTCACTGAAGGATTTGTAAACTGGTATGTTATTTTAAAGTATAGTATACCATCTGGCTTTACACATTCTTATTTGACACTTCCAGTAAGTTTTATCACCATATTTTCTATCAAGTCAACATATGTCATTGTTATTATCCACTATTTTCAGACCACCTTATCTACTTGTCACTGTATAGACCATTATGAGGGCTAAGATTTATGTAATATAAAAATGGGAGTACTGTGTCAATGGAGAAATAAAGCCAAACTGTCAACCAGTTGAAACCAAACTGTCAAACCCAACTGTCAACCAGTTATTTTATCTTTTATTGCAAAATTGCCTTTCAGCCGATTAGTTATGTGATGAAAATGTTTGCAGCAAAGATGCTTGCAGCAAAGACGTCTATTGCAAAAATGCTTACAGTGAGAGTATCTACAACCTATATTAACACATGATTACCACCTAAGCTCCATAGTTTACACTGGTGTTCACTCTTGGTGTTGTATATTCTATGGGTTTTGATCAGAGTGCACAGATCTTCCTTGACTTGCTATGGAGTTAAGTCCAGATTAGGGGGAAACAAAAAAAAAAGAGTACAGGAAAACATGACATTTAAGCAAGGCAGCTTGGAAAGTAGTACAGATAAGGTTGGAATATATATTGTATGATAAAATTATCATGGTTAGTGAATGCCAAGTGGAACATTTTCGTGG
Organism: Aethalodelphis obliquidens; assembly: GCF_003676395.1. Classification (NCBI taxonomy): domain Eukaryota; kingdom Metazoa; phylum Chordata; class Mammalia; order Artiodactyla; family Delphinidae; genus Aethalodelphis; species Aethalodelphis obliquidens. The sequence continues at coordinate 22,751,706 of NW_020837964.1, read as the reverse complement.
ATGACAGGGAAAAATATGTGTGGTCAGTTTTTAAATGCTCAGAGCCACCTATGGTAACTCATGCACGCTCAGAAGAATGTCAGAGAAAGTAAGAATAAGAAATTAATTTATATTTACCTTTCTTTCCTACTGAGTGATTCACTTCCATCTCTTCTGATATATATTATTAAAGAGCATCAGAATTTTGCTATCTCCACTCATATCACACTATAAAAAACAAGTCTAGGGCTTCCCTGGTGTTGCAGTGGTTGAGAGTCTGCCTGCCGATGCAGGGGACACGGGTTCGTGCCCTGGTCCAGGAAGATCCCACATGCCGCAGAGCAGCTGGGCCCGTGAGCCATGGCTGCTGAGTCTGCGCGTCCGGAGCCTGTGCTCCGCAACGGGAGAGGCCACAACAGTGAGAGGCCCACGTACCGCATACCACAAAAATAAAAAACAAGTCTAATGCTTTCATATGTCTTTGCCTCTGTCTTAAATCAGATATGTTTACTAATAATAGAACCTACATGGAATTTATCAGTGTACAAGTCATCAAATATGATTTAATTTAATCTTCTATATATTGGGTATTTTCCTCAAGTCAAACCTGTGTTATTTTATCAAGAAATTTAACAGAAATGTGAAACTGTACTTAAACTGCATTTGGTTTCTACTTCTATTATACTCTCCATATGGCCTCAGATTAAATAGGTTTTTGTCAGATTTCATCATCTGAAATACACTCTTCAGGTAATTCTTATTAAGAAAACTTGCCAAGATGTTTAATCAGCAAATGGACTAAGTCTGGAGAAGTAAATATCTTTTAAATGAATAAATCAGAAATAATATACTTGACATTATCCATTTATATACATGACATTAATATTTTTATCTTATATCAAGACACAATATATTATGGTGGGGCTTCCCTGGTGGCACAGGAGTTAAGAATCCGCCTGCCAACGCAGGGGACACGGGTTCGAGACCTGGTCCAGGAAGATCCCACATGCCGCGGAGCAACTAAGCCCGTGCGCCACAACTACTGAGCCTGCACTCCAGAGCCTGCGAGCCACAACTTCTGAAGCCTGACGCCTACAGCCTGTGCTCTGCAACAAGAGAAGCCACTGCAATGCAAAGCCAGCGCACCACAACGAAGAGTAGCCCCTGCTCACTGCAACTAGAGAAAGCCTGCACACAGCAACAAAGACCCAAGGCAGCCAAAAATAAATAAATAAATAATAAAATTTAAAATATATATATATTATGGTGCTTTGAATTTTTATATTTTCAGACCTTATATCTGAAATACTATTTTAACAATCTTTAAGTATTTCAAACTTTCAATTTTTTAATTAAAAAAAACATATTCCTGTGACTTGTCAATAATCTTTGACTTAAGAAACCTTGCAAAATAAATATCTTAGTTTCCATGTTTGCATTTTTATATTATCTGGGTACTCAAGTGTATTCAAAGAAAGCAAAACATAATTTTTAAAAATTCTGCAGTAGTTTTCTGTAGGGAGGGTGTAAAATGTTCTACATTCAAAATAAATCCTAGTGCATTGTTCAGAGCGCTCTTTTTATTTATCTAAGAATATGATATTGGTTATCAAATTGTGCTTGCAGAGATAAAGCTATCTTTATTAAATATCAAAGTATTAAAAATGGCTGACTGCTTTCTGGGCAATTGCATTATTTTCTCTGGGATTTCAAAAATTGCCTTGAGATTGGATTGTGTCTCCATTAAACAATAACTACAGATGGTAATGTTTTCATTTATTTATTTATTTATTTATTAACATCTTTATCGGAGTATAATTGCTTTACAATGGTGTGTTAGTTTCTGCTTTATAACAAAGTGGATCAGCTATACATACACATATATCCCCATATCTCCTCCCTCTTTCATCTCCCTCCCACCCTCCCTATCCCACCCCTCTAGATGGTCACAAAGCACCAAGCTGATCTCCCTGTGCTATACAGCTGCTTCCCACTAGCTATCTAAGTGTCCATCAACAGATGAATGGCTAAAGAAGATGTGGCACATATATACAGTGGAATATTATTCATTTATTTTTGAAATAGAACTTCCTTACATTTCACTGTTTGGTTATTACGTGAGGAAAAAAAATAGATTTTCTCCTCAACTGCAGCTTTCCTTTCACGCTTAAATAATAAACTTTAGATTTAAACCTATAAGCCTATCTGTGGGGATATGATGATTCTGAATATAAACTATGTACTGCAGTCAAGTAAATAGTTTCTATTATTTCAGTTTTAAAAAAAATTATAAACTGAAATTTAAAATTATAAAATTAGTTCTGGGGTACTAATTAATAAAACATAACAGTATTCTTAAGGAGAATATTGTAACAGAGAAGACAGAAAACCATAAAAAAATGAGATAAATACTAAAATACAGGTATACACATCTAATGTGGCACCATTTGGAGGGCTCACTTAAGTCTATTTGTTAGTAAGAGCTGTAAATAGACATGCTTTATTAAGCCTTAGGTAGAAAAATAGCAGAAGTGTTTGTCAGTGCTTCTCAAGAAGCCAGATAACTAGAAAGCCTGATGTGTTCCATAGAGCTCAGCATCCCAAGACATGAAGAGATGGAATAAAGAAGAACATCAATCTGGAGAGGTAAATGGAGAATATCCAGCACTGTAAATTCCTCTAAAATACTCTTAACTTTGCCTTCCCATTTGTGAATGTATTTTCTTCCATATAAAATTTAGAATCACGGTATCCAAGTTTTCTCAAAATTTATGCTAGCACTTTTTTTTTATTAGAATTGCATTTAATGTACAATTTATTTTGGATGAATTCAAACCTTTTATTAAGTTGAACCACCTATGAACATGGTATATCTCTTTATATATTTGATTCTTCTTTTATTATTATTTTTTATAATTAGGTCAATATGAATCCTATGTATTCCTTAGACTATAAATTCTTATGTAATATTTTATACTTTGTATGGTCTTCATACACCTCTACTTTCCTTAGCTGCTTATATTTCCTTGGAGTTATTCTCTATCTTGCTATAATGTATATAACTTCCTTTTTAATACGATACAGGAGCTCAGCCCAAAGGTTAACCAATTGCATTTCCTTTCATTGCTACTTCAAGAAAACTTCCCAGCATTGGTATGTTTCAAGAGTCACTTCTGCAGGATATTTTCTCAGTTAATTTTCTGCATGTTTAGAGATCTGTAGGGTCTGACAGGTAAAACGCTTGCCTTCACGTATAGTGAACAGCTCTCTTTCCCAGCTGGGTTCCGTAACTGCCATGGTATTAATATCTAACATCCTAATGTAACATCTGGAGCTACTGTTTCCTTGCTCAGTCATGCTGGAATACATCTTGCACTCCTGTCCTCTAGACAACTCTCTACTATATACACACTGAGAGCAAACTGCTCTTTGTATCCTTAATTTTTCTTAAATTCTGCACAAAAGTGTGGGATATGTAAACTTCTTGCTTCAGAATAGTATCTAGCATGGTGTTTTCATGGGAAGTGAGGAAGGAATGCAGTCATCCATACTAGTTTGTTATCTTGCCTAGTGAATATGTATTTCTTGAGGAGGCTGTGTTCTAGAAAGAAGTGAAAACACTGCACTTCACTTGCCATTCTTTGAGCAAAATATCAAAGTAGGCTTAGTTTGCCTGAATGCTCAGATGAAAAAAAGTACAAAATACAGAAGCAGAGAGGAAAAAAGTTCATCAAGAAGGGCGTCCCAGAAACAGCCATTTGGGTAATATGAGTCTAATTATGCACCACCTCTCCCAGATCCGCCTCTAGGCTCCCCACAAGTAAACATATGCATATACCAAAGCACTAATAAGATAGTGAGCTTGCCTCTCATCAGAGGACTTCAAGTTTAACCCACTTGACACTGTAATGGGATCAAGCTTACTTTCTTAACTGAATGCACTTTCACTTTGCACTAATTAGCCCTTCACATATTCCAGTAAACTGTAAAAGCTTCAGTAAAGATATCTCAAATATTCATATAAGTAGAGTGTTCTTTTAATTGAATTTCATCAAGACTCTTGTGTTTATAGATGCATCTGGCAAAGCATAGGTTTTATTCTTGGACCTGTTTTCCCATTCTCATTCTCCTAATACTCACTGCGTGACTGTGAGTAAGGCATCGTTGTTCTAATTGCAAAATGATGATAATTTTCTCCATAATGAGTTTCTGTATATAAGACTCACTGGCATAGAGCTGACGCTCAGTACATCATGGCTTTTTTGGTTTTGTTTTGTTCCTTCTATATTCTCCTGAGTTCTAACATAACATGCTTCAGTAAGATATAAAATATATGCATAGCTGGTAAAAAGGCACTTTACAGATATAGTTGTTTGGTTAACATATATCATTTTCACGTGTACAAGAAAAGACACACTTTAAGCTGTTGCAAAGGGCATGTGGTGGTGCTTATGAGTGGCAGTTCATCTAGTTGAAATACTGTTTTTACAGCATGTCTAGTAGTGTTTGCTCTAGCCCACCCACATAATCTGCTTAACTGGGGCTTAGCTGGGACAGCAGGATCCTTCCTGTCTCTCAGTATCATGAATATTGCAAAAATCCCCCCATATCCTGTATATTTGTTTTACTACCGTGATTCAGAAACCCCCTGTTTAGGGCTTCATTAGAGAGAGCTCAGTATTTCAAAACCTATCAGACTCAAAAATATCTCAGTTACATTTAGCCTGGCAACTCCATGATGATTCCTATATCCCAGTTTTGCTCATGGATATCAAAAACAAAAGACAACTTAAATGTCCAATATAAGGCAAATGATTGAAAAATTATATAACCACAAATCAATATAATGTTTTGACAACAAAGAGAAAAAGTCACTGTGCAATGTTACATGAAAAAAAATTGTAAATCCAAAATTTTAAATTTTAAGAATACTATTATTGAAATTAGGCAGACAAATGCTAGAGAGAGTATGCAGAAATAATTCATTACATTTCATCAGAATAGGGTTATACGAGTGGGTATTTGGTGTATGTATTTTGTTTTGTTTTCAAAATACCTACATGTCACAATATAAAGTCAGCAAGTCTCTAGCCCATTCTGTGAACTAGTACTACTATTTTTTCTTACCTATGCTCAAACCTTTGCAAACATGGTATCTCTTTCTGACATTAATTTTAACTGAAAATAGTTATGGGATTAAATAATTTTAACAGTAAGTAATTTAAATCACTTTTTTTTTGGTATTATGATGGAGAATGCAGGTTTTACATAACTTTAAAATATAACAGAAAATTCTATTTGCTGTGGGCCAACTTAGTTTATTCTTCCAGACTCCTCCAAGCATTCACTCAGTTTCTTCTGCCATTAGGGATATTTTCATAAAATATTTTGAGAAGTTCTACCCCCTACTTCATGTAGCTTTAAAATCCAATCTAGTGGATAGACTGAGAGTTGATCATTTGTATTAGAACAAAATTGTTTGTAAATTAAGGCAAAGCCCTAAACTAAAGCATGAATACACAGCATACATGTGATTATACAGTCTAATAATTCTCAAGCCCACTTTTTTCTAGCTCAGTTCTTTCTCCTTAGCTCTAGATCCACTGAAATAATTACTCCCTAGTGTTCAACTAGGATAAATCACATAAACTTTAAGATAACCCAATTAAGGTTATTTGTAATCTTTCCCCAAAATTGATGGCCCCTCTGGATTCCATGTTGAATAGAACCACCATTCACCCAGTCACCCACACATAAAATCTTCATATTGTTCCAACCAAAGACAAAAACAATAATGAATAGGTGAATGAATTATTTCAAGTTTACCTCATTAGCCTTTGCAAACCTGTCCTCAACTCTTCATCACTATGACTACCAGGAGGTACCCTGGAATTCTTCACTTACTAAGGGGTCTTCTAAAATAGTCTTCTACCTGTCTCTCTGCTTCTTTGTGCCCCCAGCTAATTCTTTGCTGGTTTGCCATTCTAAGCATACGTTCCTTCAAATTGTGCTACTTGTAGCAGAACCAGACATAAATAAACTACATCAAAACATAATTATTTGACTTTCTGAGGAAAAATTATTGTCAGTGTTATATATGACAAAGTGGTTTCTTTTTATTTTTAAAAAAGACTGAACCTACACTTAGTCATGAGAATACCAAATAGCAATATGCACATTTATGTGAAATATAAAGGTCCTATTTTATTTGTTACAAATATTTGATAGCACATATATTTTCTGAAAATACCAGGTGAAATATTTAAAACACTTTGCTTAAGGAAGAAGTGTCTATTCTGACCAGATCATCTTTGATATATTCCATCTTATTCTTGACTTGAGAGAGCTTGTTTGGGCTTGAATGTTTACTACTCTATTATTATTAAATGCATAATTTAATTATTATTCCCATTTTTATTACTACTGAGCTGTACTAAAAACTATAAGCATTTGCTAGTTTAATTTTCATATTAATACCTGATAAGTATAATTATTATTTACATCTAATAGAGAACAAAAATGAAACTTAGAAAGGTTGTGTAACTCAGTTTCAGAGTTAAAAGTAGAAAAATGAGGAATTAAATAGAGGTCTCTCTGACTCTAAAATATAATTTATTAAAAGTTAATTACACTATCTCTCAGTACTTTTTCATGTGCGTTATTATAGTTTATTTTAGTCATAAGTTAGATAGGTCTTTCCTCCCAAATTCCATTTTAAACATGAAAAAGATGTTTTAGAAATGTCTGTCTTTAATATTGCACGTTAAAAGAGTTGTTCTTAAGTCTCTTAGGTGTTTCAATTGAAATATGACAACAAAAATGAAACAAAATGAAAATATAACAAAATTCCTCAGTAACATTATGTTCTGAACTTTAAGAGATAAAAGGATAATGACTATTAATTTTTAACTCCACCTAGCATCCTAAATTATATTGCATTTTTTGAAAAGGTGGTGTCTTCAGTGTTTAGTACAAAGATGTTTTAGCTGTTGCTTTCTAGAGGTAAGAACTGGTCAGCTATATTAAATACAGTAGAAAGATCCGTTAGGAGGAGACAAACCATAGGCTTCTGACTATTAAGACATGGAACAATTTCAACAGAGTCATGAGGGCAGATTCCAGATTGGTGAATGACTAGAACTGGGAAAGTAGTGACAATTAGTATAGATAATCATTTGACCCTGAAGGAAGAAGGGAGGTGATTTGTAGTGGCTTATGGTCACAGGCAAGTGATTGTAGTATCAGGGAAGGCTTGATTGTGCCAGTACGCAAAGAGGATGTTCCCTAGAAGCAACCAAAATCCAAATACATGGAGAAAAAAAAAAGAAGCAGCAAAAAAGCATCTGGAAAAGGTCCTAACGAGGGAAACTGGATACAGTTTAGAGGCATAATGAAAGAAGTGTAAAAAGGCATTCCTAATCTCCACATTGAAAACAGCAGAAAAATCAGCCTGTGAGTATTGTAAGAAGTTCAAAGTGAGATGTCACAAATGAAGCACATGCATGGGTAAACATTCATGTAATTAACTACAATCACTTTACATGTGAACACTTTACACTGTTTTATATGGTTCACTTGATTCTTACAATATCCCTTTGAGATAGGTAGGGCAGAAACAATTACTGTTCCTACAACTGTTGAGAAACTAAGGTATTAAGGAACCACCTAAAGGACATAGAGGCAGAAGTAGAATAAAATCCCCAGTTTAGGGAAAACTCCTGATCCAGTGTCTATTTCATTAGACACTACCCCAACCTGCATGTCCCATTAGTGACATACTGACAGTAGACAAAGTCACAGCTAGACTTACGTCCTGCTCAGGCAAAGTAGTTAATGTTCTCTACACAGTTTACAAAAGTCACTTCCATAATAAATGTTATTTCAGTTTTCTCTCTGGCCATATAAATGAATAAGGGGTGATAATAACATTCTCATTATTTTAGGAACATATTTGCATTTGTAATGATAAAGCGCCTACACCAGGCACCAAAACCATAGAGACAACTGTCTGAATTAATTATATTTGTTTGGCTGATTAGATAAAAAATGCAAACATAAACTGCACATCAAACTACTTTAAGATTATTTAATCCTTCTCTTGAAAGGGAAATAGGCCTCTGAAGTTGTTCTTCTAATCTCAAAAAACAGATCATTCAATCAAGCAGCTGAAACAGTCCTTTAAAAATTATCCCCCCCACAAAAAAAAATTTCTTGCATTTTCTCAAGTGTGTGAAATAAGCATATCTATCTACATAATATCAGGGTTTATTTATTAATTTGCAGTTATCCTAGATTAGCCTGCTCAATTTTCATGAGCCAAGCCCCACACCTTTATGGGAAGTGATGGCTTAAATGGTGTCCATTTAGCAGACATCAACTTTGAAGTGGGGATAAGTGCAGCTAAAATCATCCCCCTGAAGTTCTCAAAGTGTGCAATTAGCTTTGCAGATTTGCTCTGTCCACACCTACCCTTTAATGATCACTAAGTCCTTATTAAACGAAGTAGTACCACCACCCTCCTCCCTTTACACACCAGCTGCCAGCTCACCTTCAGTTTTCTAAGTACTGTAAAGGAGTCCAAATGTGACTGATAGCTTTTCAATGCTTTGAACCTTTTGTGTAAGTTGCCTCGCTTATCAGCGAAGAATAATTCCCAGAGTGGGTGCAGTGGTCCAAAGCCTTATCATGTCTCAATACCCTCCATTCCTTTACCTACCCTACTTTATTCTAAAGTAAAAGTGTCAAATTTATCTTTTTCCTGCTTAAAACCTTTCAAGGGCTCCTGTCACCTATAGGATAAAATCCAGACTTCTCAACATGGCTCCAATCCATCTCCCAAATCCACCTGCTATTTTCTCTTCTTATCTAGAATTACAAAAATGTCACCGATCTATCTGTTGGATATTAGATTGAATTTCTATATAGTTGTCAATTTCCATGACTATAGTATCATAGATATAGATTCCATCCCAGTTCTTAAAATGTATAATGGTCACTTTTCACTGGGCTTAAAGTAATTAAACAGAATCTTCCAAGACTGCAGTGGGCCAGGGAGGAGGGATGGTGCTCATCAATGTGTGTGTGTAAGTATGTGTGCATATATTCTTGAGATATATTTGAATACTAATTAGCAATAATTAAATTCTGAGTAACTTTTTTTTAGTAAAAAGGGAAGCTCTAACTTGGGGCCTGAAGGATATACCATTTAACAATGCAAAGAGTCACCAGCATCCCTAAGAATTTCCCCTCTCTAAGCCAACATAGATCATAATAAACTCTACTGCAGAACTGGTTTGGTGATAACAAGGGGGTAGGATAGGGTAAGAAACCAGAAAAGTACTGCCTCAATTATTGTGGTGAGTAGCAAGGTTGATATGACATCCAGAACTACCTCATTTACAGAGTCATAGACCTAGTTAATAGAACATGGTAGCCCTAGGGGCAATGTAGATGGAAGCCATCATGGCTGTATAATATAAATAAATCTTTACCCAAAAAAAGTCAAGGAATGGAGAATCAAATGGGTAAGGGTAGTTGCTCCAATAAAAAGTTATGATTTGCGAAGTTCCCTGGCAGTCCAGTGGTTAAAAGGTTAAGATTCTGCCTTCCAACGCAGGGGGCATGGTTTTGATCCCTGGTCAGGGAACTAAGATCCCACATGCCATGAGGTGTAGCCAAAAAAAAAAAAAAGGTCATGATTCTTTGCCCAATTTTTCCAGCTGAACCACGTTTTGTAACTGGTATTAACTGAAAAAGAGGACATGTATGAGAGGAAGGATCCTACAACAAGAATGTATGGTAATAATTCAACATTCCTTCCCCAGAGGCAGAGTCAACATGGCAGTGTGGGAAGACGCAGAGTTAGCGTCTCCCCACAACCAGGGCACCTGCCGGCCATTGGTGGGGGACTCTGATGCCCAAGGAGATGGGAGGAACCCCACAGTGAACCAGTAGGACACAGGGGGACTGAGGGGGGAGAAGAAGTGGACGCCAGACGGATCGGCGTCCCTGAGGCTGGGTAGATCAGGAGACGCAGGTGGAAGGGGCCTCCAGGAGGAGCGGGAGAGGAGCAGAGGGTGCTTGCCCTGCCCACTCAGGCACAGGGAACCTGCTGAGCTCCCAGGCTGATCCCCCACCTTCTGAGACCAGGGGTGGGGTGCAAGCCTGGGCCCCCTCTGTTCCTTGAGCCAAAGCCCAAGCCTCCACAGCCCCCAGGGTTTTCCAGCCCTGTGGGTCCTGAGCATTGGCCCAGCCTACCGCCCAAACCTCGCCTTTGCTTAGGCTCTGCTCTCCACAGGAAAGGACTTCCCCCCCCCCCCCCGCTTTTTTCTTTTCCCTCCTCCTCTTTTTTACTATTGTGGTACTGATGTACCTTCTGGTTGTTCATTCATCTATGTTTTTATTTTTATATTCTTTCTAACTTATCTGATAGTTCCCTAGTCTAATTTTATTTTTTACTTTGTTATTGTCCTTTTTTTTCTTGCTGCCCCACGCAGCTTGCAGGATCTTGGTTCTCGAGCCCAGGGTTGGGCTGAAGCTCCTGCGGTGGAAGCTCCAAGTCTGAACCACTGGACTAACAGAGATCCTCAGACCCAAGGGAGTATTCACAGCAGTGAGGTCTCACAGAGTTCCTCATCTCAGCACCAATACCCAGCTCTACCCAACAGCCTACAAACTCGAGTGCTGCAAGCCTCAGCCCAAATAACCAGTAAGAGAGGAACACAATCCCACTCGTTAAAAAAAAAAAAAAAAAAGACAGCAAAAGAATGTGTCACAGGTGAAGGAGCAAGGTAAAAACCTACAAGACCAAATAAATGAAGAGGAAATAGGCAATCTACCTGAAAAAGAATTCAGAGTAATGATAATAAAGATGATCCAGAATCTAGGAAAAAGAAAGGAAGCATAGATTGAGAAAATACAAGAAATGTTTAACAAAGATCTAGAAGAACTAAAGAACAAACGGAGATAAACAAACAATAACTGAAATGAAAAATACACTAGAAAGAATCAATAAAAGAATAACTGAGGCAGAAGAACGAATAAGTGAGCTGGAAGACAAATTGCTAGAAATAACTGTCGAGGACCAGAATAAAGAAAAAAGAATGAAAAGAATTGAAGACAATCACAGAGACCTCTGGTACAACACTAAATGCACCAACATTTGAATTATAGGGGTCCCAGAAGAAGAAGAGAAAAAGAGAGGGTCTGAGAAAATATTTGAAGAGATTAGAGTTGAAAACTTCCCTAACATGGGAAAGGAAACAGTCACCCAAGTCCAAGAAGCACAGAGAGTCCTATACAGGATAAACTCTAGAAAAAACACATCAAGACACATATTAATCAAACTCACAAAAAATAAATTCAAAGAAAAGAATATTAAAAGTAGCAAGGGAAAAACAAAAACTAACATACAAAGGAATCCCCATAAGGTTATCAGCTGATTTTTCAGCAGAAACTCTGCAAGCCAGAAGGGAGTGGCAGGATATACTTAAAGCAATGAAAAAGAAAAACCTATAACCAAGATTACTCTACCCAGCAAGGATCTCATTCAGATTCGATGGAGAAGTCAAAAGCTTTTCAGACAAGCAAAAGCTAAGAGAATTCAGCACCACCAAACCAGCTTTACAACAAATGCTAAAGAAACTTCTCTAAGCAGGAAACACGAGAGAAGAAAAAGACCCACAAAAACAAACCCAAAACAATAAGAAAAAATGGTAATAGGAACATACATATCAATACTAACCTTGAATGTAAATGGATGAAATGCCCCAACCAAAAGACACAGACTGGCCTAATGAATACAAAAACAAGACCCATATATATGCTGTCTACAAGAGACCCACTTCAGACCTAGGGACACATATAGACTGAAAGTGGATGGAAAAAGATATTCCAGGCAAATGGAAATCAAAAGAAAGCTGGCATAGCAATACTCATAGCAGATAAAATAGACTTTAAAATAAAGACTGTTACAAGACATAAGGAGGGACACTACATAATGATCAAAGGATCAATCGAAGAAGATAGAACAATTATAAATGATTATGCACCCAACAAAGGAGCACCTCAATACATAAGGCAAATGCAAACAACCAAGAGAGGAGAAATCGACAGTAACACAATAATATGAGGGGACTTTAACACTCCACTTACACCAATGGACAGATCATCCAGACAGAAAATAAATAAGGAAACACAAGCTTTAAATGACACAATAGACCAGATAGATGTAATTGATATTTATAGAACATTCCACCCAAAAGTGGCAGAATACACTTTCTTCCCAAGTGCACTTGGAACATTCTCCAGGATAGATGACATCTTGGGTCAAAAATCAAGCCTCAGAAAATTTAAGAAAACTGAAATCATATCAAGCATCTTTTCTGACCACAACACTATGAGACTGGAAATCAATCTACAGGAAAAAAAACTGTAAAAACACAAATACATGGAGGATAAACAGGGTGTTACTAAATAACTAAGAGATCACTGAAGAAATCAAAGAAGAAATAAAAAAATACATAGAAACAAATGACAACGAAAACACGATGACCCAAAACCTATGGGACGCAGCAAAAACAGTACTAAAAGGGAAGTTTACATCAATTCAATCTCACCTCAAGAAACAAGAAAAATCTCAAAAAAACAGTCTAACCCTACACTTAACACAACTAGAGAAAGAAGAACAAAGAAACCCCAAAGTCAGTAGAAGGAAAGAAATCATAAAGATCAGAACAGGAATAAATGAAATAAAAAAGAAGAATATACCAAAGATCGATAAAACTAAAAGCTGGTTCTTTGAGAAGATAAAAAAAAAAAATTGATAAACCCTCAGCCAGACTCATCAAGAAGAAAAGCGAGAGGACGCAAATCAATAAAATTAGAAACAAAAAAGGAGAAATAACAACTGACATTGCAGAAATACAAAGGATTATGAGAGACTACTACAAACAACTACATGCCAATAAAATGGACAACCACAAAGAAATGGACAAATTCTTGGAAAGGTACAATTCTCCAAGACTGAACCAGGAAGAATTAGAAAATGTGAACAGACCTATCACAAGTAATGAAATTGAAACTATAATTAAAATTCTTCCAAAAAAACAAAGTCCAGGACCAGATGGCTTCACAGGCAAATTCTAAAAATCATTTAGAGAAGAGCTAACACTGATCCTTAAACTCTTCCAAAAAACTGCAGAGGCAGAAACACTCCCAAATTCATTCTACGAAGCCACCATCACCCTGATACCAAAACCAGAAAAAGATATTACAAAAAAGAAAGTTATGGACCAATATCACTGATGAACACAGATGCAAAAATCCTGAACAAAATACTAGCAAACAGAATCTAGCAGCATGTTAAGAGGATCATACACCATGATCAAGTTGGATTTATCCCAGGGATGCAAGGATTCTTCAATGTAAGCAAATCAATCAATGTGATACACCATATTAACAAATTAAGGAATAAAAACCGTATGATTATCTCAATAGATGTAGAAAAAGCTTCTGACAAAATTCAACACACGTTTATGATAAAAAAAACTCTCCAGAAAATGGGCATAGAGGGAACCTTACCTCAACATAATAAAGGCCATATATGACAAACCCACAGCAAGCATCATACTCAAAGGTGAAAAACTGAAAGCATTTCCACTAAGATCAGGAACAAGACAAAGATATACACTCTCACTACTCTTATTCAACATAGTTTTGGAAGTCCTAGCCACAGGAATCAGAGAAGAAAAAAAAACAAAAGGAATACAAATTGGAAAAGAAGAAGTAAAACTGTTTAAAACAGAAGTCACTGTTTGTCGATGACATGATACTATACATAGAAAATCCTAAACATGCTACCAGAAAACTATTAGAACTAATCAATGATTTGGTGAGGTTGCAGGATACAAAATTAATGCACAGAAATCTCTGGCATTCCTATACACCAACAATGAAAAATCAGAAAGGAAACCCTTTCAATTACCATTGCAACAAAAAGAATAAAATACGTAGGAATAAACCTGCCTAAGGAAGTGAAAAACTTGTACTCAGAAAACTATAAAACACTGATGAAAGAAATCAAAGATGACATAAACAGATGGAGAAATATACCATGTTCTTGGATTGGAAGAATCAATATTGTGAAAATGACTATGCTACCCAAAGCAATCTACAGATTCAATGCAATCCCTATCAAACTACCAATGGCATTCTTCACAGAAATAGAACAAAAAATCTTACAATTCATTATGGAAACACAAAAGACCCCGAATAGCCAAAGCAATCTTGAGAAAGAAAAACAGGGTTGGAAGAATCAGGCTCCCCGACTTCAACCTATACCACAAAGCTACAGTAATCAAGACAGTATGGTACTGGCACAAAAACAGAAATATAAATCAATGGTACAGGATAGAATGCCCAGAGATAAACCACACATATGGGCACCTAATTTATGACAAAGGAGGCAAGAACACACAATGGAGAAAAGACAGCCTTCAATAAGTGGTGCTGGGAAAACTGGACAGCTACATGTAAAAGAATGAAATTAGAACACTCCCTAACACCATACACAAAAATAAACTCCAAATGGATTAAAGACTTAAATGTAAGATCAGATACTATAAAACTCTTAGAGGAAAACATAGGAAAAACACTCTTTGACATAAACCACAGCAAGATCTTTTCTGACCCACCTCCTAGGGTAACAGAAATAAAAACAAAAATAAACAAATGGGACTTAATTAAACTTAAAAGTTTTTGCACAGCAAAGGAAACCATAAACAAGACAAAAAGACAACCCTCAGAACGGGAGAAAATATGTGCAAATGAAACAACAGACCAAGGATTAATCTCCAAAATATACAAACAGCTCATGTAGCTCAATATCAAAAAAAAAAAATCCAGTTAAAAAATGGGAGGGAGACCTAAATAGACATTTCACCAAGGAAGACATACAGATGGCCAAGAGGCACATGAAAAGATGCTCCACATCACCAATTATTAGAGAAATACAAATCAAAACTATAATGAGGTATCACCTCACACCAGTCAGAATGGCCATTATCAAAAAATCTAGAAACAATAAATGCTGGAAAGGGTGTGGTGAAAAGGGAACCCTCCTGCACTGTTGGTGGGAATGCAAATTGATACAACCACTATGGAGAACAGTATGGAGGTTCCGTAAAAAACTAAAAATAGAACTACCATATGACCCAGCAATCCCACTACTGGTCATATACCCTGAGAAAACCATAATTCAAAAAGAGATATGTACCCCAATGTTCACTGCGGCACTATTCATAATAGCCAAGACATGAAAGCAACCTAAATGTCCATCGACAGATGAATGATGAAGAATATGTGGCACATATACACAATGGAATACTACTCAGCCATAAAAGAAACGAAACTGAGTTATTTGTAGTGAGGTGGATGGACCTAGAGTCTGTCATACAGAGTGAAGTAAGTCAGAAAAGGAAAAACAAATGCCATATGCTAACTCATATATGTGGAATCTAAAAAAAAAAAATGGTATTGATGAGCCTGTTGCAGGGCAGGGGGCAGGAATAAATAGGTAGACACAGAAAATGGACTTGAGGACATGGGGTAGGAGGGTAAAGCTGGGGTGAAGTATGAGTAGCATCGACATATATACACTACCAAATGTAAAATATTTGGCTGGTGGGAAGCAGCGGCATAGCACTGGGAGATCAGCTCGGTGCTTTGTGACCACCTAGAGGGGTGGGATAGGGAGGAGGGAAGGGAGGCTCAAGAAGGAGGGTATAGGGTGACATGTGTATGCATATGGCTGATTCATTTTGTTATGGAACAGAAACTAACGCAGTATTGTGAAGCAATTATACTCCAAAAAAGATCTATTAAAAAAAACCAAAAACATTCCTTCCCCAAAGGAAATCTGCTGCCATTTTCCTAGGTAATTATACACTAGGAAAAGGCGAATACCTGAATATTTTGAGGATTACTGAACACAGGGTCCAAAATGACACTGATATGTGGCTACCTGAAGCAGCACCATGTCTTACCAGTTTGATTTGGGCATATGAGGACCAGACAACAAATGGAGTCCCAGCCAAGTTGGTCTGGTTACAGTGCATATAGTGGATCCATGTACCCACTTGGTGGATATTTCTCTGGTTCTTTTGGGTATAATTAGAATAAACATTGCTTTTCATTAGTATAGCAACCCCATTGCTTCCTTGGAGGGTGTGGTGAGAGCTATGATCATAGTGAGAAAGCCCAATTAGAAGCCTCTAAAACCACCTCCCCTTCCCAGTCAGGAATGAAGACTGAAACAATATCATATGCTAGGGGCAGAGACAGAAATTCAGGCTACCATTAAGAACCTAATGGATGCAGGAGATGTGGGTTTTATCATATCTCCACTTAAATCACCAGCCTGGCCTCTTCAAATCATTAGGAGAAGACAGTGGACTAACACAATATGTTGATCATGTCATGATAATCAGACCAAAGAGCAAGAAATGGTGAGCACACTGGAGGCTTTATTACAACATATACAATCTGGTTGGCAAGATATAAACCCTATGATGATTCAGGTACTCCCACATTCTTTTAAAAATTAGGTATCCTATAGTCTGGAGCATGCCTGGACATCCTCTCCAAAATAAAAGAAAAAATATTGCATCTTGCTTCTCCCATCAAGAAGGAAGCCCAGTGTTTAAAAGCCTTTTTTTTCTACGTAGCTTATTTCATACCCAAAAAAAACTACTTCAAACCATACACTGGGTCCAGGAAAGGCTAACAGATTTGAGTTGGGTCTAGACCAGGAAAAAGCTCTTCAGCAGGTTAAAGCTGTGGCTCTGTACCTTAGACTCTTTCTTCTCTCAGGCCTTATGTTATTAGAGGTATCAGTGGTGGCATAAGATGCTAAAAGGAACTTACTGGATAGACCCATTGAGAGAATCATAATACAGATGCCTAGGATTCTGCAGCAAATCCATCCCGTCTGCAGTGCAAAAGTATACACATTTTTAAATAAGCTCTAAGTATTCATTACTTGCTCTGGAAGAGACAGAACACCAGATCACAGAACATCAATTACCACAAAACTAGAAGTACCCATCACTAGCTGGGTAATGTCAAATCTGCCAAGTAATACAGTCTGGCTGGTCCAGCAGCAAATCATCATGTGATAGAAGCAGTAATCTGAGATAAAGGCCAAACAGGACCAAGGCACAAGTGAGCAATATATATGTATGTGTATGTACACACACACACACACACACACACACACACACACACAAGCAGGTAGCCTAGGTCCCATCCCCCATGATATGTCCTCCATCATTGTGATAGTTCCCTCAATTCATACCTATGCCCATATGGTATATGCCTTATGAATGACTGATGAATGTCCACTCAATATGTAGGCACAGGCCAAAAATGAATGACTGCTGCCCTATATAGCCCTAGGGAAACCTAGAAATAGAGTGTTAAGCAGGAATCCTCTCAAGGGCTTGGAAATTTGTGTGGGGCAACTGATTCACTTTGTGTGAATTGAGAGGTAGTCTGGGATTAGAACACATATAGACTCATGGGCAGTGGTGAATGACTTGGTAGACTGCTTAGAAGCCTGGAAGGAAAAAAATAGGGAAAGAATGAAGAGGACTTGTGTAGAGGGATGGGAACAGACATATGTGAATGAGCATAAGATGAGCTACTGTGGTATTATATGTTATTACCTATCAGAGCATCCACTACAAAGAGACCACAGTTTGCATTATGGTTCACTGTTGGTGTTGTATATTCTATGGGCTTTTGGCAAATGTATAATGATATGTATCCATATTTTAACCACCCTAAAAGTAGTCTGTGTTCTACCTATTCATTCTTCTACCTCCACCCCTTCAACTCCTGGCAACCCTTTCAATGTCTCCATAGCTTTGCCTTTTCCATAATGCCATACTTTTAGAATCATCAAGTATTTAGCCATTTCAGATTGGCTTCTTTCAGTTAGTATATGCATTTAAGGTTTCTCCATGTCTTTTAATGGCTTGATAGTTCATTTCTTTTCAGGGCTGAATAACATTTCACCATTTGGATTATGAGTTTTAAATTCCCTGCCTGATAATTCTAACATCCCTGTCATGTCTTGTTCTGATACTTATTCTGTCTCTTCAAATTGGTTTTTTTTTTTGCCTTTTGGTATGGCTTGTAATTTTTTTCTTGATAGCTGGTCATAAAGTACCAGGTAAAAGGGATTGCTGCAAATAGGCCTTTAGTAACATTATAGTGAGGTATGAGGGGTGGGAAGGGTTCTATACTCCTATGGTTAGGTCAGTCTTTTAGTGAGATTACCCTTCTGGACTATGAACTTCACCAGTGGTTTTTCTTTTTTTACTTTTTTTTTTTCCCTCCCCCTTAGGGAGAAAGGATGGCTGGAGTGGGTTGCAGTTGGGTATTTATGTTCGTTCTCCCAGGTCAGTCAGGCTCTGATAATACCTAACATTAGGCTCTAGTTAACTAGTTTCCCCTCAGGGCAGGCCTTGGTAAGAAAAGAGAACTACAGTGTATTTCAAAATGGTTCCTTTTCCCTTTCTTGCAGCCAGATGCCCAAGGGGATTTTTCTCTGATATTTACTAGGGGAATCTTTTCGAGAGCTCCTGGATGAATATCTCACAGTATTGTGGGGCCTCCCCTATGACTGGGTCCCCCTGGAGCTTTTATCTCTCAGACTTGTCTGAGCCTCCAGCAATTCATCAATTATAGTTCAGGTTTTCCTACCAGGCTCTGATTGCTGCAGTGGTTTACGCTCTTGGCTCTCTGCTCTATAAGCTCAGACTCTGTATTTTCCTGCCTGCCAATCTTGGAGCCTGCAGTTTGCCCTGTGTCTTCTTCTCCCTTACAGTTCCAAGAAGAGCTGTTGATTTTTTTTCGTCTGTTCAGCTTTCTGCTTGTTGGGATGGAGTGGCAACTGCTAAGCTCTTTACGTGCAAGACCGGAAGACTCCTTTATATTTTGAAAGGGGCAGTGATTCATTTTGGCACATATTTTAGGCATGGGTTTACCTTTCTGCTTTAAGGGCGTCAGCCAATACCACTAACTGAGGGCCATATAGAGTATCTGATCCACTGATATAGCCCCCAGTATATCACTGCTCAAAAAGGATCCACTTTATAGTAAAGGAGGTAAGAGAGTGGGCATATGACCATTATTAGATCCACTGATCATTTCTCATACCACATAGGCTGAAGTTGCTAGCCTGACAGAGTGATGAAATAGTCTATGAAAGGCTCAGCTGAAGGGCCAGCTCAGGGGGGATACTTTTATAGGATTTTCCAGGTATCAGAGTATACTTTAAATCAATAACATTTATAACCTGGTATGCATGTCACCTTCCTCAAAAACAAGAATGCACAAGTCTGGGAACTGAGGGGTGAAAGCAGGAGTGGCCCCATTTACCAACACTTCCAATGCCCTACTCGGGGAATGTGTGCCTCTCATCTCCACAACCCTGGGCTCAGTAGTTTTAGATGTCCTTGCTCCCAAAATGAGAATGTTTCTGCCAGGAGACACAGCAAGAGTCCTGATGGACTATAAGCTACCTGGACAATTCTGGACCCTTCTGTCAAGGAAACAACAGGAATGATTGACCCTGATCATCAGGAGGAAGTAGGGCTGTTGTTACACAATGGGAACAGAAACTTTATACCCAGGCTATCCACTTTGGTATCCGAGTCCTCCCTTGACATAAAAATTATGATGTTAGGTAGACAAGTACAGCAAAACCTCTCAGAGAAGAAGCACAGACTCCTCAAGAAGGAGGGTCTTGGTCACAACAGTAGGTAAATTACCAGGACCTGCAGAGGTAATAACTGAGGGTAAGAGAAATACAAAATAGATGGAGGAGAGAGACAAGTATCAGTTGTGGTCTTTAGATGAGCTATCGCAGAACAGCTGTTCACCTAGCAAACGTCCTTCTCTAAAGGTCCCTGGGAGAGAGGGCCATCAGAATCCTGAATGAGTTCCTCCCAGAAATAGATTCTCTCAGAAGTGGATCCAAGTAACACAACGGTGGATCGTGGTGAATCCCTTAGGTCTACCTTCACATGTCAGTTTAAATATTGTTTCCTAAGTGAAACAATCACAGATCACCGCATCTAAACCAAGTCTCCTGGAAATTCTATGTTAGACCCCTGGGTCTTTCATTCACAGTAGTTTTCACAGTCTGTGTTTCTTGTTTATTTATTTATATCGTCCATCTATTGCACTATACTGTAAGCTCCAGAAATCAGACAGCAGAAATATTTGTAGTGACTATGTGTATTTATATTGCATCCCAGCACAGTCCTTTTCTCCAGTATTTAGAAATGCATGTATAAGATCATCATCATAGGACACAGTTACATCCAACCCTGCTCCAAGAAAGATTTCTTGTTGGCAATACAGCCTTCCTTGACTAATTCCTATACAAAATGGTCATGCGAATGTGGCCCGTATTAGGATTTGACCTAATCCTTTCACATAAGCCATGTGGGTAGACATATCCCCTCCACTTGTGTTGCTGCACAGTTGCTAATGCCGTAACAATTTGCTAATGCCATAACATACATGCTCACCAGGCACACAACAAAATGGATCTGAGGATATGGATCTCTGATGGTGACAACTCCATCAGGACTTTAGTTTGATTATATGATTGCTCCAGACCTGGAAGCCTGCTACTCAGTATGGCCCCTAGTCATTCTTTCATTTTGTGGTTCCTTTGCTAGTGTAAATGGTAGTAATACAATTCCTGGTTGGCTGCTGCAACATTATTGCAACATTATTTGATGTTCAAGTACACAGGACATAAAGTGGTGACTTAATATTGTACAGGAATATAAGGTTAAAGAAAATACCTGTCTTTCTGTTCCTGTGTTTTTAAAACATTTCTCCAACATCTCCTTCAGCTGAAAATCAAAGTTAAGTCCTGAAAATAAGATCTTTCTTGGGCAAATAGTAAAATGAATCATCTCAGGTTTACAAAGCTAGACCCAATAGTGTGTGTGTTTGTGTTGCGCACACACTGAGTACTTGAAATAAATCTCTCAGACTGCTCCAGCGTGCCACTGTGGGACAGAAAACAGGATCAAGAAACGGTGCAGAGCCCTGTGCTTGAGATGGGAAGATCAAGGTGAACAACTGGAACAGGTGCTCCCATGGAAGCAGAACCAATGGAAGAGACAGAAGAGAAAAAGACAAAAAATGTATTAAGAACTTTTGTACAATTAGAGCACAAAAAGAAGTTTCTGGAATTAAAAATCTGGGTGGAATTTAAGCTCTTCCATAGAATTGTAAATTTCCTAAGGGACAAAGGGTAAGCTGTTACATTATGTTTGTAAGCCCAGTTCTCAACACAGTATCTGACATAGGAAATGCTCAAGAAACAAACTGAATGGAAATGATTTCTTGAGTAGGTCCAGCAACCCCCAGAGCAGCCCCCAACCCAGAGAAGCACTTGAATAGAGTCTGTTCCTATTGCACCTGAAAAGAATCAGGCATATGGCTTTGAACAGCTTACTTTACAATGACTCCTTCTTTTATAAGGTACTTGGCCTTTTGTGAGTGGAGCTACAGCTGTCTGAAAATGGCAACATCTGATCCTAAGACCTAGAATATAAAGCACTTGAAAATGTCATCCATTTAAGGTTACCCTCTGATGTTAAGAGCTTAGGGGAAAAAAAAAAGGCAGATCTGGTGAAGAAAAGAACAATCAACCATTTTTATGAATCATGAAGAACAGGAATGCATGCTTTATGCTAGAGACTTTCCTGGGGGTAAATTCTAAATAGGTTTATCATTTTAGAAAATATACGGTCAGCTGAAGAACACTACAAATGATAGAATTGTTTATCTCTTTCTAAAAGAAAAGTAACCAGGGGACTGTATGACAGATGACTGTTTATGGCTCTAAAAAATTGTAAGACCAGGATAATTAAAGGTTGTATTCGAGGTGATTTCATAGATGGAAATATTAGGGTGATGGTCCCTTATCAGACAACCTGGGAAGGTTCAAATCCCCACTCCACTCTTTTTTAATAATATAATCTCACTTGTAAAATGGAGGTTGCGGTGGCGCCTACCTCACTGAGTCATTTGGTGAATTAATGTTACACATAAAGTCTAGATATATGGTAAAAAATAAATATCCCTACCAAGTTAAAACTTCATTTTACTGATTGGCACCTTGAAGCCCACCCATTAGGACATTTATGAAGCATCTCAAATGCTTCATGTATTATATGCCTGGGTAGGGGAAGGGAGGTGGGGGAGAGCAGAGTATGATCTCTGCCTTGATTAGAATCACAGAGTTTTGAGGTTAAGCCTGATTACAAAGACTTAAGAGATATGTGCTCTAAAGGGAAGGAAAAGCAAATAGTAAGGAGCATCCAGAAGTAAATGCTTAATTCTGCCTGGAGTGTGCAGGAAGAATTTTTCTGAGGCAGGAGGAATATGATCTGTGGCCTGATAAATGAGTAGAGGTTTGCTTCATTATAATGATGGGGAGGAAATTCTGGCCAAAAAGAAAAGCCTGGCATAAAGGATGCACAGTCATCTCTCGGTATCCGATGGGGGAATGGTTCCAAGACCTGAAGATACCAAAATCTATGGATGCTCAAGTCCCTTACAGAAAATGACACAGTCCAGTCGGCAATCCATATATGCAGATTCAGGACCTGCAGATATGGAGAGCCAATGGTAAGACATATGCTGGCAACCTCAAGTTGCAGATTGTGTGAGGATGGACCAGAAAGTTCTGCAGAGCCTCCTGCATTGGGTCGTCTGTGCCAGGATGGAGTCCTTACATTCTGTTGTATAAGGGAGATCACAAAGAAGCATACTTTTTTTTTTAACTTTTCACATTGAAATGACCTCAGACTACCAAAATCAGTGCAGAAATAGTACAAAGCTTTTTGATATACCCTTCAACCATTTTTCCCAAATGTTAACATTTGTGCCCATAGTCATTATGAAAAAAGAAAGTTAATATTGATTGAGCAAAATTGAGACTCTTGGCTCTGCATTTTCGGTGTGTGACTCAACTAACATTATAGTCTCATTATCTTTATAAACTTGAGGATAACTACTTTGGACGTCTAAATTATATGTTGTTTGGGTAACAAATATAATACATTTTCTGGAATACAAAAAGCTTTCAGCCAATTGTTGAATTAGTATTATAAAGAATGGTGCCCCTGTGACGAATTAACATAGTGAAGATGCCTCCTTGTTGCCTCAGTAGTAGATACATGAATAACAAACATGTCTGACTCACAGGAAGATAAAACTTGCTCAGATGGAAACAACCTAAGTGTCCATCATCGGATGAATGGATAAAGAAGATGTGGCACATATATACAATGGAATATTATTCAGCCATAAAAGGAAACAAAATTGAGCTATTTGTAATGAGGTAGATAGACCTAGAGTCTGTCATACAGAGTGAAGTAAGTCAGAAAGAGAGAGACAAATACCGTATGCTAACACATATATATGGAATTTAAGAAAAAAAAAATGTCATGAAGAACCTAGGGGTAAAACAGGAATAAAGACACACACTTACTAGAGAATGGACTTGAGGATATGGGGAGGGGGAAGGGTAAACTGTGACAAAGCGCGAGAGAGGCATGGACATATATACACTACCAAACGTAAAATAGCTAGCTAGTGGGAAGCAGCCGCATAGCACAGGGAGATCAGATCGGTGTTTTGTGACCGCCTGGAGGGGTGGGATAGGGAGCGTGGGAGGGAGGGAGACGCAAGCGGGAAGAGATATGGGAACATATGTATATATATAACTGATTAATTTTGTTGTGAAGCAGAAACTAACACACCATTGTAAAGCAATTATACTCTAATAAAGATGTTAAAAAAAAAAAACTTGCTCAATGTCAACATGAAAGGACACAGGACTTTTTGACAGATATCTGGTCCTCAAACCAGCTCATTGGAAATAACATATTTAGGCTTCACAGGCATAGTATTTCCTTCTCTAGGAATTCTTGGCCTTCCTATTTGGCTACTATCTCGTGAGTACAAACTGATTCAGGCTTTTTTTTTTTTTTTTTTTTTTTTTTTTTTTACATTAAGGGCATGATAGGCAACTTCTGACATGGTTCCTAGCAATGCCTGCCCCCTGGCATTCAATTTATGTATCCCTTCTCCTCCTCCTAGTATTTGCTGGACCTAGCACATGTCTTCAATCAAATAGAATATGACCAAAGTAATGAGCCATCTCTTGCTGTGATTACATTAAAAAAGACTGACTTCGGTTTTGCTAGAACACTCACTCTCTCTGGCTCTTCTTCATGCTTGCTCTAATGAAATAACCTGCCCAATTATGAGCAGATCTGTGGGGTGGCCCCCATGGCAAGAACTGAGAGAAGTCCTTAATCAATACTGGTGAGGAACTGATACCCTCAGTTCAACAATCCACAGGGAAATCAATCCTACCAATGGCCAATTGGGTGAGCTTAGAAAAACCCTTCCCAGGTGAGCCTTCAGATGAGACATTTGATTTCATCACTGTGAAACACCCTGAAGCAGAGGACCCAGGAAAACTGTGCCTGGATTTCTGACCCACAAAAACTTTTAAAATAAATGGCGTTTTAGGCCACCTAATTTTAAGGTAATCTGTTATACAGCAATAAATATCTAATGTAAGTGATAAATCAGTTATATAAAGTTCCTGTTATTATGTAGCTGCTATATTAATGGAAAGGGACATATGGTAAATACATATATTATCCACAAGATAATTTCAGGCAAAGGTAAGTACAATGAATAAAACAAATCAGGGCATCTGTGATGGGGAAAGACTACTTTAAACTGGGTATCCAGGAAGACAACACTTGAGCTGAACACTGCATACCAAAAACCGAATCACGTAAGTACCTAGGAGAGATTTCCAGTAGGAGAAACCAGTGCAGGTACTTCTGACTACACATGAAGAAACTGAGTTTCAGACAAAGTAATTTGAACCAGATAACAGAGCACTATGGGTAAAAGTGGCATTTGTACCCAAAATTAATGACTTTATATCTTCTTTTTCTAGTAGTTTCATCAGAATAAATAGTAAACTCATAAACAGATAATCCCAAAGTTCATAAAGAATTGCTTAAAAGATAAAATTCAATACCATGTGTCTGGAAGAGAAAAATGAAGGGAGACTCAAGGTGAAACATGAAAAGAGAAAAAAAGAAACAGAAGGAAAACCCAAGAACGGAAAGGAGATGAACAACTCCATTTTGGGGTAAACTCAGAAGTAATACTAGACTCTCAGTCCTGAGCGGCTTAGTATTTTTTAATCCATGTACAGAAAAGTTCTTTGCAGGAGGAGGGAGAAAGAGAAAAAGAGAATCTCCTTTTCCCTCCCCACCCCACCTCTTTTTTTCTCTTTTTATTTTATAGAAATATTGTGATGGTTAATTTTACATGTCAACTTTACTGGCCCAAGGGACACCCAAGTATCTGGTAAAACATTTCTGAGGATGTCCCTGGAAGAGATTAGCATTTGATTCTGAGTAGACTGAGTAAAGAAATCCACCTTCATCATTGTGGATGGGCATCATCCAATCCTTGGGGGCCTGAATGAAACATAAAGGCAAAGGAAGGGCAAAGTTTTCTCTCTCTTTTAGGATGGCCATGTTCTCCTGCCCTCAGACTTGAAACTTCTGGTTCTCAGGTCTTTGGACTCTGGGAATTACACCATTAGTTCCCTAGGTTCTCAGGCCTTTGGACTTAGACTGAATTATACCACTGGCTTTCCTGGTTCTCCAGCAGACAGTGGACTTCTCAGCCTCAATTTCTATAATGAATTTCTTCTTATCTGTATCTATCCATCCATCCATCCATCTCCTATTGGTTCTGTTTCTCTGAACCCCCATAAAGGTATTGTTTATGCAATGCTCATGATATTTGAAACCTCACAAAACCTGCAATCCAAAATAGGAGACCAAGTGACAATCTGACATCATTTTTAGTTTGGTAAATTTAAAATGCTGTTTTGTTTCCAGCCACAGAACCTTAATCTAATTGGCAACGTATGCACATAACTAGTCACTGAAGCCAAAAACATGGAACTGCAGGGTGACGCTGAGGAGAAAGGAGCAGAGGCCTTCTTAGTCTCCTCTGTCCCCAAAGGGCTCCAAACAGCAGTCTGCAGTGACTGACCTACCTGAATACCAAACCCCTTGATACTTTCTCAAAACCAAGAGAAATCTTGATTTCAATTATTTGTACAGTGAAATACTCTCCAGGATGTACTAACCACTTTGGGAAAATGCAGAGATTCTGAAATTTTGAAGATTAGCTTTATTTTCCACTTGGCACAATATGATTTAAGGAGTAGTCAGTATCATCCAAGGTGCCTAGGATCTCAAAGTTCCTGTAGGATGACTTGTTCCCTCCCTAGGCTGTGTTCTTGCTAACCACACACCGATCTCCATCTCTCCTGCAGAGCGGGAACCACTACCTCGAGGAAAAATTGGAATACAGTGTATTTCGATGAATCTTGGACAATGGCACACTATTTCTGGGAGAGAGAATTCCCAAGATTCTTGGAATGTGAGCATGACTTATGTTCCCATTTGAGTTTTGTGTTCAATAGATGGGCTATTTGCCCTTTTGGGGAGATAGTACATTCCCCTTTTCTAATCAGCATTTGTGACTTTTGCC
Organism: Aethalodelphis obliquidens; assembly: GCF_003676395.1. Lineage (NCBI taxonomy): Eukaryota > Metazoa > Chordata > Mammalia > Artiodactyla > Delphinidae > Aethalodelphis > Aethalodelphis obliquidens. The sequence continues at coordinate 22,725,027 of NW_020837964.1, read as the reverse complement.
TTATCTACTTTGTAAAGAAATATTTTTCTCCTTCCATTTGCTCTATCAACCAATGACCAATGGCATTTGGGATGAATGGCTTGCCCAGAGATGAAAAATATTAATCCAAAATTATTCCAGAAATTCTGACTTGCAAATAAGAATATCCATAGTGGATGCCTTATTCTTTGTCTTCTTAAGATATGGGACTCTAAATTTCCAGGTCCCCTCTTCCAAGTTGTAACATGAAAAGTTTGAGTTTATAACAAATACATTTTTCTTGAGGATAAGATGGTATTTTCACTAACAGCTTCTGTTAGTTCAGGAATGGTCCACATTTTCAAGATCTCCCAAAGACAGTGGTAATAGAAATTCTGTATTTCTAAGTCCATTGTTAAAATCACCAGTGGATCTGAAGAATCAGATACTTAAGATGAATTTAATTTATTTGATAGCTGCTACTAGAATTTAAATATCAGTTTCAAAACACTTTTAGAAGTAGTAAGTTAGCACACTAGGTGAGCTGATTCCTTTCAGTAACTTTTAAATAAGAATAAAAAGAATCTCAGTATCTTATGGCCTGTGGCTTTGAAAAATGCTTACATCTCATTATTGTACTATTCACTCTCCTTTGCATTTATGAATACTCTAGGAGAAACAGGGCAGAAGTTGGACTTTTAAAAATGTTGATCTCTATTTACATTCAATCTGAATAAGCTTCTATTTAAACAGAGAAAGTAGGTTTCCAATTTTAAAACACTAATGAATAAGAAAAAGGAAGATAATGCTATGTTTATTCTATTTGGTGCTAATGTGGAATGATATTGGAGGTGTTTCTTTGTCATTGTAATCCCAGGAGGCATTTTTTTTTATAAACAATCTCTGCCACCAGTATTCTGTTTGAGATATGATCATTCAATGTCTACAAACAAGTGATAACATTATTATGCATTTCTGTCCCCTTTCATTCTTTGTAAGAGTGACAAATATCCTTTTTCTTAGATCCAATAGCTCAGGCTGGGCACCAGTGGACTCATTACCATGCCATTAATAAGCAGAGGCCTCTTGAGAGTCTAGCTTTTTCAAGCCCCTGTCTTTTATATCTCCTATTGGATTTTCCCAACAAAAGCCTCGCTGGTTGGTATCTCTCTCATTTTACCATTCCCTTTAAAAAATGAAATGATGGAAACAAAGTCCTGAGATTAGACTGGTGATACTGAAATGCTTCTGACAGCCAGGGACAATGCTGCCAAACTGAAATGAAATGCTTACATTATTTATGAACATTAAATGTCACCAATTTCCCCTTCATCAGATAATTTCAGGAGACAGAGCCATTTCTGTGGAGCGTGAGGGAGTATTTGTACATGTGCATTTCCCTCCTCCATTCCCCTCCCCACACCAGCCCTTCCATCTATCACTCCGGCTTTGTGTCAAATTCTCCTCCCTGGGAAGAAAACAGGTTCAACTGATCATGTTTCAAGTTTCACTACAAGTCTCAGATCAGGTCACCTGACAGGGATGTCAAGTGTGTTCTAAACCAAATGGGACCCTCTGCAATGTGAATCATTAGGAAGTCAACTGATTTTTTTTTCTTTTTTAATTGTTTCCCAGGCTTCCTTAGGAAGTCAATTATCAGATGAAAATTAGCAGGAGTTGAAAGGAAAAGACACTATCCCTCTGGCTCCCTGATCTATTTATTGATTGCTGGCTGGAAAGGAGGGACTCAATGAGGGGAATGAACACGATCCATGTCACTGGGATTATCAGTGTGAGAAGTAGATGGAAGCTGGCTACACAAAAGTATTTAATTAGCATTTACAAGGGAGTCTGAGTCTATTCAAAGTTCCAGTAGCTACCAGTGGCTATGTAGTGATGTATGGATTCATTTTATATTATCCAGGCTTTTGTACTCTCATCCACTCAAGTTATTTAATAACCAAGCATCCTATAACAGGGATCTTTTAGGGGAAGTTGTATGTATCATTTGATGTTCTGTCCTTAGGGTTTGAAAGGAATCCTAGAGTTTTAGTTAAACCTTCTAATTATAGATCAGGTGTCTGAGGACCAAAGAGGTTTCCCTAAGGCTGATGTTCTCACACTTCTGGAGAGTAGAAATGGGGCTGTCAACAAAACCTGTCTCTGGTCTCACAATCTTTCAATTCAACTAGAACGTAAAACATCAACAGTTACTCCTTCACCTATTGCACAGGAGGAGAGCTGTGTTTCTACCATCACTGAGAATTATAGACACGTTCCACAGATAGTCATCAAATGCTAGTCTGAATAGGAAGGCCCAAAAACCAGGGGAGCCAATGGTGTAAATCCCAGTCCAAAGGCAGGAGAAGACCTATGTCCCAGTTCCAGAAAGCAGGCAAGAAGGTAACCCTTTCTCTGCTTTTTGTTCTACTCAGGACCTCAGTGAATTAGATGATGCCCACCCACATTAGGGAGGCCAATCTACTTTACTGAATCCAATTAAAATGCTAATCTCATCTAGAAACATCCTCACAGACACATTCAGAAATAATGTTTAATCTGGGGACCCTGTGGCCCAATCAAATTGATACATAAGCCATCACAGCTTTTCACCCTAGTCCTAATACCTCCTCTAGGTCCTAGGCCTCATCTTAGGAAGGCAGTGCCCACATCCTTCATCTTATGTGCCATAGAAATTAAAACATCATAAAGACTATTATGAACAATTATATTGAACAACATATTCAACAATTTAGAAGCAGATAAACTCCTAGAAACATGCAACCTACCAGTATTGAATCAAGAAATAGAAGACCAATAACAAATAAGGATAATGAAACAGTAATCAAAAGCTCCCAACAAAAGAGGCCCAGAACTATATGGTTTCAAAGATGAACTCTACCAAATATTCAAAGAAGAATACCAATCTTTCTTAAGCTCTTCCAAAATACAGAATAAGAGGGAATACTTCCAAACTCATTTTGAGGCCAGCATTACCCTGACACCAAGGACAGACAGACACTACAAGAAAAGAAAAATATGTAACAATATCCCTGATAAACATGGATGCAGAAATCCTCAACAAGGCATTAAAAAACAAATTAAACAGTACATTAAAAGAACTATACACTGTGATCAAGTGGGATTTATCCCTGGAATACAAGGACAGTTCATTATACATATCAAATCAGTGTGTTTCACTGATGAAATGAAGGATAAAAAAATCACATGATTATCTCAACAGGTGCAGAAAAGCATTTGGCCAAATTCAATTCAATACCCTTTCATGATAAAAATGCAACAAACTGGTATAGAAGTAACTTACCTCAATACAATAAAGACCATATATGAAAAGCCCAAAGCTAACATACTCAACAGTAAAAAAAACTGAAAGCTTTTCTCTAAGATCTAGAACAAGGCAAGGATGCTCACTCTTGCAGCTTCTATTCAACACAGTACTGAAATTATTCCATTTAATCCTCATAAAACTCCCAGAGGTAGGTAATATTATTATGTCTATTTTTACAAATAAGTAGAGGAAACAGATAACTAGAATGCCTTTCTTTAGTACATATATCTGGTAGATGTTAGAGGTAGGATTCAATCTCAGGAAATTTTAACTTTTGCACATACAACTTCTCTTCCTACCAAATGAGATAATACTTTTTCAAAAAATCATGATGCCTGGACACAGTAAGTGCTTGATAATTATCAATAATTCAGAAATCACTATCTGTGAGACTCTGTGCAATTCTTCCTATGACGAAGCATTTCAATGAGCCAGCATCTTATCTCTGAAAAAGGCTTTTTTTCCATATAGCAAAACACGTGGGCACTGAGATAACTATATATAATGCCTGTGTGTGTGTGAGAGAGAGAGAGAGAGAGAGAGTTATTTGCCAACAACTAAACCCATCAAGTCTTAAGGTGTGATCTTATCAGTTCTTATAAGCTAAACACCATCAGGCCAGGTCAAGACAAGTGTCTGTCTTGATTCAACCCCAGAGATGAGGCAGGGGTAGGTATGAAACTGACCTGATGTTTCCACAGATATAATTCTTTTATGTGTTCTAGGGGTGAACAGGCTAGCAGTAATATGTTCTGCCTCAGATTGTTTGAATACTACATTCTTCAGCCCTTAGTGGCTTCCTCTACCCCTATACTCAGTGTTGGGCAATGACAAATAATTACATTGCCTTTGGGCCGTCCTCACTACCTCTTGTATCTCACCTCTCTACAGCTGAGCAGAGAGTGAGAGTGATCACACATGGGCATTACAGGCGATACAGCACTAAGCTTCAGAACTAGACTGGAGGTCAATGCCTCATGAACCATGCACTGCTGAGATTTCTTTGTGAGCTGTGAAGAGCTGCAAGACAGACACCTGATTTAGCTCATTTGTACTCATTAATCACAAGAGATGAATGCCTTCTGCCTTGCCGAGTTTCACTTGTATTTGGGAATTAATTAGTGGGTGGTTCACTTAAAATACTAATTTTTATACATTTTTTAATGTCTCCTATATCTTCGGTTTACTGCATGCACTTTGCAATAAGAGATATAGCTCATGCCTAGCCAGTCAGGACTGTTTGTTCATGGATAGGTAAAATGTCCCAAAATGACTAGTGAGATACATTTCTGGGAATTTTGTTAAAGTCGGAAGAAAGAAAACTTTTTTCGCCCACTGAACTGGATGATGTAAAAAGGGAGCAACTGGTGACTGCCTTGCCACCCCATTTGAGAGCCTTATTTGAAAGGGAAGACATAGTAGTGGAAAGTGTGCCCAAAAGATGAGTTCTGAATGGTTCGATTATCTTTATTTTTTCTTTTTTAATCAAACAGTATGAATTTAGGTTTTCTGTTACTTTTAACTAGAAAAATACTGAGTCATATAATCACTATTTCCGTAAGAAATATTTTACTTTGCATATCACCTGTCTTTCTTATACAGTGAGCCACAATCAATTGGAAAATAAATCACAGATATTTAGCACACCTTGTTCCTGATGCTATTTGTTGTCGGGCAGTTTTTTGGATTTTGGAAATGATTTTTTGAGAGCTTCAAATGAGAGGGAATAAAACATTTTTAGTTCCCAACCCAAGGTAGATGTCCATTTGGGGGAAAAAAAAAAAAAAGTACTACTATTAACTATTCTCTCCTCCTATCTGATACTCGTTCAAATGAAGAGACGTACCAAGCAAAGACTACTGGTTTAATGAACTTGATTGGCACCAACCCCTCATACACCATCATTTTTACTACCAACGGTTATATTTTAATCACTTGCTATATTCCAGACACTATGAAAAACACCTTACATATTTTCTCATTGAATCTCCAAAATAACAGATGTGACAAATTCTATTAATATCCATTAGTATTCTACTTTAATGAAAAAAATCTCAGAGCAGCTAAAGACTTTTCCAAAAATCACAAGCTAACAAGTGGTAGGCTGTGAATCTAATTCACCTCTGATTTTACAATACAGAATGCATGCTTATAGCCATCCTTATACAGAGTATACAGAGCTTTTTGACTTGTATTAACTCATTTAAATTACATAAAATCCTTAAGTTGATTCATAGAGAAGAAAGTTATTCATAGCATATTCTCATACAGAATTATTTTCCCCTAATTCTGTGGCCATGTTTTTTATTCTTTTCCCCAGTTCATTCACCTCTTCCTATTCTCTTTAGGTCTAGAAAGGTGAATTTCCCAGGGACATCGAGCTACTTTTCCTCAGGATGCCCAATTCATACTTTATATGTATTACCTACATAAGAGGAGAATTCTTCCCTCCTCTTATTAATAAGTAGATAACTTATGAACCAATGCAAACCATAATGGAACACATTAAATGTAAAACCCATATCCCATGTTCTACTGACAGACACAAACTAAAAAAAAGGAAGGTATACAAACAAGGTCTATCATCATCATTTTATCAATACACACACTGAAGCAAAGAAGGTAAAATGATTGTGATGATTATAGTAAAAACAGCTGTAAAACTCACGCAAAAAGTAGCTTACATGAAACAAGAAAGTTAACTAACCCTGTTTTACTATCAGTTGTATCCCTTTTCCTTTCTACAAGGAAAATAGTCCCTTTGACCACCTCTACTAATATGCTTCATTCCAATCTCTTACCTTCCTTCAGCATATAAAAGAAGGGTAGATCCACAGCTGGGGTGTTCATCAAGACTTCTGCCCAGCACTGGCATCTGTTATGGAAAAGTATATGCATTAGAACCAAATAAATTTGGGTTTTGCTTCCACTTTTATTTTTCATCTTATCCCAAGCATCAAGGACTGCTTTCTAATATGAGAAGAAAATCAATTATATCCCGTTTGTTTAAAAATTATCTAAATTTTACAGTGAGTAGAATAAAAAGATGAGAGATTGATTTCATTATTACCACCAAAACTTCTGCTTTCAATACTAATACACTGTTTTATTTTAAATCTTTATTGTGCTATATCAGGTACAAACTAGTTTTATTTTTTATTAAAACTGGACACATTCTGACTGCTTAATAGGTGTTAACAGAGGACTTACGTAGTAGGAACTCAATAAATAATTACGAAATAAATAGAGAATTCATGTTGTCATACAACTTTTACAAAATTCATATATAGTAAGAAGATTAACTGAAGGGAATTCCCTGGTGGTCCAGTGGTTAGGACCTGGCACTGTCACTGCTGGGGCCCAGGTTCAATCCCTGGTCTGGGTGCTAAGATCCCACAATCCACACTGCATGGCAAAAAAAAAAATTAACTGAAAAGGTTTATTCACATGGGTGGTGAACTTAGTATTGTATTAACAAATGACAGAAGAAAATTACTTAACCCTTTTGGAAATTACTTAACTATTTGTTTCCATTTATTTTATTAAACAGGCAGGGTAAAATTAGAGACGCAAATAAGTTCCAGTCTCCAGTCATTAAATTCATTGTACCTAAAAATAATAATTATTATAATAGTAACTAAACATGCCTGTTAGTAATAAAGTGGTCTCCATTTATGAATTATGTTGTTAGATTTTCTTTCTCAATCTCTGAGATAGGAATGATGAACCAGGTTCTAAGAAGAGATTTGGTGTTTTACACATAATCCTGTGAAAACTGTTGGCATTAGACTTTGACCTAATCTTTTGATTTTAGATTCTCTTGCTTCTTATAACTCTTCAAATGAAGAGAATAGATACAACGAGGGAAATTCTGTTAACAGACAATTACTGAATAAAAAGTGTTCCACAATGGGATACCACACAACAGTGAGGACAAGGAACTACTACTACACACCATATGGGTGAATCTATCAAATTAAGTATTAACCGAAGGAAAGGAAACAACAAAGAGTTTTACCGAACCGGACTCGTTTTGCCCGCTGCGCGGCAAGCCAAAACAGGGAGAGGCCGAGGTGTGCGGCAAAAAGAGGGCTTATTCACAAAGCAGCCAAAACAAGCCAGGAGACAAAACGAAAGAAGAAGAAATCTCAAATTCACCGTCTGGAAGGTAAAAGGCTAGGGGTATTTATGGGCTGAAGAAGCAGCGTGGCCTGACGCGTGAAGAACGCGGGGAACGAGCAAGGTGACTGGATGTAAGGAAAAGGCGCGTTCGTTGTCATTCTGCGCAGGCGTAACTAAGCTACGGGTCGCTGCAGGTTCAAAAAGCGGAGACTCGAGCATGCCCAGTTGGGGGATTGGCGGTCCTATCCAGTCTAAACTGGCTCCACTCAAATTAGACAGACCTGACACCAAGCAGCTGGCAAACGGCTCCGGCGTTCGTCACGTTTAGGCTGAGTGCGGCTTGGAGGGCGTGTGCGTTTTTGCTAGCAACAATTAAAACGACCTTGACTAGTGAAGGCAGGTTACAGGTATAATGAATTTAACTGATGATTACCCATGGTTTTAAGAGTATGTTTAATATCCTTTAATCTTTATAATGTTCAACAGTAATCTATCTTATTAGAAGTCAGGTATCTTTGGGCCTAAGGGGTAGTGACTGAGGTACTGGGAATGGGTTTCTTGATTGGGGTGCTGCTTACATTGGTGTTTCCATTTTATGAAGCAGCTGTTCATCTGGCTGTTCACTTAAGATTTGCAGGGCTTTTTGTGTGTAGGTTATAGTTAAATAAAATCTTATTAAAATTTAAAACAAATAGTAAAGAAAACAAGATTGATAATAGGCCAACAGTTTTCCATTTTCAAAATATGGAAAAAATAGATTCTAGGAAAAAAATGAACACAAGTTTTTTGTGCAAACTTAAGTTTTTGAATCCTTAAAGAAATACAGCATACTTATTTTGAATAACCTTTTCTTTCCCCAACAAATGCAAGTGACATTTATTTGAAGAAGGAAAATACCATATTTTAATGGAGTTTATTTATTAGAATTTTGGTGCTACCCGGTAATGTGTAATTTAAAAAAGATATTTTATATAATAATTATTATTTTCGTCCGTAGTACTAACTAAAAAAGAACAGGAAAAGGTGGCAATGTATGATAGCTAGGTCAAAATTAATGAGCTATTTTAATTTTTTAAAATCCTCTAAATGTTCTTTTAGGTCAAAACTTCTGTTTATTAATTTCACCTGAGTTCACGGTTGTTTTCACTTTTACTTTTCTTATGGTATTTAAATCTGAACATTGAGGAAGGAGGCTAATGCAAAGTTATCAGAGCTAAAAATAGTTAAATGTGTTAAGAACTGCTTTAAATAATATGTATTGTTAAATAAAACTATTTATAAATATATATAAACTTATAATTCATTTTATCTCTAAATATGCTTTGGTTATATGATGTTTTATTTTCAGTCATTCTTCTTATGTATAATTTTGAAATTCCCAGGAATGTCAAAAAGGAAGCAGATGTTGATGTGTGCAGACTGATTCATTGACCTGTGTGCTGGATAGGTGTCCTGTTTCTATCCCACCATTTGAAGGAAACCCCAAAGTTGAATGATCTAGTGACTAGTATGAGAGTTCCAGAAAAAGGAGGATTTCACTTCTAACTAGGACAGTGCTTCTCAAAGTAAGTCCTGGGAAACGTTCATACTAAGGGAAGTTCATTGGAGCTGTAAGGAGAGAAAAATGATTTCGTGCCAAAAATAAATTTGGGAGGTATTGGGGTAAATGATCTTTTCTTTCTCTAAGTAATTGATATATATGGGAAATAACGTCAACAAATGTAGAATACACTTTATATTCAAGTGTGACGTGAAATATTCACCATGTGTAAGGTGGACCATGAAGAATGCTCAAAAAAGTCCAAGTGTTCTTTTTCTGACTAATTAATTACATTAGAATTAAATGTCTATAAAAGCTCCTATTTATTTTAAAATTAAGCAACACATTTCTAAATATTCCAAAGGTCAAACAAGAAATACAAGGGAAATCAGAAAATAATTCAGAATGATGACAATGAAAACACTTCAGTATTTGTGAGGTGGAGCTAGGGCAGAGATTATAGGGATATTTAGACCTTTCGATGTTTATATAATAAAAGGAAAATTAAATCAGTAAACATAAGACACAAATTAATGAAACACAGACACGACGATAGAGAAAAGCTGCAATCCACATACAAAGCTTAATAAAATTAATAAACCCCTATCAAGACTGATCAACAACAGAAAGAGAGCCAATTACTTATAATAGGTTTTAAAGAGTTGATATCACTACAGATCCTGCAGAGTATAAGGATAATAAGAAAATATTATAAATATTATAAATATTTTATATAGTAATTGAACCCCTTGGATAAAATGGGAGAATTCCTTAAAAAGCAAAACTTACCAAAAGTGATTCAAAAATAAAGAGGATATTTTAATGGGTCTCTATACAATAAAATTTTTGAAGTAATTATTAAAAAGATGCACACAAACAAAACATCCAGTCCAGAATGGTTTTACTGGCAAATTATACCAAACATTTAAGGAACAAATGATGCCAAACTTAGACAAAATAGTTTTAAAAAAAAATAGTTTTAAAAAACATATTAGGGGTCTAATACCACCAAATTGTTTCATGAAGTGAACATAACTCTGAAATTAAAACCTGACAAATATATGCAAGAAAATACAATTATAGAAAAAGATGCCTTAAAATCCTAGAAACATATATTCTTAAAAGTTATTAGCAATTCATGTAAAAGGGTAATAAATTATGACTGTGGGAGGCAGAGTAATGGCTTCCCAAGGATGTCCACTGCTGATTCCTAGAAACTGCAGAGTTAGGTTACATGGCAAAGAGAAATTAAGGTAATGGAATTGTTTGCTAATCTGATAACCTTAAAACAGGGAGATTATGTTGATTACCTGCCTGAGCTCGAAGTAATCACATAGGTCTTACAAGTGGAAGAGGGAGGCAGAAGAGAGAGAAGAAAGATGGCACCATGAAAAGGATTTGGTCCAACGTTGATGCCCTGACGGTGACTAGATCACGGAAGAGAATCAAACAAATTTTTTTTAAAAATGAACTAATTGATTACTGTATAAAATTCATGGTCAGCATTATTTGAAAGTCAGTTTCAGAGTTTACAGAAGTATTGGATCATTTTTAAGCTTAAAAATTGTTTACTGTAAAATTTAATGCAATGTATGCTATCCAGTTTTAAATAAATGTGAACTCATGCAGGTTTTTAAAAATCTGATTCCTTGGCTGAATTGAAACCCTAATAAAATTATATACATCTGTATATAACACTTTCATTCAAGGCCATTTATATGTAAATCTAATGGCTCTTAATTCCAGAGAATATCATTTAAAATGATGGTATAAAAAATGAATGTTACCAAAAAAAAAAAAGAATGTTAAATTTAATAACATTGACAAGTTGAGATCTTTAACCAGATGTATTCATTTTAAGATTAAAATAATTAATTTGGGAAAATACTTTTTTGAAATGAAGAAACCAAAGGCTAAAATTGGGATTCCTTTTGCTGAATATGAATAAACATAGATACAATAAAATAGGACAGAAGGGAGAATCATGAGGTGTCCTAAATTCCATTTCTTACTGAAAATAGGACAATGAAACAAGAATCCTTACTTGCCCTAAATTTCATCTGTTTCTGCTAAGTCAGCTTTTACAGAGACAGAAGGTGGCATTTTTGACATATACTTCTGATTGGCATTGATAACATGTACTGCCCACCAATGTGTGATTGAAATTATCTCTTGGAGAGTGTTTCCCTCTCTCAGACTATAAATATGTAGAGAGTTATCTGTGAATGTGGCAGGGAAAAGTGGGTGCAGGAGAAGGGATCAAGAGAACCATTCCAAAATGTCCTCAGATTTTTGTGACCCAGCTTTATCTTGGGTAACAGAATGTGACAAAGACATAACTCTATGCCCTGCTTTTTTTTTTTTTCTTTTTTTTTAAACAAAAGGACTGGCTTTCTAAACTTTCTTTGACCAAAATCAATCTGGGCCCTCCATTTTTATGTTTACTAATAAGCCAAATTTTAATTTAAATGAAATAGATATATGTGTACCTATTTTCAACAGATTATTTCATGCAGCATTCATTGATTAAAATAATTGATAGCAAATAAGATCAACTTATAAAATCACGACAAGCTCATATAAATATTTTTTAATCTAAGGGATATCTTTATTCTGCATACTGTGAAAAGGATAGTCATAAAAGACCCCTTTAAATTGATCAAGTTTGATATGGATAGCTGGAAAACTTTGGAATACCAAATCAAGAGTAATTTTACTAAACACACACTAACAGGTTCATTGTTGCAAAGAAATGTAACACTACTCTGACTATTTTCTGTAAACTAAAACCTTAGTTCATTAAAAAAAAAAATGACAAGAACAACACAAAATCCACATTACTGTTACTTTTACCGTGTGTGTTGTACTGTGGTTCTAAGGATATAGAATGTATAATCTCATACCGGTACCTTACCATGACTTTTTGAGGTAGAAACTCATTTTGTGAAAAGTGGAACAAAGGTTTGGAAAAATGAACATAGTAAGTGGCAAGGTGTATCATAGCCTTCAAATCTATTGTACATAGAAAAAAATGGTTTATTGTATATAGAAAAATGTCTAAAATAATTGTAGCTAAATGACTACCTTGGAAATGTATGTATTGACTTTTATTCTCTGTTTAGAAACTTGGCCAATTATATGTAACATTATCTATCTTAGGAAAATGGATTGGGTGTAAGAACTAAGATAAAGAAATGAATCTCTAAGCATTAGCCCTTTGGTGAAACTAATTCTGTTTTCTCAAGTAATATCAGATAAGATACCTTACTCATTCAGTTGGTCATTAGAAAAATCCAATAGTAATATTACTCCAAAAACCCACCTTGCACATGCAAAATAACATAACGTAAAAAGCCATGTATTTTTCCTTTTTTCCTAAATAATTGATATACAGTGATTACTAGAATTAGAAGCATTCTTATGAGGTATTTTGTTTCTCAGTAATGTTTATTTAGTGCATTAAGAAAGAAAATGTTAAGTCCTCCATCTTAAGGAGAAATACACTATAGTCTGCAACACTCTGAGAAGTTGATTAATAGATATCTCCCTTACTGGACTGTAAGAGCCAAATGGGAGGGATGATTCATCATCATCATATTTTCACATAACACAGTGCTTGAACGTTATTAGACCCTAATAAACTTGAATGAGTGGACAGCTTGGTGTTCATGTCAGAGTTACTCCTCGCAGTGTGGAGTGTGGAGTAAAAAAAGAATTGAAAAGCTCCTCACATAAAACAGTCATCTCCTTGTGCTACCTAATCTTTGGGTTTATTTATTTATTTATTTATTTATTTGCGGTACGCGGGCCTCTCACTGTTGTGGCCTCTCCTGTTGCGGAGCACAGGCTCTGGACGCGCAGGCTCAGCAGCCATGGCTCACGGGCCCAGCTGCTCTGCGGCATGTGGGATCTTCCCGGACCAGGGCACGAACCTGTGTCCCCTGCATCGGCAGGCGGACTCTCAATCACTGCGCCACCAGGGAAGCCCTTTGGGTTTATTTCTGAACACTGAAGCCAACTGTAAGTTTGTATCAAGCAGGTTCAGACGATAAAAATACCAGCCAGTTCCATCAAATAGTATTTGTGACCAATTATCATAAAATAAGTGACCGAATTAATAGAGTTGGTGAAGATGGATTACTATTGAATGAAGGGAGCAGAAAAATTACTTCACAAAAGAACATTTATTTCTTTATAATAAATTTTAAATATATAAATTCCTCTGTATCAACCACTTTTCTGAACAACATTATAGCCTGAGTTACAGACAAGTGGTGGATAAACATTTAAAATGGGGTTATTGTCTTGCATTAGCAGAATATGCAAACCTTGCTCCAAGATACCTAAAATATTTGAAGGTAAAATTATCAAAATTTTTCCTTTGATTATCTTTCTCAAAATCTGTCTTCTACTTGTGAGATATAATAATTCAGAGGTGTTTGAATCATTTTCTATGCTTTAAGAAATTATTATAAAAATAACAAGACCCTCTCCTCCCATTTGATTTGATTTGATTTGAAGCGTTCTGTCTTTCATGGGTTTGCTTAGACTTTTGCATCACAAGGTTGTGCGTGGGGGATTCATCCTGCTCGACATAGTTACTTGCCCATCTTCACTTAATGATGGTCATAAAAATCTCTGAATCAGAGCAAATGGACTATGTCCCTCTCCTGCCACCGTCCTTACAACACTTGTTAGGGGCTCATTAATTACTGTGGGAACGTTTGCTAAGGGTCTGTGGCTTGGGTTTTCAGCAAAAACTTCTCCAAGGAGTTTTGTTTCTCTTTGTTTTCACAGTTAAAATGGTATTAAAAAATGCTTCAGACATGATCTTCCCTTTGAAATAGAATCCTCTGAAGTTGTGTTTAATATCTCACTATGTGGCTTTTAGAAGCTTTCAGACCCTATGTCTTTAAACATCCTTTGTTCATTTTCGCAGGTATTGGCCTTGTAATATTGAAAGGAAGGTAGGTCTGCTACTTTTGTAATGGAAATGCACACCGAGGCTTATTCATTAAGGACAATAGATTAAGTACACATTGGACATAAGTGTCTCTGACTGAGTTCCTGTTCAGGTGCCAGCTAAGAATTTGGTACTCATTTGCGTTGTAATTCATTGGCCATAGGGGTCTGTCACACACAGAGATGATAAAATATTAGAGCGAGAAGGAACTGTAGAGGGGTAGAAATTTGCACATTAGTATTTAGCAAAGTAAATGCATCTTTACTTTTTGTAACAACCTCTTTTGCTTTTTTTTTTTTTTTTGGTGCCTCCATTCCTGCTGTGTTGTTGGAGATGGAAAAGAAGATTTTATCTTGCTAATTGAAAGAGCTCCAGTTGCTTCTGATTTTAAAATGTGTTTTTTCAAGTAACTCACTTTCTTATGGATAAATGCTAAAATTTTCAGTTTTCTTCTCCTTTCTCATGCTCCTTCTGAAGATAATGCCTGGGTCTGTAAAGGCTGGAGAGCTTCAGTAGTGTTTAAAAGGGCATTTGGAGGGACTTCCCTGGTGGTCCAGTGGTAAAGAATCCGCCTTACAATGCAGGGGACACGGGTTCCATCGCTGGTCAGGGAACTAAAATCCCACATGCTGCGCACTACTGAGCTCGTGCTCCTTAACTGGAGAAGAGAAAACCGGCACGCCACAACTAGAGAGAAGCCCGTGTGCTGCAACAAAAGATCCCGAATGCAGCAACTAAGACGCCGCCGCCAAAAATAAATAAATAATAAATAAATCTCAAAAAAGAAAACCCAAGGCATTTGGAGGCAATGCAGAAATTAAATTGGAACATAAACAGACATAAGCTGATTCTGTGACATAAGCTGATTCTGCGACTGAACTTGGCTGGTACAGTCCCTGTTAAGGCCTGTTGTCTGGGTATAATTTTTTTTTTTTTACCTGTTTATTGGAGTATAATTGCTTTACAATGTTGGGCTGGTTTCTGCTGTATAACAAAGTGAATCAGCTATATGTATACGTATATCCCCATATCCCCTCCCTCTTGCGCCTGCCTCCCACCCTCCCTATCCCATCCCTCTAGGTGGTCACAAAGCACCGAGCTGATCTCCCTGTGCTATGAGGCTGTTCCCCACTAGCTTTCTATTTTACATTTGGTAGTGTATATATGTCACTGCTACTCTCTCACGTCGTCCCAGCTTCCCCCTCCCTATGTCCTCAAGTCCATTCTCTACGTGTGTCTTTATTCCTGTATGCCTCTGCTTAGACCATATAGATGAAAATACCAGAAGCCAGTTACACAGACGACCTTCCATGTCAGAGCAGCTACTTTGTGTCAGGCCCTACATTCGAAACCTAATACATATATTAATATTCAATTTAGCTTATTAATTAGTTCAACCATTATCTGAGCACTTTTCACCTGCTAGCCACTATTCTGGGCTCCAGGAGATTTGGCACTGAAGAAAACAGACCAATCTCCGTCATGAAACCTATGTATCAGTGCCACTGGTTCATCATTCACATTTGTTGACTAAAAAAAATGCACAATGTGGAAGTTTTGAGTTAAGTTTTACTGGGGGCAAAATGAGGACGATAGCTCAGGAGACAGCATTTCAGATAGCTCTGAGGAACTGCTCCAAAGAGGTAGGGGCTGTAAGGTCGGATCTTAACAAACGGCACCGCGAAACAGAGGAAAGCTTCAAGTGAGCTTTATTAGGGAGCGCTCCCGGGCGAGGTTCACTGGTCCGAGAGAAAGGGGCCAGAGAAGTTGCGCCCAGTCCTGGGCGTGGGAGATTTTTACTGGGGTGTAAGGGAAGGGTGGTTTGCAGCGGGGCGGGGGTGATTTGCTTCATGGGGTAATTCCTTATTTGGTGAGGATACAGTAGGGCCGGTGTTGGTTGGTCTGTTGTGGGGCATAAGCCCATTTTCCATTCCCGTCAGCCCCATTGTTTTCTGGGCAGGAAGTTAGAGTCTCTTGTTGATTCCCAGAACAGGTGAGGTCGTTATGTCCCAATGCCTCTCCTTCCTCATACTGGTCGATGTTTTCTCTTACCACCCCCCACCCTCCCGGGCCTCCTTTCACCCGGGCCAACGGACCTTACAGGGGCCAGGTCAGTCTACATATGATTTTAGCAAAAGGGGATGATGTCATCAAGCACACATGTAGGCAAAGGCTTGCTGCTAGTTGCTGGGAACATACGTCACCGTTAATGATTTTAGTGCTTTTCTGGATATGAGAAGATTTAAGAAATTAGGCTCTTAAAATCTGAAAATATCTCTCTGAAGGCATATTCTGCCAGTTTTTTCCCAGAGCACAGAGTGTGGTCTCCACCCTGAACTCCTTTGCAGGGCGTGTTGAAGGTCAGCGGCTGCAGTGGCTAGTGACGTGATCCTTGTAGAGGCAGATGGCAAGTGCCAAGTTTTTAGCTGGCACGTTAAATGATTTAATTTATTTTAGAGACAATGAAACAAGGCCTTCAAAAAAAGTGACTTATCCAAAAAGTCAAGTAATAGGTTAGTGATAAATCCATTATCAAAACCCCAGTTGCCTGAAAAACACCTTAATTATCTATAACGGGGTGAGCCTGAGAGCCAGATCTGCCTACTGCCTGCTTTTGTAAATAAAGTTTTGTAGGAACATGGCCAAGCCTATTTATTTCTATATTGTCTACAGCTGTTTTTGCCCTACAATAGCAGAGTTGGGTAGTTGCAGCAGATCCCATATGGCATGCAAAGCCTAATATATTTACCATCCAGCCCTTTACAGAAAACATTTGCCAACCTCTGTTCTATAATATAGGTATTCGTATTCCTGACGATCTCATTCACGAAGGTAAAACCTGACAATGTAGGCTTAGCCATTTACCACCTGTGTCCCCTTGAACAAGTCAATTAACCTCTGAGATGCAATTTCCTTACCCATAAAACAGGGATAATAATTAGTGCATTGTTAGCAGTGAAGATTAAATTAGCTAACGTATGTAAAACAGAGCTGGTAAGAGAAGAGAAAGTAGTTATTAACATTTCTAGCTGGATAGCTGCTCTGTGAGCTCTCTGCTGTGGAGGGTGAAGGTACAGGATGAGATTTTGTTTCTCCTTTTTTTGTGCCCTAACAACCAATGGCTTCCTGGGAGTTTTTGCACAGAATTTTCTAATGTGAGGGATACTTACAGCACTCAGGAGTAAACACTGAGTCTGGGCTTTAGTGGCCTCTCAGCTCAGCAAGAGACATCTTTTCTTATAAATTTGTGGATCACTGCTATGAGATGTCCAAGTTGTGGATTGACTTAATGAAAAGAGGAATGAGGAGCTGTTACATTTCCATTAAGTGGACAACATTACCCTTGATGAGGCTGCTGGAATTGAAGCATCCTCTTCTCCCTCAGGTGTAGTCTTAGAAGCACAGAACTGATTGATTCATTAAAGATGTGTTTGTTTTTGCCTCTGAAATCAGCTGTCTCAAAAGATTATTCTGTGGTCACGAAGGACTAAATTCCAATTTATAGTGGAATTGTTAAGCCAGCACAGAGGCTGTGAGAAGTTTCTAGAGAGGTTGGCTCTTGGCACCCATGAAATATGAGCAGATTCCAAAATATTTGGAAATTCCCAGTGGGACCCATAGGCCATTTGTAATGCAGGAATTGAAAGAATCAAAGCCACAGACTGCTAAAATTTGGTGCAGTTCCACCTTAATCATCACAATCATCAAATTAGCTAATACTTGTCTAACACTTTCTATGTATGAATGTCTATGCTAAGGATTTTATTAACTTTATCATATTTAGTACTCTCAGCCATCTTAAGATATAGGCATTACCTTTATATCACAGATCATGAAATTGAATCATGAAAGGTTAACTAGTTTGTAGTGAATTGCACAGCTGCTGAACTACAGAAGTGGAACTAGGTGCACACCAGGTCTTCTTGTTCACAGAGAACAGTCTTTGTCCGTACTTGCCCTTCATTTCCAGAGTTGTATTTATGCCTATTTAAGGTTTCTCTGTGGAGCCTTCTCTGACAATATTAGGATTTTTACTTCTACTTCATCCAGAAATCTTCTGACATTATACCTAATGATTCTCTCACCCACTTTAACTAAGTGAACACAGATTTACTCAGGCTTACAAAGAAACAAAAATCAAAAACACTCGCTTTCTGTTGAGGTAATCTTCTCTGGTTTACTCTTTTCCTTCTTTCTGTCAGTCATCTTTGCTAACATAACTTTTTTTTCCAAACCTGTTAGTTATTTGCATAAAATTCCTAGTGTTTGCTAGGCTGTTAGTAGAAATATGAATAACAGCAAATATTTATTGTACACTATTCCTGTTTTAGGCACATGGCAAAAAGTCTGACACGCGGTATACCATTTAACCTTCACAACAATCCTTTCAATTAGTTATTATCATTTCCATTTTCCACCCAAAGAAACACTCAGAAAGATTAATTTGATCAAATTCAAATTGCTTCTAAAAGTGGAATTAATATTCATACTAAAATCTGTATAATTCCAAAAGCTATATTCTTTTAAACACTTCTCTGTAGTTCACTTTAAGAGCTTATTTTTCATCAATTATTTAAGGATACTCCATCTTACATTAATATGCTCTGAAAAATGCTGCTAATCACTTATTTCTAAGGGAATGTCTTGTCTCTCTGGTGCCCTTCCAGTTTTCTGTCTGCTGTCGTCGTCATTCTGAGTGTGTCATCTTTAGCTAATCCTCTTCTCCATTTCTATGTATCATTCTCTCTAGGTGTAGTAAACTGGAGCCTTTTGATTTAGCTCCCTTTAGAGGTGGAAATACTAATTTCCACAGTAAGTCTACATCTAAAAATCTTTTATCAGACTCAAATAAATACTTCTGTGTAACATCACTTACTGTCCATCCTAGCTGCTATTAAGATTTTTTTCCTTTTAACTTTCCCTGTGTTCACTGATTTCTCAAGCAAGTTCTCCCCAAAGTAGAGAAGCACTGAAAGACACTCAAACTTACTTGTCCACCAGTGCAATGCCAAGGAACTGTTTTAAGTAAAGAATAAGAAACAGAAGCAGCTCAGGGATGACAGAGTTGGTGTAACACCTTGGTATAGACATAGGGATTGGAATAAAAAAAGATCTGGATTTGGATCCTGACTCTCTTATTTAGGGACCATTTGGTCTTGGGGAATCAGTCATCATTTCTGAGTCCTAATTCTATTATCTCGAGAATATAACACCTGCACACTTCACTGAGGTGTTTATCCAGTCTGGACTTGCTGAATACCTACTAAGGGCCACAGTTCTTGTGAAGATTGATTGGGACAGCTGGCATAAGGGTTGGGGTTGAACACATGAATCACCTAAACCAACACAAAAGCTAAATGCCATCCACCAATCTTGTGAAGGACTCGGGGATTCCATTCAAATTTTTATTATTAGTGCCATTTGTTTTAAAGGAACCTCTCCAAGTAAGAATTCTCGTGGACTCTTTTAGAGCCCAGGTAGGCTAGAGAGCCAAAGAGGATTTCTGAGAATATAGTCACAATACCTGGTCTGATAAAATCTTATTTTTGTGAATTAATGTAAAAGTTAAATGCCAGAAGGCATGATTTATTCATCGCAGCTGGTTAAACATGTAACAAATTACCTTAATTACGGATTAGAATGCAAACAATCAGAAACTGCTAAAAAAATATGGAATATACGGTCACAAAATGAGAAGTCCAATCAATTGGGAGTTTGTGAAATGTTCCATGAGAGGATTAGGCTGCTAACAGAGATGTGGAAAATATATTTTAAACTCTCATTGTGATTTTCATGCAAAATGATGCCATGATACCGACATTGCCTTGGGGAGAACTGATCTCTGCTCACATATCCCTCTAAGGCAATTTTTGGGGAGGCTGATTTCCCAGCCTTAACATTTGGCTGCTATGTTCAGTGCACTTCCAGGTAAGCTGCTTTGAAACCAGCACAGAAAACACGTGTTTTGAATGGTTTTGTTTTCAAGTACTTCTTGACTTCTTACTTACTCCATGTAGTTCTAAAAAATCAGAGCAAGAGGGGCACTTAGACACCACTGAATCCAAAGCTTTTATTTGACAATAAAGAAACAGAGTTAAAGTATTTTAAGCGACACACAGCTTGTACAGGAGGAGAGTTTAGAAAAGCCATGAATGTGTAATGGAAAGTGGTAGCTACTATTTCTTGAACACCTATTATGTTGCAAGCACAGGGCTGGGTGTTACACATTGTCTCATTTGGTTAGCACAATGAGTCTAGGAGTAGATATTGCTACTTTGATTTACCAGAGGCGGGAATTAAATTTTGGAGAATTTTAAAGCTTGGAGAATTGAAGTAACTTCCTCGAATAACAAGTAATTTATCTATAGTCTAAATATATATGCTTTCCATCCAAACCCATCTTCTTTCAATTCTACAGATTACTTCCTTATTCACATTTATTTTGTAAAAAACAATAGCAACAACAAAAAAACTAAACAAAAACATGGCGTGAGAACGATAGTCTTTAAGAGTTCAATATCAAAAACCACCAGAAACAAATATACTGATGTCTTTCTTCCTCCTTATTAACTAGTTATTTTGATAATGGCATGCAGTTTTGATAGAATAACTTGATAACCACAGGAAGGAAAACACCCTTTTGGCATCTTGTTTTGTTTTATTTTTCATTAAGAAGAAACAGCATAAGTGTATTAAGAAAATTTAACCCTCATTTCAGCAACCTAATTGATGCTTTCTGGAAATACACTTGACTATATACCTTAGCAAGTTACTGGAAGTTTTACTCTATTATACAAGACACTGGGGGAAAGAAAAAGAGTTGTGCTATTCCATATTTATTCAGCCATGATTAACATTGTGTTGAATAATAATTTTTAATTTCCATTTCTTGAATATATTTATTAATTTACCTCCTGCCAATATATGGCTCTGGTTGCCACTATTTAGAATTTATTCCTGTTCTTCCTAAGTATCATTTGCATAATGGAATGGTGAAAGGTCCATTCACTAGCAGTTGGTTGTGGGGTGTTGGACAGAGTGACTGGGTTGTAATTAGTGGCATCTGGCCTCTTGTTTCATTAGCATGCAAATGGAACTACCAGAGGCCATGACAGCCTGGCAGTTTCACAACAGTCACTATAATGCATATCTGCTTTTATAAGCATATCAGTGGGATTGCTTTTTATAAAAAAATAAAATATGTATGTGTGAATGAATTTGATGGTCTATCTTTGCATCCTGGAATCTTAAAAAAAATCTTTTTCATCAAAGAAGAAAACAGGACAGCAACACATCAGTCTCAACCTTTCCTTTCCATTTTTAGGTTATTGAAAATGTAATCCAAGCTCTTGTTTCTGCCTGGCCTGCCTCCATTTCCCCAGTGAAATCTTTACTCGTTGCTTTGTCTTATTTTCCCTAATTAAACTACCCAGTTTCGTCTTTATAAAATGTGGCACTTTTTTTTCTTCTCAAAGGCAGTACTTTACTCAAGGAATAACAAGGCTCTCTAGTCTCTATTTCACTGTGTCCAGACACTTCTCCTTGGTCTTCATGGTTCTGTTATTACTTGGGAATCATTGGTGCTGCTGCTGACGGATGTATTGTAATTGGAGCTAACCCTGTTGGAAGCTTGTTATGTACAGAGGATTGTTTTAGCCTTCTTTGATCTTCTCAGCAATTCAATAAATTGGAACTATTGTACTAAGGTGTCTATTTTCAGATTAAAAAGAAAAAAGAAACAGAAGAGAAATCAATAAAAATTAGGCTCTGAAAGGTGCTGTAACTTTCCTAAAGCCATTCAGCAAGTGTTACACGCAGGATTTGAATCCAAGCCTCTCTGACTGTGGAATCCCATTCTCTAAGCCACTTTTCTCTACCACTTCCTACAACAGATGAACATTCGGTCTGGTAAGTAATTTTGGGCTCTGAAGATTCTTCAAACAACAGAATTTTATCATTATAAAAACATTCTAAGGTTCTTAATTTGAAAATTTTGTCACAGTGACAATGTTGAATATTTTACTTACGTGTAACTAGATGTTTATTTGCATGTCAATGTGATTTTACTCCTTGTCATCTCATGGATTGAGATCACTATTTTCCAAAGTGTGAAGTGAAGAATCTCTGTTTCATGGATTGTCTATGGGCATTATATGACAATGGTGTTTCTTGGTCTATTAAGTTTGGAAATACTTGGGTTAAACTACATAAGCAAGTTTTCCCTAGAGCAGAATTTCTAAAAGCCTTTTAATGTGCTAATGTGAATATACCTAACTTTAAGGGAGTCTGAGAATGTTGAGGATCTTTTATTTTTTTACCTCGAATGTGTGAATTCTATTTGCCAGCAAGGAAACTGTTGCAGAGGTTTCAGGTTAAGGACTATCAGGTAAGTGATACCCTGTTTCTAGTATGAGACCCTGGGCAATAAATTAAAATGTAGCCCTGTATTTCTCAAAGGTTTTAGGGATCGCTTCTTGAATCATATATAATATAGAAGTCCTGAAATGCAGGAGAGTGAAACATGTCCCAGATTGTTAGTGTAAAGATTAAGGAAGATAAGCAAAGTACATAGCCCAGTACCTAACATAAAGTGAATACTCCATAAAGGTTTACTTTAAATATAAGTCAATTTCCAGAACTTTATATTGTGTTCTTTTCCTTATCTAATATAAGTAATTTTGAAATACTAAAGTTTGATTGACAAGGAGAAAAATATCCACTACCGTCACCCTTAATAATCATCTGTAATCAGCAGTGAATTAACAGCAGTGGCCTCTCTCTGTTGCTATCAATTACACACATTATTAATGGATTGACAAAAATCTGCCAAGGCATAGATTGTTAACAGGAATTGACACTTTGGTTATTGCTAGTGTCAGACATTAATTTTGGAGGGTGCAATCATGCCACACTAAAATGCATGTTATGATGGTTTATGTTGTGGGAGAGAAGACTGTTTCTGGAAAGTGGTTTGGAATGTAAGTTGAAGGAAAGATATTAGCAGATGTCTGAGATAAGAGACATGGAGAGGAGATAGTGCCCACACAATGGTTATTGACGCATGCCAACAACTGTCTTATACAGCAAAAATTCTGCGTCATTAATCTGGAAACTCCTAAGTTGGTTAAATAAAATCTAGAACAATCTTGAATATTGTAGCTATTTTAAAATTTACTTTGAAAGTATTAAATCTTGGAAAAAATAAAATAAGCTTTTCTTCGTTTAATTCTCAGAGTAACATTCTGGGGAAATTGAAGATGAGAAAATTGAGATTGTGTATTTTAAATTACCCTAGTTAAGTTGCATTTGGTTGGAAAAGAGCTAACAGTTGAACACACCTTTCAGAAGTGCAGATATTTTTCACTGTACTGTATTATCTCCCTAGAGCTTCTAAGATTTGGGAGGAATTGGTGGTGATAAGGGGTGGCAGAAAGAATAGTAATGGAACCTTTCAAACGGTGCATAGGAAATGGCTTAAACATGCCTCCCTAGCGCCCCCTGGAGGCTAAATGCAAGTCTAGTTTCATCCCCCATAATGGCATGCCAACTCCATTTCCCTTACCAGGGAGGTCAATGATGCTGCTATTCTGGCCTGCTAACTGTGTTGTGATTACAATCATCACTGATGAAGAGTTGGCCTGTGGTGACTGTTCTCACCAGCTGTGGCTGGATTCTTGCTCTAGTCTCAATCTCTACCACTATCAAATAGGATCCTCTTGGAGCTAGAGATTGCCTTTAGTTTCACACTGGGCTGAGTTCATAGATGTGACGAGGTGAGAGCATAGGTTTCACTTGTGGAGATTTAGGAATGCCTCCAAGGTTATAAATACTCATAGTCGTCATAAATATCTTAAAGGAAGTAATCTTTCATCCCCAGGGAGTAATAAAACAACATAAAAAAGCAGGGGTAGTGAAATATTTATTTTACGTTGAAAAGATGAAAAGGCACCCAAATACTTATTCTATCTATAAGTGGGCAAGGCCAGGGAATACTCTGCCCCCTCATCCAATTTTTATACTTTAATATACAAGATTCCTTAGATCCTCAGTTATTATCCTAGATTCTCATCTTTGACCTATTTAAACGCATCTCCTTGAATATAATCCTTGGATCTTTGCAGCCTTCTTTCATAATTTGTCTGCTTTTTCTACAAATTATCTATGTGGAACATTAGGTTTCTTGTTGTTTGTTTTTCACCACTTGCAAGTGTAAAATTCCTTTGCACAACACTGATAAAATGTATTATTTCAAGCACAGTGTTATATATGCATTACCTCCTTGATTCTTATTTTCATCTGTATTAGTCTGCCAGGGCTGCCATAATAAAGTACCACAGACTGGATGACTTAAATAACATAAATTTAATTTCTCACAGTTTTGTAAGCTGGAAGTCCAAGATTGAACTGTCGGCAGGTTTCGTTTCTCCTGAGGCCTCTCTCCTTGGCTTGCAGGTGGCTACCTGCTCACTGTGTCTTCAAATGGCTTTTTCTCTGTGCACATGTATCTCTGGTATCCCCTCCCCTTCTGATAAGGAGACCAGTCATATTGGATTAGTGCCCTACTCTTATGACCTCATTTAACCTTAATAATACCTCTCTAAAGGCCCTATGTCCAATATGCGGTCATACTGGAGGTTAGGACTTCAACATATGAATTCTAGGGGGACACAATTTAGTCTATAACATCATCCAAGGAGATAAGAGTTTATCCCTGTCTTACAGGTGGATAATAGTTTATCCACATCTTCAAGATGAGGAAACAGAGGTTTGGATAGAATGTCTTGCCAAATTGGAAGCTAGATTCTTGGCTGTACTATGTTGGGCTGGAAAACCAAGCACATATTCTCTGTGAGAATCTGTGCATCAGAATCACCTATAGAGGTACTTCCCACCACTGGTGGTGCAGTGGTTGAGAATCCGCCTGCCAATGCAGGGGACATGGGTTTGATCCCTGGTCTGGGAAGATCCCACATGCCTCAGAGCAACTAAGCCTGTGAGCCACGACTACTGAGCCTGCGCTCCAGAGCCCGTGAACCACAACTACTGAGCCCACGTGCTGCAACTACTGAAGCCCGCATGCCTAGAGCCCATGCTCTGCAACAACAGAAGCTGCCACAAAGGGAAGCCTGCGCACTGCAACGAAGAGTAGCCCCCACTCACCACAACTAGAGAAAGCCCATGCACAGCAACGAAGACCCAACACAGCCAAAGAAAGAGAGAGATTTAAAAAAAAAGAATCAGCTAGAGAACTACACCATTGTAGGTCATCAGAACAAGGGCTTAGGGGCTGAGTTGAATCTGCAGAGGCCACTGATAGAACTAAAGTAATTTCGAGTAAGGGTTTTGAGAGCTCCAAGTGCTAAAACTATACCTATCTGGAGCTACAGTCATGATTTTTATGATAGACATTTATTGAATATTGCAGGCCAAGCAATGAGTTAAGTGCTGTGGCTTGTTGCATACACACACACACACACACACACAGTGAGAGATAAGCCCTATTATTGTTCTCATTTCCCTGATGAGGTTCTGGAGGTTCAGAGAGACATAACAGCTTGCCAAAGAACATAGTGGGAGAACTAGTATTGACTCACTGGCTGTTTATCTTTTAGTTCACAAACCTTGACTCACTAAACAAAGCTGCATCTTGAGCTTGCAGCTTCCACATCCCATCTCAAATTCTCTCACTTTCAGGAAACTAGCCAGAGCTCCTGATAAGGAAACCTGCCATCGGCCCCTCTTTAAGAATAAGATGAGATTCTTCAAAAGGAACAGTACAACAAATGTCAGTTTATTCTGCACTCTAACTCTATTTGCATGCACAGCTTCACAAGATGAGGTTATCCATTAACATTCCAGATGATTTGTATGCTCATGACATTTGTAGCCTTCTCTACCACATACTATTCCATTAGCCCATCACAGACATAACAGTGACCGTCTCTCATATACTTTAACATTCTTAAGTCTTTTGCTAATCCAATGCTATCAACCTTTCTGATTTACGTATTCTAAGACTTTCAAGACCAAGTCCATTTCTTTTTGTCTACCACGTTGGATGAAAAAGGATACATTAGGATGTAAATGTATGATGATGATAGCCAAAGTAAGATGATGATACTTTGGCTATCATCAGGGAGATGATGATAGCCAAAGTAACATGTATTTATTATGTGCCAGGAACTGAGGTAACCACTGTAATTGTGTGTGTGCATGTGTCTATAATTATAGTTAATCCTCAGAATTCTATGAGTAGATATGATTTACTATTACTCTTATTTTACATAAGGAATCTGTGTTGCATAGATTCATCACTCACTTTTTCCATAAGCAAATGGTGATGACAGTATTATGATTAAAGTTCTATGACTCTACAGACTGTGACGTATGTATATGTCACATATATATCTATGTATCTTGTCCATACATTATTTCCCTCTGGAAAATGTCTACATGGAACCAAAGTACATCTCAATGATTTCCTTAAATCATAGTACCTTCTTATGTGCTTCTATGAAATTTTTCTATTCTTTTGAAATATTTTGAGTCTATACTATGATAAAGGTATAGGAAATGTTTCTATTTCACAAGAGAGTAAACTTGCAACTTTCTAGTTTTTAATCTAACTCAAGAAATCACTTTCACTCTTTTGCCTTCAATTTAGAAGGTATTAAATACTTGTAAATACCAGTAAAATTCAGTAAAAATTGACAATGTAGGTATATATAAAACTGATAATTACAAAATGTATATAAATAAAAAGTAAAAGGTTTTAATATATTAGCTCATGATATAGTAGCCCCCGTGCTGAACCCTTTATATGACTTAACTCATTTAATTCTTACACAAATTAAATGTTAAGACAATAAGCATTTTCACATTACAGATGAGGAAATTGAAGAACACAGAAATTAAGGAATTTATCCCACTGGTCTTGCTGGAGGTTGGAATCAAACCCAAACCCAAACGTCAGCACTCATGTTGCTAAGCACTGAACTACATTAACCCTCAGTGATGCAGACAGCCCAGGTATTAAAGTTATAAGGATTAGTATATGGACATTATTTATTTACTTTTAAACTCTTGTGAGAGGTTTTTTGCACTGTTGATCCTGATTAATAGTCCCCTGTTCACTTGCAGTTCCTCCCACTATTGACAGTCTTTGGCCATCCATTGAATCTGGGCCAGCCTTCTTTCTTTGACTAATATAATACAGTGGAAACAATGAAATACCTGAGGACTTGAGTACTCTTTCTCTTGGAATGCTGCCCGTGCTGTGATGCTTTTTAATGGAATATAAGACATCACATGGAGAAGGTCCCAGGTGCAGAAACTAATACCATCTTAGTCTACAGACCTACCAAACAGGTGAGAAAATGCAGATCACAACAACAACCTATAGCTGACCATAAACACGTAAGTGTGCCCTGATGAGGAAAGAACCACTCTGCTGACCCTTAGACTTGGGAGCAATAATAAATGACGATTTTTTAAGCCATTGAGTTTTGGAATAGTTTGCTATGCTTCAATAGCTAACTAATGAAGAAATTGACAACAGAAGTGAGTCAGTGCTATAATAAAAACCTACTATGTGTGATATCAGCTTAGTTGAGTAATAATGGGAACCTATAAAAAAATGAGCAAACAATTGGAAAAGGCTAAGAAAATAGAAAAATGTTATTACAGGCTAATAAATATGATGACCCATTTTATGTAGTAGCAAAGCAATTCACAAAACTGTAGCCAGCTGTTAATAAGAAAATGGAAAAAATAATAATATGGCTATGGATAAGGAGTTCCCGAGGCAGAGTGTTGAAAATGTCAGCAGAATGCCATCAGTTGTGTATGATAGGTGTGGAAAGAAAGGCATGAACACCCAAAAGAACTAACCAGTTTTCAAGTAACACTCAAAAGGAACGTAGAGGTGCCAGGATTTACTGGGTTAGAAATAAGACAGTAGGTCATCTTCAATTTTGCCAGCTAGCAAAAGATTCTCAAAAGGTTTGGGGTATAGATAAAATTAAGGATGTATCTGCAAGAAACTTTGTTAAGATCTCTGAAAGAATTAAGTTGGTACCTACTAGACCCCCTTAGCTAGGAAAATAGGTCATCTAGGAATCTTAAGGGTGTTGTTGACCTGAAATGCTTAAGTATTTGTGATGTTTTAAAATCTTTAGTGATTATTGTTTTGGCAAATTTAGTTGAATGAGATTAATAGAAGGCTCACAGAATTTTAACAGAGTTGCACTGGAAAAAAAAAAGAACCCAGTTTGGATTAAAAGGTGCCAAGATGACTGAGACATCCTGAAGTCCTCTGGGGTTCCAAATTTGTATGGAAAGGTAGAATCTTGTTCAATTGTCACTGCAGATTATTACTTCAGAAGGATCCAAAGAGGGTGAGGAAAAAGGTAAGATATCTCAGAGGGTAGCATCAAGGACCAGAAGAGTGGGGCCAGGAGCCATGGTGGATAATACAAGGAGATCCAGTCCTCGGGAGAAGAGCCCAGAGAAAATTCTCCACTCTTAGAGTGTGTGCTTGGGAGCGAGGCTTGCGGGGTGCATGGTGATGGACAATATTTTACAAGTTTTCAGAAATGGTATGGATTAGTGATGCTGTGTGTCTCCTAACCCTTCCTCTCACTTTAAGAATGGGACTGTGCATTGTGGTTATCCTGTCTCTGTGTGACCCTTGTACATTGGGCGTGTATGAGGCAGATAACCAGTGTTTTTATTAATTCATAGGTGTCTGAATCAAAAGGAGCCACCACCTCCAGGGAACTACATCCAGACCTGATGTATATCCTAAGATCTTGTGCTTGCAGCCTGGTATTGTAATTACAAGACACATCGGGGTGTTTATGGAGGGGTAAACATATTTTGTGTGTCAAAGAGATACAAATAATTCGGGCCTAAGATCAGATCATAGTAAATTGATTGCACTGACGGGCTAAATAAATAACAATACCCCTATTTTAACATCCTTTTCCCTGAAGGTTTCTGGTTTTCACTCACTCTGACTCTTGGCTGGCCTTACGTTAACACTTTGGAGACTAAGCCTGGAGAAGTTTGCATGCTCTGCTTTCTCTCAGTCAGGATTGGCTGTCTTGCTTTTGGTGTCTTGCCTCCACCATAAGAACAAGGCCAAGTCACTCTTGGAGGAGGAGCGACCACATGCAGAGAGCTGGGGGGTTCCAGTCCCCAGCCAGTCAACCATTGGGCAATTTTGCCTAATCAACCCAGAGCTGAACACCAATCTGTGAGGTAACTTAGCCAAGATTGGGAAACCATATTCCTGAACACATCCTAAACTGCTGATGCACAGATTGTTGTTATTTTAATACTCTATATTTTAGGGTGGTTTATTTCACAGCAATAGTAACTGATTCAACTCAGCAACTGTGGACTTCTTATCAAAACTCACATGATTTCAGTCTTTTCATCTGTGATCTGTAGATAGAAAAATCGACTTTAGATTGTACCCATATTAATAAATTAATAAAAAATGTATAGACCATAGTAGGAGGCCAATAAACATTTTAAGTGAATGAATAAATGGTTATTATTCAATACAGTTTTTACAGAAATTGCACTGCAAATGCCATGTAATTAGGGTCATTGTGAGGTTTTTCTCCACTCCCCTACATTGGAGAACAAGAAAATACCTATGGGTTCTTTCAAAATAGATTATTCTGCCTCTGTAATGGGTACCTGTGGGGCTGATTGAAGAACAATGCCATATTAGGAGTCACAATGGTTTGGGAAAAGCCAGAAAGCATTTCCTATTGAGATAAAGATAAAAGAGACTTTTTTAGCGAAAGGTAGCAGCTAAGTGCTTTGTAAAAATAACAAAGCAGAATCATTAGTCTAAAGAAAAAATAGCACTGTCAGAAATTATATATTACACCTTTTAAAGAAAAGTAAGAAGTCAAAGTCATTGTCCTAACCTCATGATGCACTTTATTTTTCTAGATAGGTTTACACTAATAACACTATAATTTGTGCCAGCTAACTCTTCCTTTGAAAATCTCTCTTTTTGCATTTTTTTTTTTGCATTCAAGTATTGTAATATGTTGAGGTATAGAGATTAAGCTTTAACTTTGGTCTTATTTTGGACTAATGACATTAATCCTCCACCAGGTACGTATGGTATATGACATAATACGAAGAAAACAGGGTTACATTTTTCCTCATGGTCAAAAGTAAATTAGAGTACAGAGGAACCAGGGGTTACTGAGAGCCCTATAAAATTCTGTATTGCTGGTGAATAATACAAAGGAGGGTTGGGGTGGTAGAGGTTTGGCAGAGATCCAGGATAAGGAATTAAGACAACTGTAGTAATGAATTGGGGATATAATGTCTCAGATATTACTTCTATTATAAAAGTAATTTAACTACATTATTCTCGGTTTTCTCATTTGTACCATGGTGAGAGGCAAAGTAAGTGATTTCTAAAGTCACTAAAATTCAAAATCTTGAGCGTAACTCTCCCTCCCCTCTTCTATTCAAACCTCTCATTCAGCAGCTGTTAAGGCCTTGGGTGAGGACATTTCCAGGCTTCCTAGTGTTGAAATATGAGAGCCAAGGGCAAGGATACAGCGAGGGATTTTATGCAAGGTAGTTTTCACAGGTACTAGCGAGTCTGGAGGCTCACACTTACACCCACTTGTAACCTGGCTTATACACTTTGATCCTGACACCTGATCATATTTTGTTTTTGTTTTTGTTTTTCCCCAAACGTTGGCTCAGCACAGAGTATGACAGTTGCAAGCCTTTCTTAAGTGTGTGCTGAAGAAACTCAATGTCTGTTGAAAGATGCATAAGCAAAAAACTAGTGTGTGCCTTGGGAGAATAGAATGGTATGGTGTGGGAACACAGAGCAGAGCCTGACAAACCTTCTCTGGGGTCTGAGAAACCTTCGTAGACAAGGGCATCTGAGGAGGGTATTTAAGCATAAATAAAAGTGTGAAGTGCAGAGGGAAGAAAGATAAGGAAGCAAGAGAAAGAGAACTGTAGTAGTCGATTCACAGTGTGGGGCTTAATCATCTGAGATGTCTATACTCGTGACTGACTCAGAGGTGTAGTCCATTCAACATACGTTAAACTGAATGGAATTGAAAGACCTCCCTCTCTCCCTGGATTTGAAGAAGGCTCAGTTTATCGGAAGTGGATGAAAGAAAGTTGGGATCTCCATTCTGACAATGTTCTAAAGACTGACTACATTATTTTGCCTCACCTTTATTTCTCTTCAGATTGAGACATTAAACATGTAACCACAGTGCCATAAAGGATGTTTCATTAATACTGTGTATAGTAGTTTGCCTGTTTGGGGGTATGACTACATGTTTTACAGTGTAAATATGTATGTTTAGGGGTGCATGTATGAGTATTGTGAAGGCAATTTTTGAATTTTTTGCTTTTTTAGTGCCTGTCTCTCCAAAATCCACATCTCCAAACTGTGCAGGCATTACACTTCCTCACAGCCTGATGGCCCAATGGCAATCTTTGGAATATTGCAGATGTGAGTTCAAATCCCTCCTGAGTCTGAGTTTCAGCAGGACAAAATGACAGTAGCTGCAAATAATATATGCAAATTGAATTCAAAAACTAGTTGAATATTAATTGAGAAGGGTACTGTAGCCCAGTAGGTGAGCCTAGCATGATCAGTTACAATGCCTATCATGAGCCAACAAAGGGAAGTGGAGGCCCAGGTGCTGCTACTTGTCCATCTGTTTTGGATGCCCATAGGGCTACTGAACTGTCACGTGCTGTATTTTCTGCTTCATTCTCTGGCTTTTCCCTTGACCCGCTCCCTGCTCTCCTACTTCTAATCTCTTCTTGTTTTACTCCATTTCTTAATGTATCTTTCTTTCTCTTTTTTCTTTTTCCTAATAGTCATTTCATCCCATTCTACCAAATAGTCTCTGCTCAGACCTAAAGGAAAATAAATACAGAGAAGTCCATGATAATGGAATAGCATACTACCCAAAATGTTGAAATATATGCTCATAAATCTCAGATGAATCCAGTGTCTTGGGAGACTATGATAACATCCACTTCGACTTTAATCAAAGAACAGAAATAGCTCTTTAGGCCTGCACCAACTATTCCAGAATCAAGAATTTCCTAAAATCCAACAGTCTCTTCCCTTTCCTCTGTGATTCTGTTGGACTATCCTGAAGAAGCTAAAATATAACATTCTTGGTGTTCTGGTTCCTAAAGCATATGAAATGCCTTTTTGTTCCCCTCCTACTCTGAGAACTAACAAATTATATGGAATTTTAATGCTACTATCTCATAAAAATTTCAACGGAAATGATTATAATAACTTGGGTTCTTATTTTGAACTAGCTATATGGCCCTGCACATTGGAAACCATGAGATCTGTTTTATCTACACCACTGGGATGCTGTAAGGTTTATGGAGATAATGGATGTGAAACTGTTTGGTATGCAATTCTGATAGAAGGAGTTGTTGTGCATATATGTATTAATTTTATATTTATACCTCCCTTCCAAAAATGATTTTATGTAGCTAATGTATATTCAATAAAAAAGAAAGTGCTCTATTTAAATCAAAACAAAAAAGTGCAAATTTTAAAAAATAGTTTTTTTATTTTGCTTCTTTCTAACCCTTTAGTCCTCTAGGTATTCTGAAATTAGCCATATGAAGACTTGACTTAACCTCTAAGAATTTTGTGTCTACTGCATTCTGAGCTATGGTTTTCAAAAGAATTGATCTAGGATATCCAGTAACTAGAATATATTGTCATTCAATGAACGCTTTTTTCCTCGCTAATTATTTAGTTTATTATATGTTCTTTGTGGATATGAAGATAAAAGAGAAGTATTCCCTAACAATGATAAAGGGAAATTAAAGGGTTATTTAATTTTCTACTGTTTTCAGGAAAAATCTCATGTTTTCGATATTTTGATCCAAGTTAAGTCTCCCATCACTTCTCCCTCTTCTCTGTGCAACTCTCCCAGTGTATCAAACCAAGCAGACTGCTTTCCATGATCCCTAAATCCCTATCACAATTTCAAGTCTATTGCAAGACGTGCTGTTTCTTCTGCCCTAAATGTCTTTTCCAGTTCTCTAAATAAGGAAAGTTTCTTCATTCTTCAAGAATCAGTCCTTATCAAATCTCCTGCTTTGATTAAGTCTTCCTCATCACTTCAGAATTATTGTTTGGAACACAGAGAACAGATAATAAGCTAATTGAGG
Source organism: Aethalodelphis obliquidens (assembly GCF_003676395.1). Taxonomy (NCBI): domain Eukaryota; kingdom Metazoa; phylum Chordata; class Mammalia; order Artiodactyla; family Delphinidae; genus Aethalodelphis; species Aethalodelphis obliquidens. Next base: position 22,691,874 of record NW_020837964.1, on the reverse strand, counting down.
ACAAAGAGTATATTGCTATATGCCTTCATCTCCATTTCCTAGCACAAGGTTGGGACGAGTAGTCATAGGGAATGTCTGTAAAGATGAGAATTTGCTCCTATTCCTTTGAGGCGATGCTAATGCAAATGGCTTTGTTAGGGAGAAATCCCCTGCCTATTTAACAACCTCACAGAATCCTGCAGCATCTGCTAGCACACTAGTTCAGAAAAGCTGCCAACATGATCCTAACAGTACCTTGTCATTTGCAACCACTGATTCGAAGATCAGAAGTGATTGTTGTGGCTTCATTTAAACCCACTGTCAATGAAGTCTTGAATGCATCTTTTGAATTTAGGACTTCCTCTCAGCAGCCACTCTAATCATTGAAGTGGTCATTTGCACTGGAGTGTCATCAACTCTATATTGTTGTTGGAGTGGTACATTTAATTCCGCGTTACAGAGTTGAGGGGAGTGAGCAGAATTCATCTTTTGTCACACTGCTGCCCTCAACAGATATTATTCCTGAAAAAACTACAGTGAAAAGAATCAGGGACTTGTGAAACTATTGATCCCTAAATCTAACACCCCTGTTCCTGTTCCCCACTCTACTACCCTCATGAATTTCCCAAGGTGCTCTGGGTCCTGTTCATGGGAAGATACTTGAACAAAGGCAGTTTTGTTGTGATTAGATCATCTCCACACAGAACACCTAAAAGTTCATTCAGTCTTGTATCTCTGAAACAATTAACCTTCTTTGGAAGTAAATGGAATATGTCTCTTGTGCTGCTGATTTGTTTCAAAAATAGGAAAAGGTAGAACAATAGGTACATTATGCAGAGTGTTTTTGAAAGAGAACTTTTATAAATTGGTAGTTTAGAAAATCAGTGGGTTGCAGACGAGACACAGCATCCTCTGTTGAGCTTTCCGCTACAACAGAAGTATCATTTGAGTACACTCTTTAATCAAACTTTTTTACAATTTATACCCGGTCTATGCAGAATTGAGTACTTGGGCTGAATGATATATTCCAGTGCCTCCTATTTCCATGAAATCTAAGATGCTACTTTATCAAACTCACTTTTCACAGGAGGGAGTTCAAGCAGAGAGAGGGGTTAAGCACTATATCCAAGGTCGTGCTGAAAGTGAACATTAGAAATCGATGTTCTCATCCTTTCCTTTGGACTCAATGCTCCTGTTGCTTACAAAGAATGATATGACTGATACCATTTTTCACCAGGCTATCCCCACACCCTTTCTCACCTGCTAACAACCACACTTATTTTGGCCAGGTAGTCAGCCAAGTGCTCTTACTCTCAGTAAAGGCAAGACTCTTAGCACTAGAGAATGAATCCTAATTGATCTGAATGAGCACTGATAATTTCAGTCCCCAAATGCTGATGGTTGCTGTAGGGGTAATCATGTAATCCCTTGGAGATTATGAGAATTAAATGTAAATGAATTAGAGGACTTCTCTCCCTGAGTTCTTAAATCTACCTTGTATGGTGGTATGAGGATGCTTAGAGCTGTAATAATTATCTTTGCCTATGAGGTAACCAACAGAGACTTGAAAATGGCTTGGGGTCCTTGAGTATACTGATGAGTTAATATAACAAACCTGGAAACATCCACCTCCAGACTTCTTGTTAAATAAGTTAATTAAAAGTCTTTATAGCTGAAGCCACTATATTCCCTTATATGCAGTCAAAAGCAATTCTGACAGATAGATGAGGTCAGAGTACCTATCACAAGTAGAATGCCTTTAATGCTTACATCGAAAGTGGGGTCTGGAGGGGGATGGGGGTAACTAAGACTTGAGTGAAAGGAGTCTGTTAAGTCCATATAATGAAGGGTAAATAGTGTAGGGTTGATGTCCTCCTTCAGTCACAATTAAGAACGAGTTTGAATAGAAGTACAATAGATTCAGTGCTGGTTCAGGCTAGTTGGAGGTCCGTGAGAAGATGAGATTAGGGAAACAGTCATAAGTAGCACAGACCATAAAGATATTAGACAGAACTGAACTTGTTCCAATAATTTGGTATAAACCAAAGCAAGTGGAAACAACACAAGAATCTAGCCCCAGAAAGTTTGGATATGAACCAGAATTGGCAAACTGACTCAGATAAATCTGGTCTGCTCCCTACTTTTTGTAAGTAAAGTTTTATTAGAACAGATACATACCCACTTGTTTATTTATTACATATTTCAATGGCAGAATTGAGTCATTGAGACAGACACCATATGGTCCACAAAGACTACAATATTTGCTATCTGGCCTCTTATAGACAACATTTCCCAAACCCTGGGATTGAGTGTCCTATGAGGATTTCATAGTCTGGAGACATAGAGCTCCATAGGTACATAATAGATATAGGAAGGTGAGAAGAAAAGAACCAAGAAAAATGGAGCTTTCCCTTTGAAGTATAATATTTGAATGGGGAAAAGAAATAGCTACTACCCCATAACATCACAAAAATGCTTTGTATCTATGCCGGGGACTAACGCTACAGTAAATGCTGTGTTTGCATAACTGAATAAAAGGAGAGACAAATCCGTAGTTCTGCTAGTATTTTATGAAAGGGACTTTTGATATTTTGAGCATCTGCTACCCGTTGGCTCTGGTATTTAGGCAGGTAGCCTAAATAAGTTAGTGCACATGCAGAACAGCTCAAGATGAGAACGTATGTGGATAGGGAGGTGTGAGCTTTGGGTGCTGAGGAAGAGGAAAGGGAGAGAGTGGTGCTGACATACAAAGCTTCAGCTTTCTATTTCATCTCATAGATTGCTTTTGGCTCCAAGTCTGACTGATGTTTCACCACTACCCATCAATATGATTACACATACTTTGGATCTAAACTTGCATTCCCAAAACTAAGCATCATCAAAAATGCAACAAAGGAAGAGATGGCTCATGGCAATCCAAATGCCTCTACACAGAAAGAAAAATAAACATTCCATTTTCCTAAAACTTGCTCTGAAAGCTGAAATTCACATAATGAATTCATAAAGAGACTTTGCTATGATAGGAGTAATTTGGCCCTGAAATATGAGCTGCTTTTATTCACATTAATATATGCCTGGCTATAATGAAGGTGTTCTCCCCCCCTTCTTTCTGCCCTTGTTTATAATGTTGCCAAGAAGTAGGAAGCCTAAAAGATGCCTCATCGCCAAAATTTTACCCTAAAATGTTTGATCCAGGAGACAACACAAATGCCAGTGTCCAGCCACGTCTCTCTCTCTTTTTTTTTTTTTTCAGCCGTGTCTCTTCACAAGTAACTGCAGCCAGGAGTAGAATCCTGCACTTACTTGCACCATCATGTAAACGCAGTAATGGAAACATTGAATAAAAGAAAAAAAAACAGGACCCCAATAAAAGTCTTATGTCTAGGGTGAAATCTTTCAAATATAGGGTGATTTTACAAAATTGTTCCTGTGTATCCCTCTGTCTGGACTTCCTGCTTCTCCTGTGGTCTGGATAATGCCTACTGACCTTACAGTTCAAGTGTCACCTCCTGAAGTAAGTACTTCTTCACTGACCTCTCCTAGTCCCAATGAGCCCCATACTCTTGTACTTTCTCAGTGCCCTCTACCTGGCAAAACTACATATTTAAACCATTGGTTCATGTTTTCATCTCTCCTGAGATGAAGGGACAATTTTTTTTTTCATATCTCTATCCCCAACGTCCATTGCAATGCCTAGACCAGTCTGTTGAAGAAAATTTATACAGAACACTGAAGGAATGTCATGATGAGAGGAAAAGTGATTATTAACCTACCTTCAAAAAAAGTGAGTCATGTGGCTTTGTGGAACACGATCTGGGCTAATCTGGGTTCTAGTTTGCGATCTTCCAATAACTAGCTATGTTATTTTGTACAAAAACACTTGACCTCTATGTTTCATTGTCATTCTCAGTGCAAAAATAAAAAAGCATTGGATAGAACTGGATAATATCTATGATGCCTTCTTTATTTAATCTTCTCTGAAACTGCAAATGTGTATTTGTAACAAAATTAGATTTTTCTTCTTACTCTAGAAATCATTTTTTTAAAAAATTCGAGTGCCATATTTATTCTGATATTATACAGACCTATGACCAGAAATGATAAATCATCTATTACTCAGATTATTCTAAAAGAGAAAGATTGAATTGAATGTTATTGCCATTGTAAACTTATATTTGTAAGTTGAACAGTGTAGTGCCCAGAGATGTGACAATTTCATATGTGTGTATATATGTGTGTATATATCAATACATACATGCATATACATACATGTACACACATATATACAACATAAATATGTGTACCACACACTATATATAATACTTTATAAAAATCCTAATGCTAATTACTATGCAAAATAGGTGTTACTTGAATTATGTTCTATTAAATCTATAAATTAGACATAGACTTTCATTTTCTTTTTAGAGAAACAGATTAAAAACATAGATCTGATATTCTACCACCATTAACACAATTGAATGGCCTTAATTTCTCAATAGGATCATTCAATATTCATTTTTTAATTTCTGCATTTACACATAATATCTCTCTGGGGGCCTCTAACAGATTCTACTGCTACAGTTTTAATGAGAACTATCAAAGGTTACTGTGAGATGATGATCTATACTTAATTCATAGATTTCCCCAGACATCTGTGCAATTCAGTGCTGTTTAGAATCTTTTTTAGTTTTATTGTCTTGAAACATTTACCCCAATTTAAACTGCATCTTTAATCATTATTAGCATAATCCTTCCATTCTTAAAGTTAGTATTTTGAGAATTAATATGGAAAAATTATGGCCTCTTTAGGGAATTTAATAACTTTGCTTATGAGGAAACACTGAAAAATCATTTTGTGTCTGTGTAATATTTCAAAATGGGTTCTGATCAAACACTCTTATCTGATCAAGCAATATTAATGTTTATTTCTCTAAAATTTTATAATTATGATTTATTATACTGACACAAATGCATTGATCAGAATAAAACATATCAAGTACACATTTACTGATTTTGATGATTGGTACACATTTACTGATTTCACAGAATGTGTGGGTCAAAAAAACCCAAAAAACAAAAACACTGATATAATAGATTAAAATCTAAACAAAAATCTGAATTATGAGTTTTCAGATGAGTTTGTGATCATGATGAAGTGGTTTTACCTTATTTAAAAAGATGATTTTTCTCATCTATAGCTAATATTATGAACTCATATTCATTGAAAATCAAATAAAATAGTGAGTTCAAGTATGATAAATGAACCCGAAGGGTTTTTACTGCTGTTGTTGCTCTTATAGTAGGCATTCAAATGAATCATACCACATATTTTCAAATGAAATAGTTTAGAGTGATTTACTACTAGTACAATCTTATTTAATACAGGATTGTAAATTAAATGAAACTGTAGATTTCAGGATTACTGGCCTACCTGAGGGGAAACTTCTTGGACCAAATCCTAGCATCCGTTTTAAAGGACCCCTTATTCCTCATTTGGACAATCCTTCTCACTGAGCTTCAGAACAAACCTTGTAATGGGAGAGAAGCCATGTACAATTCTTGTCTTGTGGACAGATATGGAAACTGAGGCTCACAGAGATTGTGTCTTTGGTTGTTCTCCTGATACGCAGTAGGAAGTTGTAGAATGTATGTGAAGGTGTGATTTACGTGAAAAGAAATGGAGTAAATAAAGTGAGGGCATGTAGGAGAAGAGAAAAGAATATTTTGACTTCCAAATCAATCACTCAAGCTTCTGCTTTCTTGTCCTGTGCATTTTATATATCCCATCTGTAGTTTTATCTTGTTTCCATAATTCACTTTTACCTAAATTCTACTCAAAAATGACTTCTCGTGAGAAAACTTGTCTCAACTTGGAAGCCTTAAGTATTAAAAGATTTGTATTTGAGTTTTTATTTTCTCACAGTTCTTTCCTAGATATCTGGTGAACTGTTTACATTCTATAACTTTTTGTCAGTGTCCTCAGAAAAAGATGAAAGGAATTCTAGGTCTAGTGATCTTATTTGTCTTGTTTATTTAAGTCTAGCTGGCTTGTCTTGGAGAAGTCATTTCCCTCTCTTCATCTGAAAAATGAAAGGCTTAAACAAGATATCTCCAGGGTATCATTTGACTCCAACAATCTGAAAATTTTATAAGTTATATCCCAAGTACACAACTCCTCAAATTTACAAAGCAATTCTGACATTCTAAATGCATTAAAAAAGAAATTTGATCTTTTAGTTTGTCCCAGCAGCCCTATGTTATTAAAAACAACTCCTTTCCAGGAGGCATATCAGCAGCATCTTTATATTTATTATCTAGGTGACTTTGGACATCCTGAATGCAGCCTAATCACTGAACTAACTTGGAAGATGAATCCACAAAACAGAGAGTATTCAGAGCAGGAATATCAATTCTGGCCTCTCAAGTTACATATGTTCTTGTCTGGATGTCTTCACTTCTGTCCTGGACTTGGTCAATAGCACAATTTAAGGGAGACACTAGATTGCTCCTTCATACTTCTTAGTATGAAGCTATATTCTACCAGACCCAAGCGACTGACTGCCTGACACTCCTCTCAAGGAAGAGTCTATAGAACCACACCACTCCCTTTGAACGCCCCCCCCCCATATATTCTCTGAAATCAATCCCATATTGTTGTACATCTCTGTAAGCTTCAGTCACCACTAGCTTCCCAGCCTCTTCCCACATCTGTACATCATCTTATTGTTTCAGTCTATCCTGTTTTTCTACACCTAAAGTATTTGCCCATCCCTCTGGATGTCAAAACATGCTATCAATGAAGTACCCTATGTTCTCAACATTATTTCTGAAAATTGCCTTTATGTCCCTGCTCTAACTGAAATTTGTCTATCTTCTGTGGGCACTGTTTCACCTATAATTTCTCAAGTGGTGTCTGCTTATACCCTGTACCAAAGGGTTTGCAGGTTGTTGCATCTATACTTCTGTCTCCACCTGGAAATTCCCAGAACTTTTCTACTCCCTCCTACCTAAACAAAACAAACAAGACACAGCTTCTCTGAATCCCACACTATTTTGTATATTATTCTTTATTGCTGGCCTCTGATAATCCTCCGGTTACTCCTCTTTATTCACTCACAATCTGAGCAACTGGATCACTGGGGTTTTTTTCACCACTTTTCTTATCATATTTTGGGTGCTATTATCATCTCCACAGAAGTTTCATTCAACCCCTTTACCCTAGAGTTCCTTAAGCTTCTTATGTCCCTGACATTTCCTCAACTTTCAATACCTTAGCCATCATACCTTTAATATTACACTACAGGTTTTCCCCACTATCTGAAACCAGCGTATTCCTATGAAACCTTTCATAAACTGAAATGGCATAAACCAGAGAAGCAATGACCTTAGGACACATCGCATTAACAGATGCACAAGATAAATGGAGATAAAGCACAGATGCTCATAGACACAGTTAAAGCCATGTTGGCTTGAAACTGAGATGCTGAGTGTAGTTCCCGGGAAAGGAGCTTGGTGGTGCTACTCTAACTGCTCAGGGGGTAAGCTGCCTCACTGCAAAACAAATGCTAAACACTATTTTCCCTTTTCATCTTTTTTCTATAAAGGTGAAAATCCTCTTCAAAATTCTTACAGTTAGGGAAAACTGGTACTAATGTAGGTCTTTTATAAAAGCAAGCTGACATAAAGCAAACTTTCAAAATTGGAGGGGATACTGGTACCTTTAGTTGCACGACCTCCTAAAACTCTATTTCACTCATCTTTCTTTTTGAACATGGGCTCCTGTATCTCCCTTTAGTACTCTTACCTTTTCCATTTGAACTATCTCTTCAATTCTTCCACCCTCCAGCAATCTTACATTCTTACATGTATTGGATTTGTCAATTCAAATTTTACCAATTTTTCCACCAACATCGTTTTTTTTTTTTTTTTTCTGTTTGACAATTCAATCTAGGATTCCACGTGACATTTAGTCATTGTGTCTCCTTCATCTCCTCCAGTTTGTGTCAATATTGCCTTGTCTTTCATGTTCTCGACAATTTAAAGAGTACTAGTCATTTTAGCATTTTAGAATGTCCTAACTGGGTCTCTCAGATGTTTATTCATGATTAGACTGAGGTTATAGACTTGGGGGAAGATTATCACAGAAGTAATGTGCCCTTGTTATCGCACTGTATTAACGGGTGCAGAGTACTGACATGATTTATTATAGGTTGTATTAATCCTGATCTCTTAGTTAAGGGGGCTACTCTTAGGTTTCTTGTGAAGTTACTATATTTCCCTTCCCATAATCTATTCATTAGAATCTAGTCACTAAGTCTGGTCCACATTCAAGGGGAAGTGAACTAATCTTCACTTCCACCAGAGAGAATTATCAAATAATTTTTGAACATATGTTTAAACTACCACAGTGAATAAATACTTCAGGGGAGATACTTTGAAGCTATTTAAATATCCTGCTTCGACTTAAAGTTTCTTTCCCTACTTTTAGCATCCATCAGTGGATCTTGCCTGCAGCAATTATTACTATGATATTCAAATAGTGGTTTTATGTTACTCTTATTTCCTCTTGTTTTATTAATTGGAATTTTCTATAAGACATATTTCTTCACATTTATTTATGCATGTATTTATTATGTATTTATTCAATCATGTTTTTATCACAATATGGAACTATTGATACTCCTTCCTTTGGATTAGAGTCCAATAATATCATTTATTTTGTTGTTCAAATTGTCCCTGCTCTGTCTTTTTGGAGCTCTTTCAGATTGGTTCCTCTAGTCCTTTTGACATAACCTAGTATCGTTTGAGCACTTCCTTATGTCTGACTCCAAAACATGATGCAGGTTCATTTGTATGTATGGCCTCCCACTCCTCAAAGGAAGCTTGATTCCTTTCATTGTTTATGGGAGTGTTTGGACTGTTTACATTTCATGTAATAATCAATATAATTTGACTTAAGAACCATGTTTCTATTTTTTCTACTTGTCTAATCTGTTTTTTTTCTTCTTTTACCCCTTTTTCTCATCTTTTTTTTTTTTTCCATCTAATTGTGTGGGTTTTGTATTCCATTTTTTCTCTACTACTGGTATTAGCAACACCTCTTAATTACTCTGGGATTTACAATACATATCTTTTTTAAAAAAAATAATAATAACAGTTCCTTTTATTAGGTAGTTAGGGCAAACAACAATAATACATTTTTATATCCTAACAAAACCATTGTTATTTAGAAAAGTAACAGAAAAAATTTGAAAGAAAAAATTTTAATTTTACCTTTAAGTACCTACAGTTACTTACTAATGAGATGTGTATGCCTGTTGAGTACTGTACAATTTCTCAAACTGTGCATTCAGATTGGATATGGCCAGTCACCCCCTTTTCTGTTCCATATTGACTTTTTCATAGTGCATGCTTTTTATCACAGCAACTGATGAAAACCCAACTTTGCCAAGATATGATTTTCCTTTTTTTTTTTTGCTTTCAGGAACAATACATAACTTTAACTTGCCTCATTTTACCTTTAAATAATATCTCAGCACTCATGGTTACTGTTGTAAGGATACTTGAATTCTCCTCTCCAATCTCCGATATTATTGTCATACATTTTATATATATATATATATATATATATATATATATATACACACACACACACACACACACACACACGTGTATGTGTATATATATATAGTGTATGTATATTGATACATTGCATATATGCATATAATGTATATATGTATACATGCATATAATGTATATATATTTATAACAGGCATATATATACATGTTACATACATAAATACATACACATTATAAGCCACATTGTTACTGTTTTTATTTTTATAGTTTTAAGAATTTTTAAAATTTTTAAAGAAGTTTTAAAATTAAAAAAACCTTTATATTTACTCACATATTTATTTCCATTGTTCTTTATTCCTGTGTAGAATTATATTTCCATTTATCATTTTTTATCTGCCTTTGGAACTATTTTTAACATTTCAGTTTATGTAATTTTTGTAGCAATAAATTCACCTTTTATTTTTTTTTTTTTTTGCGGTACGCGGGCCTCTCACTGTGTGGCCTCTCCCGTTGCAGACCACAGGCTCTGGATGCGCAGGCTCAGTGGCCATGGCTCACGGGCCTAGCCGCTCCGCGGCATGTGGGATCTTCCCAGACCGGGGCATCAACCCGTGTCCCCTGCATCAGCAGGCGGACTCTCAACCACTGCGCCACCAGGGAAGCACAATAAATTCACCTTTGATTTGACTCAATCTTTTTCTGTATTTTCTCTTCTTATAGAATTCTAGGTTGAGCATTTCATTTACATTATTTCCTCAGTATCTTAAAGCTGTTGTTTCACTCTATTCTGGCTTTTCTAGTTTATGAAAAAGAAATATACAGTCATTTTTCTATTTGTTCCCCTGCATATAATATGCCTTTTTTCTAACTATTCTTAAGAATTTTTGTTGCTGTTCTTTGCTTTTTGTTCATTTTTCTTTTAAAGCAGGCTATCAGCAATTTGAATATGATGTGCCTGAGTCTGGTTTTCTTTTTCTTTTCTTCTTATTCTGCTTGGGTTTATTATGTTTTTGTGTCTGTGATGGTACTAGTTTCCTATTGCTGCTGTAACAAATTACCAAAAACTTAGTGGCTGAAAACCACACAAATTTATTATTTTACCCTTCTGGAGGTAAGAAATGTGAAAGGAGTCTTATGGTCTAAAGTTAAGGTGTCAGAAGAATTGTGTTCCTTCTCGAAGCTCTAGAGGAAAATCCATTTTCTTGCCCTTTCAGCTTTTCCAGTAGTTGCTCACAAAGGCTTTCATTATCTTCAAAGCACATCACATCAAACTCTGCTTCCATTATTGACTCTCTCTCTCTCTCTCTCTCTCTCTCTCTCTCTCTCTGTTGCTCACTTTGACTCCCTTGCCTCACTTTTATAAGGACCTTTGTTCTTATAATGGGCCCACCTGGGTCATCCAGGATACTCTCCCTGTGTAAATTCTTAAGTTAATCACATCTCCAAAATCTCTTTGCCATGTAAGGTAACATATTCACAGGCAGGTTCCAAGGATTTGGATGTGTATATTATGGGAGGTCATTATTCTCTCTATCATAGCCATTTGGAAAGAAAATTACTTCTTCAAATATTTTGATGTTCCCTCCCTTTCCTTTCTGGGACTACAGCACACATGTGTTAGACTGTGATGCTGTAACAGAGATCACTGTACCCATGCACAATATTTTTTTAGTTTGTTCTTTCTGTGCCCTGTTTTGGATAGTTTCTGTTGCTATACCTTCTAACCCACTGATATTTTCTTCTCCAGTGTTGACCGTGCTGTTAATACCATTTTTACATTTTAATTTCAAAACTTTTCATCTCTAGAATTCTTTTACTTCCTTTGACATCTTTCATTTCCTCTTAATTATGTTCATGTTTTCCTTCAAATCCTTGAACATATTTAACAGCTGTTTTAAAGTTCTTGTACACTAATATCATCATCTCTTTCATTTCTGAGTCTATTTCTATTGATTTTTTCCTAGTTATAGGTCATTTTTATCCTGCTTCTTTGTATGTCTAGAAATTTTTTATTTGATTATAAACATTATGAATTTTATATTGCAGAATGCTGAATTTTGTTGCACTACCTTAAGAATGTGACATTTGTTCTAGAAGGTAGTTACTTTATGTGTGGATCAATGTAATTCTCTCATGGCTTTTAAAATTATTCTAGACTATCTCTAGCAGTCATTTCATGGAGTTAGTTCATCCCCCACTATAAGGTGTGGCCTTTCTCAGATTTCTACTGAGTGTCCCTTGCATTTCCAGAGGTCTCTCCATCCTAGTTGATGGCAAACTGAATACTTTTTGGCCCTGTCTTTTATCTTAAAGCTCCGTGGCAACTGTTCTCTCCTAAAACATGTTTTATCCCAGACCTATAAAGTTTCACTCTATGCACCTACAGATTGCACTCAGCCAAAGACAGAGGGGACTCCTTTATAAATATCTGATACTTTTTCTCTGCATAGTTTCCTGTTTTATAACATTGTTCTGCATATTCCACCCATCTTGATGTCTAAAACACCAGTTTTTCTCTCTGAAGACTGCCGGCTTTTGCTTGGGTTCCCCATCCCTCCATTGAAGTCTGGAAATTGTCTCCAGGCATAAAGCTCAGGGTGATTAGACCTTTCCTCATTTGTTCCCCTTGCCTCATTAATTACAGTTCTGTGATGAGTCTTATGTAGTACCTGAAAAGAGTTGCTTCTTATAGTTCAGTTATGTAGTAGTGACGTAAGAGGGTAAGTCCAAACCCTGACACTTCCAGATGGTCAGAAGCAGAATGTCCTCATAGTTGTTTGTTGTCGTCTTTTCAGGTAGTGCCTTTTTAAAGAATCATTCTAAAATGACTTAGTTAAGAAGTTGTTATTTCCCATTGAAATGAAGACTTTATAAACAAAAGAATACTTCGTTTTATGTTGCTAATCCTTTTCCTTCCCCTCCCTCCTCGTCCGTTCTTTATTATTATTATTTTGCATGCCTGGGTCTATTAAGTGTTATTTATAGCTGCTACATGTAAGCAGAAATTAGTAACTAAATGACTTATTTCAGTATGTTCTTATCAAATGTTCACCTACTCCCTTTCATCTTTTATATATGCAATTAGAAAAATCACAAATGCACTTGATTCTCATACTTAGTGAATGTTGATATGAATCCAAGTGGACATATTTTGGAGGATACTTTTTATACAAAAAGATGGTGCTGTGTTATATTTTTGGACCGATATTATATGCTGGTGTTATGGAAATGGTAGGGCATAGTGTTGTCTTCAGTTTAGTTGGGTAACAAGATATTTGAAGAAATTACTATAATACAGTGTGGCAAATACTACACGTGAAAGTACATGCAAAGTACAACGAAAATACAGAAGAGGCAACATCTCACTTTTTTGAAAGACTAGGGAGGTTTCCCAAGTTAGGTGACTATGATGTATAATGAAAACAATATATAGGGGCTTTCTAGACTGACATGATAGGTATGTGCATTTCCAGGCAGACAGTGAAATGAAATCAAACGCATTGTGGGAGATGAAACAGGACAGGCCTAACAAACTGTTAGCAAATTAATATGACTGAAGTGCATGGGGGTACTTGGAAGTGAGTGATGGGAGACAGAGGTGGAGTCAAACAAGAGACCACGCAATGCAAGTCTTTTGTTCACTGTTACAGATTTTGGATTTCATTGCCTAGGCACAGAGCAAACCATGGAGGATTTAAAGCAACAGAAGAAAAACTCTTAAATTTGTACCCCAGTGTTTTCAAGTCAGTTATGATTTCCATTTTCTCGTAAATGGACAAATATGTTTGAGATGACATGAACATTCTGATATTGCATTATTCTAACTCTACCTACCAGACTACCCTTCACATTTCAAGTTCCCATTTGGTTTAGGAGTAAAGTCTAGCAGACTTCTACATAAAAAAGCAGACTTACATGCATTTTCAGCTTCATGGTCCTGAAATACTGATGGACACTGTGCTGGGGAATAACATATTTTGATGACAGAGGTCCTAGAATATAGATGACTAGAGCACTGGGGTAAGAAATTAGTCTGGGGCCACGATGATTTAGACCAATGTTCAGGTATTGCTTAAATCCTCTTGACCTATTCCATTGATAAAATGACTAGTGTCTGATAGTAGATTATTTTTATTATAATTGAAATATTTTAGTCTCTTTGTTACAATTTCGGGCCAAACTTTCTCGTGTTAGATGTCTGATTAGTAGTTATTGTGGCATAACAAACCACCAATCGACTTAGCGGCTTACTATGGTAACTATTAGCTCAGAGTCTGCAGGTCAACCAGGCAGTTCTTTGGTCTCGGGCAGTATCATCAGTGGGTCTCAATGCACTACAATATCTAAATGGTTATCTGGGGATTGGCTTTAACCAGCTTTGCTGATTTGGGCTGAGCATTCTCACCCATTCCAAAGTGCAAACTGAACTCTTCCTTAGTCTCTCAACTTCTGGAAAGTCTAGTCAAGGACTCATTCCACTGGCATATTGGGGATACAAGAGAGCGAGCATAAGTTTGCAAAGCCTCATGAGGTCAACGAAGTGATGTCAGATCTACCACATTGTTTCGAACAAATCCAGATATAAACACCCCAGATTCAAATGGTGGAGAAATAAGACACTCATAATTGCTGGGAAAAACTGCAAGCTCGCATTGTAAAGGGGCTTGGGTATAGAAAGTAAAATAAGTGTGGCTATTTTTGCAAACAATCTATCACAGACGTTATTTTTTTAAGGAAACAAATATACGGCTTTACATCTATTATGGGTATCTAGTATAACAAATTGGATTTATAGTCTTCTTTAATATATCGCTTTTTTCTCAACTGATGACAACAGCAATAATGTTTTGCAGACTCTGAGCACCTCATAAAAAATAAAGTTATACTGACTATTTCTTGCTCCCTGCAGGCAATGAGATAGACCCTGTTTTTTTCTCATAATTATAATGCAATTTACTGAGATTGTTTTCCATCTCAAACCTTCCCACTCTTTAAACATGGTCAGATGCCAGTTAATTATCTTAATATTCTCTTTCCCTTTACCTCAAACTGAGTTTGAAATTGACATCCTTTCTAGCTGGATGGTTGAAGTTATTCCCTCAGAAAATAAGGCTCGGGTTAATCTAAGTTACTTGAATGCTCTTTTCTCCAATAATCCAGATGGCTTTATTCTGTATTCCTCTGGTAAAATGGAGATTTTCTAACTGGCTATGGAGGGACAGCAATATTAAGATCAACTCATTTTGAGTTTTATAGGTTTTATGTGATAATTATACTTCTATCTATTAGCGTTCCTAGCCGACCAGATCTGTCTCTCCATAGTTATCAACTCAGTTAACCACAGCACCATATTCTATCACATTCATCTGGCGAACCTATCCTTTTGCCCATTATTTATTCAAGTAAGGTTTAAAAGAGGTTTTAACTGATGCCATAGTATCATTTATCTACATTGAAACCAACTCGGTGGCTGTACAAGAGTCATGATTTTATTAAAGAATCAACAGGAAACTTAAGGTTTATATATGCAGCTTTACTCCAGAAAGAATTCTGTCTAAAAATCTTTAAAAACAAGTGTGTCTTCCTTTCCAAGATCAGAAAACATTAGCTTAGAAGAATTAGTGACTTAAGGATTAAAGCACAGGGTTCTTTAATCAGTAGTCTCAGAAAACTAAACTCCAACTCAATCATAAATATTTAGCAACCATAAAATAAAAAGAGTCGGAGTTTACTAAAATCCTTTCTTCTCAGTCTCTTCGGTAGACTTGATGAGTATATGGGTAGATGTTAATGAGCAAATCACACAGAGATTCTGCTTCCTGTCTAAAATATAGGAAAAACTGATTCACATTGAAAACGGCTATGAAATTAGAATCTGTGACCCACCCAAGGCTCTGCCCATTAGGAGGTTTTCTTCTCATCACTGTCTTTCAGAACCCCAGCCACCACCAGCAGGGCTATAGTGCAGTATCAGTCAATTTTCAAGTCACAGCCAGATACCCAGCCAAGCCAATTGTGAACTAAGCTCATGACTTGTCTTACCCTTTCAGCTAGTACAAGGTAACACCATACAAGGCCACAGGTGTGGATTTAGGTAAAGGTGTCAGTGTAACCAGGGTGGGTGACATGAAAGACTAGGCTACTATTTTTCACAGCTCACTCGAACCCTCAGGGGCTGTTCAAGCCTAACTGTTAAGATTTATCACTTTCATCTTATGATGAATTTCTGCTCAGCCTGCTATTATGATTTTATGGTTCTGACAGCACCCAGCTCAAGAGAGGGAGTTCTGGCTACATGGTCTCTTGATGTCCCCTGCTAAGACTTGCTCTCTAACTGGAGATGCTTTTGAATGGTATATAGTTCTCTGCTGTAAATGGCATGGCTTTGCTCTAAACTCAGTGTCATAGTAAACTGAATGGTGTCTCCCCAAAATTCATATGTTCAAACCCAAAGCCCCAGTGTCATTGTATTTGGTTATAGGGCCCTTAGGGAGGTAATTAAGGTTAAATGAGGTCATAAGGGTGGAGCCCTAATCCAATAGAAGTGGTATCCTTATAAGAGGAGGGGAAAACACCAGAGCTATTTCTCTCTGTGGATACAGAAAAAAAGGCCCTGTGAAGACACATCTACAAGCCAAGAAGAAAGGCTTCCCCAGAAACCAACCCTGCTGCCATCTTGATCTTGGACTTCCAGCCTCCAGACTGTGAGAAAATTAGTTTCTGTTGTTTAAGCCACCCAGTCTATAGTATTTTGTTATGGCAGCTGGATCAGACTAACACATGTAACTTACCTATTAAAGCTTGTCAAGAACTACTCTTACTGAACTTACTCTTACAAGTACTACCATACTTGTAATCCAGAAGTTCTGGCTTAATAGAGTGATGAAATGACCTTTAGAAGACACAGCTGAGGGCTTCCCTGGTGGTGCAGTGGTTGAGAGTCCGCCTACCGATGCAGGGGACACGGGTTCGTGCCCCGGTCCGGGAAGATCCCACATGCCGCGGAGCGGCTGGGCCCGTGTGCCATGGCCGCTGGGCCTGCGCGTCCGGAGCCTGGGCTCCGCAACGGGAGAGGCCACAACAGTGAGAGGCCCGCGTACCGCAAGAAAAAAAAAAAAAAAAAAAAGAAGACACAGCTGAGGCATCATATTGGAGAGGATACCCTGTAAGGATAGGGTGCATATTCACAGTGCAATATGCAACATATGCCAATGGCCATTATATGGTACTAGGTACCCAACTGTTAAAATAAATGGGCCCATGAACTAAGAAATGGAAGTAGGAAAGACTCTGCTCACTATCACTTCCAGTGACCTAGTTTAGTCATTTGTTCTTGTCCTGACAACACTAGTTTCTATGGGTCTAGAAGTCCTGGTTCTCAGAGGAAGATATAGAATCTCACCAAACTTAAAGCTATAACAACTACCTGGTCACTTCAGACTTTTCAGGCCAGTAAACCCAAAAGCAATGACAGTAATTACTACTTGGTAGACGTAGGTGGTTCTGATTTTCACAAGAAGACAGAACTGTGGCTACTTATAGCAGGAGCAACTGCAGCATCAAAACTGTACGTTTACAGAGAAATTCTAACTATTCACAATCCTGGAAAAGCTGTGATCTAATGGAGGGGATTGGGTATGATAAGCAAGTGAATTTGAGAAATGCAAGGGATGAGTTACAGTAGAGGCTGTGAGTCCTGCCTAGATCTCCTTTACTGGCCCTGTGCACCCATCTCTCACTTCTGTGCATGATGTTTGCTCTTGGCTCATGATTGGACTTTTCTCTGGAGAGCCGCCACAAATGATCAAGACACCTAGCCCAATATATCTGGACAAAACTATAACTTGAAAAGATACATGCACCCCTATGTTCATAGCAGCACTGTTTACAATAGCCAAGACATGGAAGCAACCTAAATATCCATTGACAGAAGAATGGATAAAGATGTCTCACACACACACACACACACACACACACACACTCACAACCCATATGGGGTATCGGTTCATGCCCCAGGGCCCCCAGTGGGGCCATTGGCTTCTTCTCAGTAGCAAGACTGCAGCTAAACCTACATCTCTGCTTAGCTTCTTCCCTGTCTGTTCTGCTCCTTTTACCTCCTTGGAGATTCTCCTGAGAGAATTCCCTAAAAAAAAGCACTTACACAAAAATCTCTATCTCAGACTCTGCTTCTATGGAAGCTGTCCTAAGATAGGTTGTTATGAGTATAGAATGATGTGTGTGAGAGTATCTTTCACTAAGTTGAACTTTTATGCAAATTTACTTCGGCAAGCTTTTTGCACAATTGGATCGTTGATATCATTTTGTGAGTTTAGGAATAAAACAAATTAAGAGAAGTACTACTCTACCCACACTGAGAGAACTTAAAGAAATATGTGACTAACAATAATGCAAGCCTGGGTTAAAAATGCTCCCCTCTGAGTCAGTTTAAAAATTATCACAGAATGATCCTTCTTTAGAAGGTTCAAACGTACAGAACTGACTGCTGCAAATCTTTCTACTTCTGCATGCAAATTTGTGGATTGGACAGAACACTTTATGGAAGAGGCAGTAGATACATTCAAATTTGGACATACAGTTAATCAAATTCAGCCAAACTGCTGTTTAGTTGAATATACTGCTGTACCCAAATCCTCATGGCATTAGGCCTGCCCTGCAATAGCTCAAACTAAATCCTATTTCTATATGTCATTTTGCAGACTGTGAAGGTACACGTCAAAAATGTCTGCGTTTGAAATTGCACCTAGGATGTGTAAGATGTGCTATATCTATTGTTTTGCACTGACTTCTGATAAGACCCCTGAATTTTCAAGATGAGGAAATGAAGGAACTTGTCTTGATCCCAAGGTAGGTTCCAAGCCAGACCTTTCTGATTCCAAAGTCCACGCTCATTCCATGCACCATCATATCCTGTAAGAATCGGGCAGACAATATCCTTTCTTAAAACCTGCAGCTAGCTAGGTGAGGTTTTCCTTTGAGCTTTTGGCAAAGGGCAGGATCACTTTTACTTTCTATCTTTCTTCTTTGAATGTCACTCTCTTACTCTGGAAAACTTTTTTCCCCCCTGAATTGTTCTTTTGAATAATAATATTCATAACAAAATAGTAAGTTATAGAATGTAACCATTATTCTATTCCAAACCTGAGCAAAGTTGTAACCATCCTCTCTTGCAAGTCTCACAATAGTGCTTTAAACTGCTTGTTACAATTATTTACAGATAAGGAAACTATACCTCTTAGAGAGGTTAGGCTAATTGCTGAGGTAACCGTCATCAAACGTTTCAGTGAGATTTGATCCTATGCAATTTGATATCAGACTCTTCCCTTTTAAACTATTCACTAGCTAGCATCTCCTTGGTTATTTCTGAAGTAGCTCAAAATAACTCATAAGTTGTAGCCCTTACAAATCTCAGCATCTTTAAAGGTTTCCTTTGGACTCTATCCCTTTATTGGTTTGAATGACGCTCACTATTTAATGGACCTCATTTTCCCTTTCTTATCCACTTTTCTAACCATCCTTTCCAGCACTTTTAGCATCTATTTATGTTAGGGGTTAGGGGTCTTGCTTTGATTTTGTCATTTGGCAGACTAGAATAGACTTAATTGGCAAAAATTTTCATACCGTATGAGGTGATAAGCACCCTTTTGAGTTTTTGTTACTTATAAAGAATTAGCAATTTTCACAGGTCAACTATCTCAAAATTGTCAATGTTACCTCAAAATTGTCAATGTTAATGAAAAAGAACCTAGCCTGAAATCAGGGTTTCTCTCCTGATGGCTTCTTCCAGAAACTGTGTTCAAGACATGTGATATCACTTGCCAATATTCATGGGTACTGTTTCTTTATCACTCTAAGATTTTGTTCATAATATTATCTATACTTATAAAAACTTCAATCCACCCCTATCTAAAGGGACAGTGTTCAGTTATGTGTTCTACTAGTACTATTAATATTATAAATTATGATTATTATATATAAAATAATAATAATATTACTATTATTTGGTCCTACTATAAGCCAGGCATTTTGATAGGCACTGGGTTGGGATAATACAAGGGTGGGGGAGTGGGAGGTACAAACTATTTGGTGTGAGAGGCTACAGTAATGTATTGCACGACATGGGGAATATAGCCAATATTTTGTAATAACTGTAAGTGGAGTGTAATCTTTCAAAATTGTATAAAAAGTTTTTTTTTAAGTTTTCACCCTTTTAGAGTTAATGTTCTAATTGGCCAGATAGATAATAAAATTGTGTGTGTGTGTGTGTGTGTGTGTGTGTGTGTGTGTGTGTGTGTAGCAAAGAAAGAGGAATTGAAGATAGAGAATGGCAAGGACATTTTAAATGGGGTGATCAGGGAAGGCTCTATGAGCATACTTGAACAGATACTTGAAGGAATTCATTGTAGCTGGGCAAACTCATGCTCTCCCCAGGAAACAGCCAAGTATCACCCTTTAGAAACTTCTCTGGCATTGGGCTCTTAGGGCAGAATCTATGGCACCCCCTTTGCTCTTGCTGCCACTTCCTTGCTTTGCCCCATTCGGCGCCTGTTGGGAACACGGTATCATTCAACGTCATTGTCTTGATGCAGATCTATATAATGAGGAAAGGTGAAACTGAAATTGCCTTTTGTGTTTGTGCTCCGCTGACAAGGCGTGACATTGTGAGTTTGCAGCTGCCCACAGATGAGTTTGGATGTTCTGCCCTGTTACTCTTTAAAAGCTTCTATAAGGGGTCACATCCCAAGTCACAGCAATGTTCTTCCTCTTTTCATATTTTGCTCAAACTTGATTTTATTTCCTTTCTTTCTATATCTTGAACACAAACTCGGTTCTTTTCCTCCAGTGTACTGTTTTCATTTCACACAGTAGTTTCTCCTTCCTTGCCTAAATCAGGAAGGAGAACAGACGAGGAATCAGATTCCGTGTCACGGTGTGGTCTGCTTTCTGTTAGTGCTGTCTCAACAAGTCTGTAAAAAGAAGAGTCCAGGTCCACAGCCTCACTATTCATAGGAAACTGATAGCAGTTTCTCACCACCCCAGTTATTTTTGCAAAGTTGTGTCTGGCTTTGCCTATTTTCACTGTGATCATTCAATTCCTCCCTGAGTGGCAAAGCCTTCAGCACACTCAGAGGGCCTGAGACTTTGGTGCTCAGGAAGCATCACATGTTTGCAAAGTCGTCCCACCGAAAGGCTTAACGATTCATTATCAGCATGGCCTCCGGGAGTTCTGCCCTCTCTCCTTGGCTTCCCACAGATCCCGTTCTAACCCACCGGATGGAACTGCTTCAAGCTGGCTCTCTCAGGAAAGAGAGCTTTTCTTTATAAATCCACTTGTTTGGTTGTCATTTTGTTTATTTCTAAAGCAACAGGCTGGAGGTGTTTGAGAACCATCCTTGACAGTAATTTTTTGCAGTGTTGTTGTTAGCAATTCTTTTACAGCAGGGTATGGTTTCACACAATTAAAGTAAGAGTACTGCTTTTTTTACGAGGATACTTTTCCAGAAAATTATAGCAATAATAGCCTAATTTTATGACCCTAACTTTACACATCATTCCACACTTTTCAGTGTGCCAGTTACTGTGCTAAGTGTTTAAAAGCTTTATCTACCTTATGAGAACACTAGAAGTTAGAGGCTTGTGTGATCCCTATTTTATACATGAAATTCAAACAGGTTAAATGGTTTTCCAAAGTTGCACAGCTACCAAATAGCAGAACAAGTGCTCTGTTGAATTAGCAAGTTAATCTCAGGGCGTGACGTTTTGGTTCACAGCTGGTTATCAATTTAAAGCCAGCTTTTATGTAGAATGTGGTGCCTTGATGTCTCTGTCCTGTTGTGGCTAAATAGAAGGGAAAACTCATAGTTTTCATGCTCACTGTGCATTTGTATACTCTTTAGACACTATGGACTCAGCTTTAAGGTTGAGATTTTATTGTGTCCTTTTGGACAATCTCAGTATTATGATAAGTGCAGTCTACGTGAAAGTGTATATGAAATGGCTAAGTTGAAAAAAAGTTCTGTATAGAAGGATCTTTAATAGTGCTGTACAAAAAGTACCCATGGTATCAAGTTAATATATAATGAGGGATCCCTCTTCTACTCTGATGGTAGGAGGCAAATGCTTATATAAGAGAGTAACAGAAATCATCCCCAACCCCAAGTAGGAGAACAATGATGTTGTAGATCAGAGACGGCTCTGATTAGAAAACACCCAAAAACTAGAAAGAAATTTTCTTAAAAAGTAGCATGCTGGGCTTCCCTGGTGGTGCAGTGGTTGAGAGTCCGCCTGCCAATGCAGGGGAAATGGGTTTGAGCCCTGGTCTGGGAAGATCCCACGTGCCACGGAGCAACTGGGCCTGTGAGCCACAACTACTGAGCCTGCGCATCTGGAGCCTGTGCTCCGCAACAAGGGAGACCACGATAGTGAGAAGCCCGCGCACCGCGATGAAGACTGGACCCCGCTTGCCACAACTAGAGAAAGCCCTCACACATAAACGAAGACCCAACGCAGCAAAAATAAATAAATAAATAAATTTAAAAAGAATAACAACCCAAGCCAAGCTGTAGGATGTTAAAAAACAAAACAAAACAAAAAGTAGCATGCTGCACAGTATTTTTGAAGAAGGCAAACCTCTGAGTATAGAAATAATATTTCTAAAATGTCTAATACAATGGGAGCATTTGAGGTGAGTATTGAGCAGGTTCATAAGCAAACCTTAAATGTTTCCTGCATGTAATAAAAATAACTTTGAATTAAAAATGGGACATCCTGGGCTTCCCTGGTGGCGCAGTGGTTGAGAGTCCGCCTGCCGATGCAGGGGACACAGGTTTGTGCCTCGGTCTGGGAAGATCCCACATGCCGTGGAGCGGCTGGGCCCCTGAGCCATGGCCGCTGAGCCTGCGCGTCCGGAGCCTGTGCTCTGCAACGGGAGAGGCCACAATGGTGAGAGGCCCACATACCGCAAAAAAAAAAAAAAAAAAGGGACATCCCAGTCCAAAATGTATTGTGTATTATTAATGTAACATAAAGAGTTTTAGTGATAGAGTGAATGATTAATAGAATTTTCAAAGTACAAGAAAAATTAAATTTTTTCACTTAGTCATCACGTTAAATAATTTTCGCCAATCATTTTTATGAAGGAATTTGAAGTTTACATTAGATCCACAGTGAATATTATTTCTACTTTTTTTCTAAACAGTTTTAAAAGTTTATTATAAAATATTTATAATTTTCATTTTATAGCATAGAGTTGTCAATTTCAATCAGTTTTTTTTTGTTTTTTTTGTTTTTTTTTGCGGTACACAGGCCTCTCACTGTTGTGGCCTCTCCCGTTGCAGAGCACAGGCTCCGGACGCGCAACCTCAGCGGCCATGGCTCACGGGCCTAGCCGCTCCGCGGCATGTGGGATCTTGCCGGACCGGGGCACGAACCCATGTCCCCTGCATCGGCAGGCGGACTCTCAACCACTGCGCCACCAGGGAAGCCCCTCAATCAGTTTTTATCCTTATAAAATCTTATCCAAGAATTGCAGTCATTGATAACTGACAGTGTAGGCTCATCCTTTCTAAGTAATGTAATCGAGATTCTAACAACCAGAGTTGGCAAAACCAGGGATATATTTGCAATGTAAGTAATCTATATATTTGATGTCTATCATTCCTATTTGGTTATAATATGAATTATGAAAAAAATACTGTCCCTTTTGTCCCTTTATCAGCTTACAATAACAACGCTTACTTGGAATACAATGATAACTCATTTTGCTATCATTCCTGTACTGGAAACTCTTCATTATGATTACCACATTATAAATAATCCTCCCAGAAGCCACAGCATGGACAATGGCTGTCATCAGTGTGTGAAAATGGAAACAACCTATGATTTACTCTTTAAATTCAGAGATTTATCTATATAAAGCTTTCCTCACAACCCATTCCAATCCTGTTTTTGAAAATGCTCAGACCTTGAGATTCTTTTTCTATGTATTTTTTATGCTCACCACCATGTGTGGCCTCTCCAGTTGCGGAGCACAGGCTCCAGATGCGCAGGCTCAGCGGCCATGGCTCATGGGCCTAGCTGCTCCGCAGCATGTGGGATCTTCCCGGACCGGGGCACTAACCCGTGTCCCCTGCATTGGCAGGTGGACTCAACCACTGCGCCACCAGGGAAGCCCAATTCTGAATCTTTATTAACAATCTCCCTTATTCTACTCTGCATAAGCACAATTTCTAAACACTGTTGGAGCAACTAACAAAAGTGTTAAAAATACCTCAGTAAGTTTTAGTCAATGTCATTTTTAAAAATAAAGGCAATTATTGCTTGATTTATATGCTTTATCTACTGCCATCTCATTACTAGGAATTTTCCAGGGTAATTGGTTTAACGTGCTTATTTTTTTTTTTTTTTTTTTTTTTTTTAACGTGCTTATTTTTAAATACATTTATCCATCAAGCAAAAAGGTTCGTGGGTAATATTGTATATTATCCAATGGAAGAGTTTTTTCTCTATTTCCTAAGCAGATATGTGCTAGAATCTGATGATATAGGCACACACCAACCTTTGAGTTGCCCTTCATATTTCCTGAGAGCCATTGCTTAACTCAACATTTCATAGAGCCTTTTTTAGTACTATTGAGAGTAGCTTCTTCAATTTTCTTTCTCTTATGCTATACATAGTGCCATCTATTTAATAATATAGCTTCTTTTTAATCTTTACTTTTTGCTTAGAATGATTTTAAGATGGAGCTTGTTAAATAGACATTTCTCTAAAGAAGACATACAGATGGCCAACAAACACATGAAAAGATGTTCAACATCACTAATTATTAGAGAAATGCAAATCAAAACTACAATGAGGTATCACCTCACACAGGTCAGAATGGCCATCATCAAAAAATCTACGACCAATAAATGTTGGACAGGATG
Organism: Aethalodelphis obliquidens; assembly: GCF_003676395.1. Taxonomy (NCBI): domain Eukaryota; kingdom Metazoa; phylum Chordata; class Mammalia; order Artiodactyla; family Delphinidae; genus Aethalodelphis; species Aethalodelphis obliquidens. Next base: position 22,667,374 of record NW_020837964.1, on the reverse strand, counting down.
TGGAGAAAAGGGAGCTCTCCTACAGTGTTTGTGGGAATGTAAATTGGTACAGCCATTATGGAGAACAGTATGGAGGTTCCTCAAAAAACTAAAAACAGAACTACCATATGACCCAGCAATCCCACTCCTGGGCACATACCCAGAGAAAACCATAATTCAAAAAGATACATGCACCCCAGTGTTCATTGCAACACTATTTTCAATAGCCAGGACATGGAAGCAACTTAAATGTCCATCACAGAGGAATGGATAAAGAAGATGTGGTCTGTATATACAATGGAATATTACTCAGCTGTAAAAAGGAACCAAATAGTGCCATTTGCAGAGATGTGGATAGACCTAGAGACTGTTATACAGGGTGAATTAAGTCAGAAAGAGAAAAACAAATATTGTATAGTATTGCTTATATGTGGAATCTAGAATAATGTTACAAATGAACTTATTTGCAGAATAAATAAGCAGAAATAGAGACACAGATGTAAAGAACAAACTTACGGATACCAAGGGAGAAGGGGGGAGTGGGATGAACTGGGAGATTGGGATTGACATATATACACTACTATGTATAAAATAGATAAATAATGAGAACCTACTGTATAGCACAGGGAACTCTACTCAGTGCTCTGTGGTGACCTAAATGGGAAGGAAATCTAAAAAAGAGGGGATATATGTATAAGTATAACTGATTCACTTTGCTGTACAGCAGAAAGCAACACAACATTGTAAAGCAGATATACTCCAGTAAAAAAAAAAAAAAAAGACTCTTTGAGTAAGTAAGAAAAAAACATTCTGAAATTGTTAAGTGGGCAGGTAAGCCTTTTATGACAATATTCCCCACATGAGGAGTTATGGTACTAGTTATTTCTGCAATTTAGAAAGTTAGTTAGTAGACAACTACAGTTTTGCTCTAATTAAACTAACAAGTGACACCTTAATACACAAACAAATGTCTGTGTTATGCTGTATTCTCTTATACGATTTTCCTTTTTTTTTTTTAAACAAACCTGTTGTTAGGTTTAAATTAGCTTTCTTGGTTGCAATTGAAATCCATCCAATTAAACAATAGATTGTCTGGAATTAATGGTAATTGAACAATCTAAATTAAATGGGAGAAATTGTGGACAAGTGAAGGAGAAAATAAACATGGCACAATTTAAGCTTGGAAAGTCACATACATTAATGGGATCATGGAACCATGTTTCTTGAGATGCCATTTGCCTTCATACACATCTGTAGAAAAACCTTTATGGAACCCTACACTGACTGAAAAATGAATACCTTGGCGGACATTGAGGCCACTTGAATTGAAGTAGCAATAAGTCCCTATCTTTGCAATGGATTTACTTTCTCTTGGTTAATAGGACATAGCAAAATATCCCTATGTTGACATCAACCACATAAATGTGACAAGAAAGGGATTGTCCACTGCGTATATTGTAATATAACTCCATCAAAGGGTCTAAGTCTCCTTGCTCAGGCAGAATGCAATAGCTAAGACTCTAGAAAATAAGTACCATGGTGAAACTTATATTGATTTGTTGCCAGAAAGAGAGAATTATAGAAATGTAATCTAGTTCTTGCATAGTCACTGCTAGGTCTTTGGAGAGCTAACTCAAAAAACTTGGCTTTTCAAAAAGGGGTCCCTGACTGGTGTTCCAAGCAAAGCAAGCAGCCTCTACCTAAAGAAACTGCTACAATCACTTGCAGAGGCAGATGGATCCCTCACCCAAAGTTTGGTTCAGAGACACTGATGATGCCACAAGTGCACCAAGAAGGTATAAAAGAGTTCATTAATTACATAATTGAGGTCTCTCAGTTATGAGATGAGCAGGCAGGCCTCTCAAGCAGGTCAGAAATGGCTTGAGAGAGCAAAGAGAAGACTGGCATGAATTTTCTTGTGGCTAGGAGGTGGGGCTGGGGTGAGGGCCCTCTGGTATAGGTTGGGACTTTCATGGTTTGAACTTCCTGCTTGTACCAAGGGAGCACCCAGGTTTCCTTCTTAGCTTGTCCAGTTATGGGACACAAGGCAAAGAGGCTTAACAGCTGCATGCAGTCAAAAATAATTATTTTTAGATGGAGTCATACTCTTCATTACAGAGACTGGGTGTTGAGGATGAGCAACGTCTGAATGGGTATGCCTCCAATTCCACTGTTGCTCCTTCAAACTGAGCTACCTAGTGACACGTGGCGCTCTAGCTGATCCCTTACTGCACTAAATCAAATGCTATTATTTGTTCTCAGTGTTCAGGTGGTCCCCAACTATCTCTGCTTCTCCTCGCCCTGAACCAATGGCATCATTTGCTTCTAACTCCCAATTTTCTCTGAATCCAGACTGTTGGCACAGTATCCATATTAGAAACATACTATGGGAAACAAAGTTTGGCAGCATCCCAGAATCGATGCCTGCTGCTTAGACGTCTGTCTTCTTTCAGAATCCTCAACTGTGCTTATCAATTCAACTTTAGTATTTCTGCACTCTCCCCACAACCTTTCCCTTTGGTGAAGACTTCTCACTCTATCCAGGTGATAGGTGGAACTTCCCAGCCAGTGCACCTCTATCCTTAATTGCTAAGTGATGAATTTGAATATTGAGGCTTCTTATGTTTTGACTATTTCACCATCTCAGTCTTCTCTCTACCTGTGGCTATATTGTCCTTTCCAAGGGCTTAAGTTGCCTTCTATATGCTGAGTATTCCCAAATAAGTGTTTCACTTCCAAATTTACTGAAAATACAACTACCCAACATGTTTCCTCGTCTAGGCATCTCACAAATGGGGATCACAAAAACTCTAAGTTCAAAACTGAACTCACTCATAATCTGCTCCAAAACTACTGCTTGTCCTTAAACCCATCTCCACATCCTCATAATTTCCTAAGCCATAGATTTATCTGGTTTGCCCTTATCTTTATCCTATATCTAAAGAAATTCCAATTATGTGGAGTCTGGCTCCTAAAATTTTTTGGATCTATCCAATTATCTCAAAATACATGATCATTTAACCAGTTTAGGCCTCCAGCATTCTTTTCCTGGATTATTTCAACAGCCTACTAAATGATACATCTATTTCAATTCTTTTTCAGTCCAAGCCATTTGATCTATAACTGCCAGGATTATCATTATAAAATGATCATCTGATAATGTCTCTCCACTGAGTAAAATTCTTGGGAGTTTTCTCATTATCCTAGGAATAGTCTCAACTTCTTGTGATTGTTTACACTTTCTGTTCTGAGTTGAATGATGTTCCTCAAAAAGATATGTTGAAGTCCTAATCCCTGGAACCAGGGAATATGACCTTATTTGGAAAAACGGTCTTTGCAGATGCATTCAAGTTGGATGAAGTCATACTGGGTTAGGACGGGCCCTACATCCTATGACTGCTGTCTTTATAAGAAAAGGAAGATTTAGAGACACAGACACACACACAGAGGGAAGACGGGTATGTGAACACAGAGGCAAAAATTCATGTGATAAAGCTACAAAGTCAGGAGCACCAATGGTTGCAGGCAACCACCTGAAGCTAGGAAGAGGCAAGGAAGGATTCTACCCTAGAATTTTCAGAGTAAATACGGCCCTCCTGACACCTTTATTTCATATTTCTAGTCCCCAGAACTGTGCTAAAAATTTTTTCTGTTATTTTAAGCCACCCAGTTTGTGGCAATTTATTACAGCAGCCCTACAAACAAATACATTGACTCAGCACACTCTGGTTCTTTCTTATTTCCATAGCTATAATTGTCACCATTCTTTTACACACACTTTCCTGTCCTGCCTCATACGTACACACACACTTTATTATTCATATTTAATACCCTCTGTTATTGATATATTCTCATTTTATATTTTATTTTATCTGCCTATCATCACCTATGTATTAGTTTTGTGTGGTTTTGTTGTAACAAAGTAGCACAAATTTGGTGACTGAAACAAACAGAAATTTACTGTATCATCGTTCTGGAGACGAGAAGTTTATCAGCTTCACTGGGCTGTAATCAAGGTGTCCACAGAGCTGCACTCCCTCCAGGGTCTCGAAAGGAGAATTTTTTCTTTTCCTCTTCCACCTTTTGGTGACTGTTGGCATTCACGTGCTTGTGGCTGCATCCTACCAATCTCTGCCACCATGTTCACATCACCTTTTCTTCTTCTGCACGTGGGGAATCTTCCCCTGCATCTCTCATATAAGGACACTTGCCATGGCCTTTATGGCCCACCTGTACAGTCCAGGATAATCTCATCCCACTATCTTTAACTTAATCCCACCTGCAAAACTTTGCCTAATAAGGTAACATTCACACAAGTTCCAGGAATTAGAACTGGAATCTTGGGTGGCCATTATTTAGACAGTGCATTCTATATCAATCTTGACCCTCTGTCTCTTCCTTTAGTGGTTCTCTGTGGAGCATTTTGACCCCCAAAGAACATTTGACAGTATCTGGAGAAATTTTTGATTGTTACACGTGGTAATACTACTGGCATCTGGTGTGAAAAGGCCAGAGATACTGCTAAATGTACTGCAAGGCATAGGGCAGAATCCCACCCTACCCCCACCAACTGTGAGTTATGGTCCAGACTGCAATAGTGCTGAGGTTGAGAAACCCTACAGCTAATTCAAATCTCATTTCATGCTGTTTACTCATAATATCCCCCTGTGATCCTCCTTTGTCCCAAGATTGATTTAGATGTCTATGATTATTTCTATAGCATCTTGTGATTCATTTGTAATAACACTTATAAAGTTATATTGTGATTGCCTTTTTTATTTTTTGTTTATTTTTTTATTTTTTTGTGATTGCCTTTTTAAATGTCTATTTTCCCAACTAGGCTGTCACCTCCACAAGGCTGTATGAGTGAATATCTTTTCTGCCCTTGTATTAATTGTGCCTACCAGGGTCCCCACATAGAATAGATAATCAATATTTAAGTAGATGAATGATGACTTAATTAACAGAGTAATGAATTCACAGTTGGAAAAATGGGAAGTATGGATCTCATTTGTCTCCAATTTATTGGATAGTTTAGACTTTAATTTGTTGACCACAAAAGAACAACTTGATGAATCGGACTTTATCAAAATTAAAAACTTCTGCTCTGTTTTCAAAATACTGCTAAGGACTGTTCAAAGCACTGTTAATGAGAACAAAAAGATAAGCCACAAAATGTGAGAAATTATTTGCAAAATATAATTGTATTTGTATAATATAGAACTTTTGTTCAAAAAATATAAGTAACTCTCAAAACTCAGTAATAAAATGTTTTAAATGCAGTTAAAATTTGGTAAACTACTTGGACATAAATTTCATCAAAGTTTTAAGCTTTGGGTGCTTTCTTAGTAATTTTTTTTTTTTAACCATGTGGGGAAGGAGAGTACTCTGACTTCTCCCTCTCTTCTTCTCTCCCCCCAATTCCTGTCCTGAGAGCTACTGTTTCCTGCCCTGTTCTCCACCCCAGAACTTAAGAAACTGGGGGTGACACCAGGACCCTGAGTCCAACTGCTAGAGATGGTTTCACCTAGGAGGTGGCACCTCCTGGCCCCCATCTGTATAATGGGCATGTGTGTAGAGTTTTTAAATTTTATTTTCTACCTAACAAAGCCAATCTCCATTCCTGAATGCCCTTCCGCTCTGGCTCTGTGGAAGCTCCCACACAGAGAATTCCCTTCCCATCTCTGGTGGCCCAGGTCAGCCTGGCCTCTCCTGTTTCAGATCAGCAGCCCCAGGACCCAGCAGGAGAAGGGGAGAGGCAAGGAAGACAGGAGGCTGTGTTTTGTTTCAAACAAAAAACACAATCTTGTTTTCTTTACAAAATCAAAGAAGGAAACCAAAAAAGGATGCCAACCTTTGAACTCTGAAATCTGTTATATTATATTGTTCACATTAAATCTATGTTATATAGCTCAAGTGTTAAAATAAGTTCAAAGGAAAGGCTAATACCCATGACAACCAACAGAAGACAAACACTCAAATACCATACTGCATCACAAAAAAAGAAAAGAGATGGTGTAACATCCAAACATGCACATCTCTCTCACCTACAAAGTCTGATGTAGCACACTTGAATACACAATCTGAAAAGCCCAAAGCAAATTGAATAGGTTTCATGAAGTCTAATATTCAAAAACAATTGCCAGACAGTTCACCTTCTAACAAAGCTTATTTAGGGGGACAAACTACTTTGGGAAGATAAACATAAGAAGTAATAGAAAGAAGTTAAGGGCAATTACCACTATATACTGCAGAAACATACTGGAAGACAAACTTGACCCATAGACAAAGCTCCATTGGGAGGAAAAAATGATTGAAAGTGGATTATAAAACTAGTGCCCTGCTCCAAGTTCAACAACTTGAACAGCCAAATCAATGAAAAATTCCTGGCCCCATCCTGGGGTCAATGAGATATGATGTATGATGGTAAGTTAGATAAGAGGTATGATGACAAAGAAGCCCATGGAAAAATAATTAACATCATTAGTCATTAGGGAAATACAAATTAAAACTATAATGTGACACTCCTACATACCGATTAGAATGGCTAAAATGAAGAAGACTCACCATACCAAGTGCTGGAGGGGATGTAGAAAATTTGGAAATACCACACACTGTGATTCCCACTTAATTTTTGACACAATTATACCTATTAGTTAATGACATTTAATAGTTTAAAATATTATTTGAAAGGATAAAAATAATGTCAGCTATCACCTGCCTCTTAACCCCTACTTTCCTCATCTGTAAAATAAAGCACTCTACAGGACAATATATTTTAAAAGTCTTAAGAAACCATAGTGCAGATAGATGAGTAACTTGCCCAGGGTTATACAACTAACTAAATGTAAAGTATACAACTATTCTAAATATTAAATTAATTATACAGCTAATTAGATGTGAATTTAGGGTTTCAGAGTCATCCAACTTAAGCTTGTGCTATTTCCACTATTCCTGTTTCCTCACTTGAGTTTGTCTTTGCAGTAATAAGCAGATGATTATGTCACAACTTTATTGGGCATAAATAATACACATTAAAATATAAATTTCAAAAGTATAATTTGATTATCTTAACATAGGTATACACCCATGAAATCATCATCACAATCAAGATAATAAATATATTTATCACTCCCAAAAGTTTCTTTATGCCCATGTATAATCCCTTTTTTGTCACTGTAGATTACAGTTCCTGGATTGTTACCCACATAGAATCATATAGAATGCATTCCTTCTTTTTGTCTAGTATCATCCACTTGGCATAATTATTTTGAGATTAATTCATGTTGTAGTGTTTATCAATCATCCAATCACACAGTCAAGGCAGTCCTATGCATACATTACTATTTTGTGTTTATAAAATAGTTCCTCTCTGATAGACTCAGGTGGTTGTCTCGCATATGGCTCTTGTTTTTTAATTTAATTGGATTATAGCACTGTTAAACTGCACTGTTGTGTTAGTTTCAGGTGTACAGCAAAGTGGTTCGGTTATACATATACATATATTCATTCTTTTTCAGATTCTTTTCTCATATAGGTTATCACAGAATACTGAGTAGAATTCCCTTGCTCTACAGTGGGTCCTTGTTGGTTATCTATCTTATATACAGTAGTGTGTGTATGTTAATCCCAAGCTCCTGATTTATCTTTCTTTTCTCACGTGTGTGTGTGTGTATGAGAGAGGAAGAAAGCTCTGATATGAAGAGAGATGTAATGAACTATATAGGGAATGAGACTTATGAAAAGTAATTCATTTGTGGTAATGAAAAGATGTCTTTCTTAGAGCTTATGGCAAAGCACTTTGAGATATTAAGTACATTGTTAGAGGGAACATAAACAAAATTAAAACACAGACATAAAACAGATTACAACAGTGGGCTAAATGGAATTAGAATAGAAAAAAAAAGGATCTTAAATTTTGAAATGTGCTGTGCTGTGTATATCACATGATTCTAAGATAAGTAGAATTGCATATTACACTGGAGGTATCTGTTTTCTATAAAACTGTCTGCAATAGATCATTTCAAACATTATGAACCATATATTTCCTTTCCAAACCTGCCTATCTATTACAAGCCCACAAGTAGTGAAATTGAAAATCTACACATGAGGAAACCTTTTAATTATACAAAGTGCTATAAACAGTAAACCAGAGAATGGATTTAAAAAATCCATTTAGAAATAATGTGTGCTACCTTTTTAAAGTGAACCCTGAGCCTATGTATTTTCCTGGTAGAATTCCTCTCTCAATGGTTTGGTGTCAATGGTATTTTACTTTTTCCTCTCTTAAGCCTGATTTTCTTTTGATGAAAAGAATTCTTTCCAAATACTCTCCTATCTATAGGATATATGTAATGCTGTCACTTATCTACCCTGTATGAGGTAGGCACTTCAGAGTGGAAATAATATATCATTTTCCAGTTTTACTACTGATATCTACTTTCTTTGAAAGAAGCTTGGTGGTTATTTGCTGCAAATTGGCTATCGTAAATAGAAAATATAAAAAAATATATTTTGAGGAATTAAACAGGGCTCCCAGCAACTTGAGAAAAATATATGCAATGGGCATTCTACATAGAAGAAAATTTTTGTGGCTATACATTAGTGACATAACACATGCATATTTATTTTTAAAAGTATGGACACTTAAACATAGACACATTTTTTCCCCAAAATATTTGCTTCACAGACATAGTTCTGTGTACCTGTTCCACTGCATTTAAAATACACTGAAATTTTCTTCTCCCTTGAAACTAACTTAGAAAATATGTATAAATAAACCCATCACCTGAGAAACAAATAAATAGCTCCAACTGTAAAACATATATAATGTATATTTTAACAAAAGCACTTAAATGTACAATTTATAACAAAGAAATATGAAGATGGAAGAGAGGATGGGATTAATGACAACTAAGAAGCAGAGATCCTGAGACCTGGTTCAGACACAGATTTCTCTAAAGTAAGTGTTAACATCTTGAAATATCTATTTAACAATGTTCTGATTAAATATTTGAGATCTAAGGCTATGGGTGGGCCATGAAAAAAGAATACTATATTTTTTAATGGTAATTGAGTCCCATATTATAGAATGAAAGGAGAGTGATGTTTAGAAAAGGAGGGGACTCACAAATATGTGATATTACTCTTTTAATACTTATCTTCTCTTCATAAGATGCCTTCTTATATTAAGATAAAGAAGGAAAGATAAGCTTCAAGGTACATCTATGAACCACATGAAGCAAATTTATTAAGATATTGATCAATAGGCAGCACAGGATAATGATAAATAGGAGAAGATAATAAAAATAAAAGTGAGACCTACAATAGCCTCAGTTTACTGATTAAAGAAAGTTTCAGGCTTCAGCACAGGGACGAGAACTCAAACAGAGCCCACTGTCCTTGCTGAGTTGAAGAGACAGAGTTTAGAATTTGGAGAGGCCAAGTTAGCTCAAAGTTGAGCAAATACTAGACAGGAACTTCACAGATTGTTCTAGAGATCTACAGAATGGTCCCCTTGAATTCTAAACTAAACTAAGCAGTTTTCTGCACATGCATCTGAGGCACTTAAGACTTGAGAAGGGAACACCAGAAAAGAATAAACAGAACAATCCAAATAGCTCACATAAGGACCAAAAGTTCATGTTTCTACTAACCAGAGTAGAAAGACCACCTAATGCAGGGAGCAATGTGTATAGTCCTCAGAATACTATTGTACTATTAGTAGAAGAGTACTTCTATTCTACTATTATATTATTAATACTTTTGTACTATTGTATACAATAGTAGAATAGTAGTACTATTCTACTAATACAATACTTCAGTAGAGGAGTCATATTAGCTGCTCTGGACTACTTTAACAAAATTAAAAATAAAAGGGTTAGGGCTTCCCAGGTGGCGCAGTGGTTGAGAGTCCGACTGCCGATGCAGGGGACACGGGTTTGTGCCCCGGTCCGGGAAGATCCCACATGCTGTGGAGTGGCTGGGCCCATGAGCCATGGCTGCTGAGCCTGCACGTCTGGAGCCTGTGCTCCTCAACGGGAGAGACCACAACAGTGAGAGGCCCGCGTACAGCAAAAAAAAAAAAAAAAAAAAAAAAAGAGGGTTAAACAGAATCCAAATAATATAATGCACATTCATGAACAAAGAACAGTAACATTTAAAGAAATATGATTAAATTCAGAAAAAAAAATCTAAGAAACAGAAAAATATAACCAAGGAGAAATAATAGTCAATAGAAACAGACCTAAACTGACAAAGAAAGAGAAAACTGCAGACCAACATATTAAAACACTTATTATAAATATTTTCCATATGTCAATAGAGATAGAGGAAAGCATGGGCAACAATTTAAATAGAACTTCTAGAAATGGAAAGTACAGTTTCTTAAATAAAATTTACATTGTATGAAATTAACAGCAGATTAGATACTGCAGAACAAAAGTTTAGAGGACTTAAAGACATAACAATGGGAGCTATCAAAATGAAACAATGAGAGAAAAAAAGGTCTCAGTGAGTTGCTGGAAAACTTGACATGGATGAATGTATATGCAACTGGAGTTCCAAGAGGAGAGGAAGTGGAGCAGAAAAAATATTTGAAGATATATAATGACTTTTCCAAATTCATTAAGAAATATAATATTAACCTCCAGGCCCAAAATGTTCAACAAACCCCAAGCAGCAGAAACATGAAGAAAACCACAACAAAATACACCATGTCAATTTGAATAAACCCCAAAACAACAACAACAGTAAAACATTTATAAGTAATAGTCTTAAAAGTATCCAGAAGGAAAAAAATAAATATTACATATACAAGAAGATAAAGAGATGACAGCAGACTTGTCTCCAGGAATCATGCAAGCCAGAACACAATGGAATGACATCTTCAACATAGTGAAAGATGACATTTGTAAATTTAGATTTCTGTATGCAAAAAAAAATCTGCAAAAAATAAAGGTGAAATACTTTAGTTTTTTTTTTTTCTCCAACGTAAAAAGGGGGAGAGAATTCACCATTATAAGACTACTATTACAAGAACCATTACAGGCAGTGTTGTCCTTCAAAATTAAGGAAAATGATACCAGATGTAAATTTAAATATATCATAATTAACCAAGTAACCATGAATAAAAGTAAAGAAACTATAGGTTTTCCTCAGGAGAGGAATTGGGGTGGATGTTGTGAGGTGTTTGTGTAGTAGTAAATGCTGTGATGACATGAGAAAGGTTTGAACTGTGAACAACTTAAACATGTAATCAATAAACTTTTGGACAAGATACACAAGTTTTGTTTTTTCTCTCCCATGGACATGTTGCAACTCACATATAAATCAAGTATTCCTGAATTCATATTGTCTTACCTATAGTTAATATCAGAATTGTTGCCAAAAGAAACTATGTATTGAGAGACAGATGGGCATGTTTATCCACCTTCAAACATTCTTCCATATTCTTTCTGCTAATTTATGTCATGAAAAATAATCTTTTCTACTCAGCTTGTGTAGCAGAAGGGGGGATCAGTAGAATTATAGGACACAATGTAAGTAATGTAAACATTGGCAGTATAACTAACAATCAAGAGATGGAGAGGAAGGGCAGTGAGAGGAATTGTAGTATAAGCTAAATTCCTTACTTTTCATAGCAGAGCCTCACAATAATGAAATTGATAACATATTAACATTTCTTCTGCAATATTTTTGCTTGTGTTTTTTGTTTTGTTTTGTTTTAATTTAGAAGTCTGTTTCATAGAGTGATTACATGATATAATGAGAACATACTTCCTATTATGTCCTTTTCTTTTTTGTCTCATTTTGCTAAATGCCAATAAAATTATTTTAAATGAAATGGTGTACCTAATAAAACCACTTTAAATACACAGGCATATATATAAATGGAAACATCTCTCGATCCATTTAACCCTTCTCCTGTCTTCATATCTACATACAAAAATATTTAGCTCAGCCTCATCAATATTAACTATGGTTATTTCTGGATGTTGAAAGTTGTGGAAGTTGTTTTTATGATCCTTTTTAAAAAAATCTTACTTTATTGTTTAATTTTTCAAGATAATCAGCATACATCATTATTATTTGAAAACAGTTTATGGCTTAAAATGTCATTTAAGGTTTATCCAAATTTTCTGGGAATAAACTGGGGCTTAAATTCAGAAAGATTTTGTACTTCTATAGTAAAAATAAAGAAATCAAATTATATCTAAAGAACATTGAAACCTCTTGACTTAATTTATTTGATTTTAAACATATTAAAGAAAATATATGAAACAAAAAATAAACATTTCAATGCACAAACGTTTATTTTTAAAAGTGAAAGCTTAGAAAATAAATTACCTAACAATAAGATAATAGGTAAACAAATGATGAAACATTAACTGAATGGAATATAATCCAATCATAATATTTATGAATTATATAAACCAATTTGAAAATGCTTAATATAATTTTAGAGAGAAACTAGGAAATAAAATTGTATATACCGCATGTTCACAACTCTATAAACGTGCCTGAATTGCAAGATGAGAACACATCAAATCAGTCACCTTCTTGGGATGATTTGGGATTTGTTTGTTTGTTTTTAATTTTTCTACTTTAACTCCTTTGTATTTTATAAATTTGCTCTTGTGGCCATTTTTTGTTTGGGCCATAAGAGTGAATATAAATTATTTTTTTAAAAGTATGCATGCATAAAAATGAGGAGCGGGTAATATATTTTTTCTGTAAATATCTACTGATCATTCATTTTACAAGTTAGCTTGTTATCTCTTTGGAAAACAGAGAACAGAACTAGGGAATGTGGGGAATAAGGCAGGTCCATTTTAATAGAAGGCACGAAGGGAGAAAGAACACTTTACAAAAGAGGCCAAATACCCCATCAGGAGGTTTAGCTCTGCTCCCCTTATGACTTGTTTAGCAGATTTCAGTAGATCAAGCCCAATCTTTAGAAACTCAGCATAACATTCTCCTTTGTCACTGGTGTCTTTGGCATGGTAAGCCTCTTACAATATCTGGACTGCAGACTCATTATAAGTCCCTTTTAGAACTGAGTCCCATCCCTGTCTTTTGATTCCACAATTTTTTCTTAGGGATCTGGGTAATTTCACCACAATGGAGCCTCATTTCTCGTTGACAGACCAGTGCAGTGCTTCCCACACTGGGGAGATCTAGAATATCTCATTTTCCATTCGGTTTCCTTCCATCAGTATCCAGTCCTACGTTATTGAAGACAGTACTTCTGACCACTGTTGGACTATATCCTGCTATTCTCTTGGAAAATATGCTCCATCAAGATACAGGTATCTATTCAAAATTGACATCTAAAGAGATGATGAAACTAACCAGGAAATGGTCAGTCAGGCTCTAGGTAACTTAATGCTCTTACAATTAATTAATCAGAGACCTGTAGCAACTAATAGTGTTACTACTAAAGTAAGTATGCAAAAGTCAGAGTGTGTGTGTGTGTGTGTGTGTGTGTGTGTGTGTGTGTGTGAGAGAGAGAGAGAGAGAGAGAGAGTTTTTAACACCATAAGAAATACCTGTGAAATTACCCAACCCAGTGGTCCTCAACAGCCCTTTTGCTTATTTATTTTTTATAATTGAAGTATAGTTGATTTACAATGTTGTGTTAATTTCTGCTGTACAGCAAAGTGACTCAGTGATATACATATATACATTCTTTTTTATATTCTTTCCATTATGGTTTGTCACAGGATATTGAATATAGTTCCCTGTGCTATACAGTAGGACCTTGTTGTCTATCCATTCTATATGTAATAGTCTCTATCTACTAACCCAAAACTCCCAGTCCATCCTCCCCGATTCCCCCCCTTCCCCTTGGCAACCACAAGTCTATTCTCTATGTCTCAACAGCCCCTGTTGTGATAGATTAGTTGGTCATAATCGGTTTATAGGGTGTTGCATGTAACATCATTTTGCATGATATAATTTCATGTTAATTAGAGCAGATAATTAAAGTACATTGTTGTCATTTTCATTCTTCTGAATTCCACTATGGTCCCTTATCTGACAGAGAAGGAGAAAAGCTTTCAGCACCCGAATTTTAGCACTCAAGAGTAGTATGTTATGGAGAGCATACGAATGGCTTTGATTAGGAGAGTTGCTGATAAATTAACATTGAGAACTGCTGATCTATCCAAAGCTTCTTTTTTCTACTGAGGATAAAATTAACTCTCCAAAAGGGATAGTGACTTTTCCAAGGTCACATAGCAAGTTAATTTCTGATTTATTTTTCGCCCAGCTCTTTGAATTCTCTCTACTCCATCTCCATGCAGCATTATTGGGATCTGATCCAGAACATTCAGGATAGTCATGGGAGATTCAAACCTATGGCAATGTCCTATACAAGGGGCATGGGTCTGTTTCTGTACACTAATTATGGATACAACTAAACTGCTTTCAAAGAGGAAAATAATTGCTCTCCTCTAATGTCCTTCATTTATTCTTTACCTGTCATTTGCAGCTTCCGTTAACTTTTCCAGATGCTGAAAAAATGAGAAAAAAAATGTGCAAAATAGCTCACATTAATGATGTGTCATGGATATATTTCAACTACTTTTAAGTATAATATACTTTAGAAACAGAGACTTCATCTTCAGACAGGGAGCAGTAGGAAGTTGTGAAACCCCTAAGTTAATATTATAATATATTTTTCACAAATCACATAAAAAATTCTCAACATCTGATTAGTCTAAATATTTAATTAGTACTGAAAATGAGATAGAGAAAAATAGTTAACACATGGAATTTTCTGACAGATAATCTGTTATCTACAGAATTTTTTGTTGCTGTCTCTGAAGCTACTGGGATGATGAACCATTTACCAAATCTAAAGTCTATATGGCTTCTTAGGAGCAGATGGTAAGGGAGTGTATCAATTGAGACAATCCCTGGTATCCCAGTGACATTTATTTTTAAAATAGTAATTGTTTATGAGGCTGCTGCAGCATTTTAGATTTTAAACAAGATTAAGAAATATTTTAATTTTAGTAGACCGTAAATGTGGCTTGCTATTTCAAGCACAGTGTTTTTTAAAAAATATTTAATACTAAATATAAAATAATATAGTTTTAAAAAGAAAAACTGGACTTCCCTGGTGGCGCAGTGGTTAAGAATCTGCCTGCCAATGCAGGGGACACAGGTTCGAGCCCTGGTCTCGGAAGATCCCACATGCTGCGGAGCAAATAAGCCCGTGAGCCACAACTACTGAGCTCGTATGCCACAACTACTGAAGCCTGCACACCTAGAGCCCATGCTCCACAACAAGAGAAGCCCCCACTCGCCGCAACCAGAGAAAGCCCGTGTGCAGCAACAAAGACCCAACACAGCCCAAAATAAATAAATAAATAAATAAAATTATTTTTTTAAAAAAGAAAAACTAAGGTGATTTCTATAGATTAGCATCTTGTCAGTTAGTAGCTGTTAAGCAAGCTAGTTAACCTGTCTGAGCTTCTGTTTATGCATCTCTACATGGATAGGATTTAGGTGAAATTTATATTGGAAATCTTTCCAATATAAAAAAGTGTATATCACTGAAAAGAGGGCTATATGTTTTTCTTATGTGGGGAAATAAGAGCACTGTTTAGTATAAATAAAAGGATCAGACAGAGAATCTACATGGTTTCTATAAATGTGTTTATGAAACATATTTAACTGTGTTAGGTAAAATGAGTCCCTTGTTGAGGGCAATGGCTTAATGTGAACCATTGTGTCAATAGGTTTCTGCTAAGAATGATTTCATATAGAAATTGAGTTTTAACCACTACTGTATAGGCCTTAAATAGTCTGATTAATTCAAGGGTGAGAAAGTTCATTCTTGGCACTTAGGGGAGGGCTAGTTATGACAGTTGGTAGGAAGATTTCCTATGAGGAATATGGCTGTTAGAAAAATAGTAGGAGGCCAGTGAGATTTCCTGCAGGGAATGACACATAGAAGAGTCCACTTTGACATTTTTTGGCATGAAAACAGGAGATGAAATACCATTGCTGCATCTTTATTATGTCCTACAATCTATGCTTGACACACTACAAGCCTACATCGTTTCATTTTTCAAACCACCCTTGATGTAATGACAATAACACAAACACTAATAATGAACAGTTTTTAACCACGTCTTTCCAGGCGCTATTATAAGAAATTATGCATTCAGTACTCAGAACTGCTTTACAGGATAATCTAATTTAGAGATGAGGAAAAGGCACAGTTAAAAAACCTTTACCAAGAATATAGATCTTATAAGTGATGGGAACAGAATTTGAACCTGGGAAGTTTACTTCCAGAGTATGTGCTCTTAGCCACAAGCTATAATGCCTCTTCAGTAGGCAATATTACCTTCCTTTCATATCAGTGGTACTGAAGTTCATGGAAGTTAAGTAACATACCCCATCTCACAACTCAGATGTGGAAGAGTTGGAATTTAAACTCAAAATGTCAGCCATCAAGCCCATTCCCTTTCCCTTGTGAACTTTGAAGGAGAGTCTCCCCAGCAAGCTTTATATGGAGAAAGCCACTTCAGGGGTATTGTTTTGTTTTGTTTTGTTTTGTTAATGTTTTGACCTACCTTTCTAAACGTATGACCTCATTGCTACCTCAGATACCATACCCTGACCACTGACTTATCACTCATATTCCAACAAACCAGATCTTCTCCATCCATGACATGTCTTCCCTATAAAGCCCTTCTTGCTTTCATTTTAAGGCCTGACTCTTCTTGCATGTCTTTTCTAACCACGTCAGTTATTATCTACTCTTTCTCTTAATCTTTAACACCTGCTATTTACTGAAGACCATTATCTAGCCGGCTAACTAACCATATATGTATGAAGTCTTCCCACCTTACCATCATATGTTTATGCCTTTCCTTTCTTTTTAATTTTTTAAATATATTTTTTTAATTTGGTTGCATCGGGTCTTAGTTGTGGCATGTGGGATCTTCATTGCAGCATGCAGGATCTTTAGTTGCGGCATGCGAACTTCTTAGTTGCGCATGGGGGATCTAGTTCCCTGACCAGGTATCAAACCCAGGTCCCCTGCATTGGGAGCGTGGAGTCTTAGTCACTGGACCACCAGGGAAGTCCCTCTGCCTTTCCTTTCTAATTTAATTCAACTATGAATAAAATCCAGATATTCTTTTAGCTACATTAAAGTGAAAGATATTCCAAGTACTCTAGCTGGCAGAATCAAAGGCTTTATTCAGTCTTTTGGATGTTCTCTTTTAGCATGGTCATAGCTCTTGGTAAGCCAATGCTCTTTCTGGGGACCATAAATGCCGATGAAACTCAAACAGTCTTCTCATTTTCAGTCATCAGCGTCCCTGAACAGGGCCATTTATCTCACCTTCAGAAGAAGTCTTTTTGCCTCTTAGATGCCTTTGGTAGCATGTAATTAAGGAAGAATCAGATCTGACTTACACATACACATGCACAACAATACACACACATCTGAAATAATTCATTTAAGAATATATAAAGTACTCATATTTCTCATGACGGTCTTTAACAGCCAAAAAGTATCTGCCTTCATTTTTCAAAAAAATTTATAAATATTGGGACATCAGGACCAGTTTATATTCTGAAGTCAGAAGCATGAAACTAATGTGAGCTTTAACTTTTCTTTTATAGTAAAGTTTGTATAGCTGTGAGCCACTGTTTGTGTTCCCAGTAAGCTATATGTGTGATTGTGATTGCTTTATCCATGATCAAAATACAAAATGTACATGCACACACATTTCACCTATTTATTAGTTGAATCTACCAGGGTCAAAATCACCCCCAAGATACCCATTTTGACTATTGCTTTCCCCAAGAATACTCATGGGAATTAAGAATATGGGTCTAAACACCCAGCTCTGCTCATTCGGTTTTCTTTGGGTCACATCAGTTCTTTTGATATTTTTAATGGGGTAGCATTAATGGATTTTTATATAGTTAGAACCGTTCAATACGTTTCTACAAAGACAAGGTGCTGCTGTCTGAAAAGGTGATTACTCTAGTTGTGCTATCTATTCTTTGAGAGGACAATGCCACTTTTTCCATTTAGATTGAGTTGACATGGGTCAAGAAGCAACAGTCAACTTCCACATAAATGGCCCTAGAGAAGTAAAATTGGTATGACAAATGAAACGCTTTAGAGATATCCAAAAACATTCGTATTGTGGAAACTGTTGTTTTCACAAGATCTTGACATCATATTACTTATGAGTGTAATGTATGTGTTTGTGTGAATGTGAAGATAAAAGGGATTAGAGGGCTAATCAAGTCCTTTATTCATTTTCACACTTATAAAGAAATGATAAAGAAAATTAATTACATGTTTCCTTGGACCATTCTATTCTTGGTCTCCCAGCTATGAAGTGCACTGGGGAAATAGAGGCAGTTTAATAAATATGCTTTGCCAAGACTTGCAGAAGAAACTAACAAAGAAAATATCTGGAGGAAAAGACCAAAGCCATGTGATTTCTGTAACCACAGGAGATCTTTTCACTAGCCTCCTCTTTGGCTCTTAATAGCTTTTCAGATGCATCTGGAGACTGGCATGATGATTATCTCTGTACAACTGCTCTCTTTATTGATACACAGAACTTCAGTCTGAGTGAAGAGAAAAATTCTATCCAATATGCTTTATGTTATGATAAAGTTATTGCTGAGATAATGTTATGTTAAAGTAAAATTGGATCCAATTCCCTTTTAAGTATTTAAGTTGAGACATTTCAAACACCACCGAAACCCTAATAATTAGCTCCAAGCAACTCTTGCTTACCTGCAAGGATTGGTAAATGCCTAGGAAGACCGAGGATCTCCTTCTACTATCAGTGCTAAAAAGTATGAAATAAACTAACTTTATCTTATTTCTTTGCCAGTTTTTTTCCTGCCATAGAGTGCCAGACATACACAAATTGTGCCCCACCCCCGCAAAAAAATAATAAATTAGGCAATCTTCTCCCTATCATTTCTTCTTTCCAAATCTCTCATAAGGAAACACAACCACAAGCAGCAACACCAGCAGCAGCAGCCGCAGAATCAGCACCAGCATCATTATATCTCCACACTTACTGAGACTGGATTAATCCAATTTTCTCTTTCTCCAATCTGCTCCCCACACTGAAGTCTGCCTGAGCTTTTTGCCTAAAACTCGTAAGGAGTTTTTCTTTGTTCTAGAGATGAAAACCAAACCTCTCCACCGCATGCAAGTCCCCTGTATAGCCTGACTCAAATATTTTCAGCACCACATGCAGCATAATCATCTTCAAACTCTGCTGCAACCACAATGCTTTTTTGCATTTCCATCCCTCCAGGCTCGCTTCTCTTTGGGGGCTTTGTCGCATACTGTCTCCTCTGTCTAAAGCAATCTTACATACATTATTCACCTAAATAACATGTCCTATTTTTATTTACATCTATGTCCAATCTCACTTTCACAGGGATACTTACCCTTCTTATGAACATTAATATGAACTGGAGGTTCAGTTGAACCAGTTGAACACTCTTGTATTATTACAGGTAACCTATCATCAATTTTATATTTGCGTATGTTATTCCTACCACCAGACCAAGTTATCTTATTACACATTCTTAAGTCATCATAAACAACTCAATATCAATTATTTCATTAGAATTTTCATGTATTTATTTGATACTTGATTAATGTGTATCTTCATGATTAGACCCATGAACAGGAGTAATTCTGCTCTCACAGTGCAGTATTTGACATATAATACACATATAGCAAACTATTAAATGCTATAGAGTGTTACTATATGTCCAGCAATATCTAAGGTGGTGCATATATTATTTTCTTTAATCTCCACAAAAAACTAGTGGCTTTTGGTATCATTACCATTTTACAGTTGATTAATAAAATAGCTTGCCCAAAGACAGAGCAAGTAATATAACCCATCTTTTATCCATGTCTACTACTCTAAGATATATCCAAGTTGCCACAATCTCTTGCCTGTGTTTCTGCAACTGACCCTCTCTATCTAATCTTACAAATCAAAACAACAAAACAAAAAAAACCAAAAAAACTCTCCACACATTAACACACAGAGTACAGTATATAAAGGTTAAATTCAGTAACATCACACTCCTAGTTAAAACCCTCTAAAGGTTTCCTCTTCCTTACATTACAATCCAAAATCCTTGGAATTCTGCTTCAAGAAATGTTATCAGAGCTTGTAGCCAACTATTCATATTTCAAATGATTTTTATAAACTCTGAACCAAATTTGAACTTACATACTCACACATATATACATACAAACACAGATAGAATTATTTGAAGGCAATAGAGAATGAGAAAAACAAAGAAGAAAAAAATAGGAGGCTTGTCAAATTTTGAAAAAGAGCAAATGTATTAGCTGATAATTCCATTTACATGGTTTTTACCTAAGGGTTATCAATATTGTTCTGGATGCCTAAAAGGGAAATGGAAAAATCACATTACTGGATTGGGGACTAAGAATAAAGTTTGGAGCTTCCTGAGCAACTGGAAAGTCAAGAGGGGGATAGCTTGGAAAGTAGAAGTCCACAGATGTGGGATTCCAAAATCTGAATATAAATACTGCTCAAACCCTTGCAACATACCTGAATTGCACTAGAGAGATGCCGAAGAACCAGTAGAAAACAACTGAAAAGATGAAAGACCTGAGCAGAGATCTCACCTACTGCTCAGTACAGGAAATATAGATTTTGGAGTTTTGAGTCCAGCCAAATTAACTGCCTGAAAGAAAAAAAAAATCAATAGTTGTCTGAAGGAAGGTGACAGAATCCAGATTCTCTAAAACATTCCATCTACAACTTCCACAATATAGCTAAAGTCACTATGCTTGTGAAAAAGTAGCAAAATATTTTCCCTAATCAAGAGAAAAAAAAAAGTCAATAAAAATGACACCAAAATGATCTAGATGTTGGAATTTGCAGAAAAGATTTTTAAAACAGTTAACATAAATATGTTCAAAATACATAAAGAAAAGCATAGTTGTAATGAATGAGTTAGTGGGAAATACCATCAGAGAAAAATAAACCACAAAAAAAGAACAAAATAGAATTTCTTGGACTAAAACTACAATACCTAAAAAAAATAAAAATAAAAAAGCACAGGCTTACAGGCAAAATAGATATGTCATAAGATAGTGTCAGTTAATTTGAAGATATAACAATAGAAATTATTCAATATAAAGAAATAAGAGACAATAATGAAGATAAATGAGCAGAATCTCCTAGATATGTGGGACAATATTAAGTAATTTAAAATATTTTAAATTGAATTCACAGAAGGAGAGGAAAAAGTAAGTGGGGAGGTAAAAATATTAGAAGAAATAAAGGACCCCAATTTTTAAAATTTAAATAAAATTTTAAATTAAAAAAAAGCTTAGAAAACACTAAACAGGATAAATATGAGGAAAATAAATAAGATTTAGACACATCATAGTCAAAATGATGAAATCCAAGATAAACATAGATTTTAGGAAATAGTGTCTTTTCAACAAACTGTATAGGAAAAATTGAATATCAGTACCCATAAATTAACTTCAACCTAAACCTTATACCTTATATACACATTAACTCAAAATGGATTATAAATATCACTGTAAATTTTTTAACTATAAAACTTTTAGGACAGATTGTAAGAGAAAATATTAAACCTTGGCCTAGGCTAAGACTTCTTAGATATAACAGTAAAACGTGACCCATGAAAGAAAAAAAAATGGATAAACTGAACTTTGTAACAATTAAAAGCCTTTGCTCTCTGAAAGACTCTGTTAAGAAGATGAAAAAGTAGACTACTGACTGGGAGGAAGTATTTGTAAATCATGTTTCCAACAAAAGACTTGTTTTCAGGCTACTTAAAGAACTCTTTAGACTCAATAGTGAGAAAAAAAATAAAAAATAAGCAAGCAAAGAAGAACATTCAGAAAATGGACCAATGACTAGCTAGACACTTTACCAAAGAAAACATCGAAATGGCAAATAAACACATGAAAATATGCCCAACATTTTTGGCCAACAAGAATATTCAAATTAAAGCCACAGTGAGATGTCACTATAAACTTACTAAAATCTTAAAGTTAAAAAAAATATGGATAATACTGAATGATGGTGAGGATGCAGAGATACCAGATCTCTCATTAATTGCTACGGTGAATGTAAAATGGTATATCCATTCTGGAAACCTGATTGGAAGTTTCTTTAAAAGAAACTTGCACTAGAGAGATGCCGAAGAACCTGATTGGAAGTTTCTTTAAAAGCTGGACAAACACCACATGTTTCAGCAATTTCACTCCTGAGTTACATCCTAGATAAAGTAAGACTTAAATTCACAAAGAAACCTGGACACGACTATTCACAGAAACTTTATTTGAAATAGCCCAAAGAGGAAACAACCTAAACGTCCTTCAACAGGTAAGTGTGTAAACAAACTCTGGTACATCCATACAGTAGACTACTAGTCAGCAATAAAAAAGCAGACTCTTGATATATGAAACAAATTAGATGGATCTCAAGGGCATTATTAGAAAAACCCAACCCCCAAAAGTTATATACTGTATATAGTCTTGTACCTAACATTTTCTCTCTAACAAAATTATAAAAATGGGAAGTTATACATAAAGATTTGTATTGGTTTCCTGAGGCTGCTTTAAAAAACTACCACAAATTTGTAGCTTAAAACAAAGAAAACTTATTCCCTTAGAGCAAGTTCTGGAGGCCAGAATTCTGAAATCAGTATGACTGAGCCAAAATCAAGATGTTGGTAGGGCATTTAGTGTCCATTGGGATAATCAAGGATAACCTCACCATCTCAAGATCTTTAAGTTAACCACAACTGCAAAGACCATATAAGATACTATTCACAAGTCACAGAGATTAGGATGTAGTTCTTTTATTTTTTTGGAGGGCCATTAGTCATTCTATCAAAACATAGCACAAAAATGAAAGTGCATGTAAAATCTCATGAAACCTGAGTGAGATCAGATTGTATTCCATGCCAATCAACCTCCTGGTTTTGAGGATGCATTATAATTATGTAAGATTCTACATGACAATTTAAAAAGCTGGGTAATAGGCACATGGAAACTCTCTGTAAAATTTTTCAACTCTCTGTGAGTCTGTAATTATTGTAAAACAAAATGTTACCCCAAAAAGAGAGCTAAAATAAGCACACATTACATGCAAGGGACACGATACAAATGATGGCTGACGTGGGTCAGCAGATGCCAGAACACTGGAATCACATTTTCAAAAGAGGAAAAGAAAAAAAAGTACAAATTCAGTAGTCTATATGTAGCTACATATCCTTCAAGGGTAAAAGCAGAATAATGATTTTTTTTTTTTTTTTTTTTTTTTTGCAGTACGCGGACCTCTCACTGCTGTGGCCTCTCCAGTTGCGGAGCACAGGCTCTAGACGCACAGGCTCAGCAGCCATGGCTCACGGGCCCAGCCGCTCCACGGCATGTGGGATCTTCCCGGACCAGGGCACAAACCCGTGTCCCCTGAGTCGGCAGGCGGACTCTCAACCACTGCGCCACCAGGGAAGCCCCAGAATAATGATGTTTTTAGAACAGATAAAAACTAAAATAAATAAAACTCTTGCCAACAGACATGCACTAAATGGCAGCTGAAAGAGAAAGAATATGGAAACTCAGATTTGCAGGAAGGAAAAAGAGCACCACAAACGTTACATATGTGAGCAAGTGTCAAATATTACATATTTCTATATACTTTATTATCTTAATCACTTGAATAATATAGAATTATTTTAAGCAAGATTATGTCTCTGCACTGTAAGATTTATAATATAGTTAGTGTAATAGATATGACAACAAGAGCATAAATGATGGATAGAAGAGAATAAGTAGAATTATACAAAACTATACAAGACTCTTTCATTTTATGTGAGGTAATACAATGTAAAATACATTTTCATGTGATACAGGATACCTACTGCAATTCCCAGGGCAACCACTATAAAAATAACAAATTAGAGCTAAATAGCTAACAGAGGAATTAAAAGGGAAAAATTGGAAACACACACACACACAAATTAATAAAACATGTTAAATGGTCCATCGAAAAGGCAGAGATCATCAGATTGGATTTTTAAATCAAGGCTCAACTATGTAACAGTATGCTATTTATGAGACATACACTTTATACATAAGGATAGAAAACCTTAAAGTAAATGAATGGGGAAATATATATATTTCAAATAGTAAGCATTAGGAACCAGGGAAACCTATATTAATTTCAGGGAAAATAGACTTCAAGACAAGTTGTGTACCCAGAGATAATGGGGACTGTTTCTTTATGATAAATGGATCAATTCACCAGGAAAACCTAACAGGCAAAAATGTGTAGATGCAGACTAACAGAGCTTAACAGTACATGAAGAAAAGCTGACAGAACTCAATGGTTCAATACATAAATCTATAATCAGATGTGGAGATGTTAACATCCCTTTCTCAATAATTGATTGGAAAACTAGACAAAAAAAATCTGTAAGAATGAACAATAACAACCATGTTTACCTAATCAAAATGTCACCCAAGTAATGCAAAATTTATATTCTTTTCAAATGCAATGGAATGATAACTAAATAATCCTTATGTCAAGCCATATGGTAAGTCTCAGTAAATTCCAATATACTGTAATCTTACAGAGTATACTTTCTGACAAAAAATGAATTAAATTAGAAATCTATAATAAAAAGGTAAACAGAAAATAGTTGGAAAGTGAAGAAAATCCTTCTAAATAAGTCATTGTACAAAGAAGTAATAAGAAAAGTTAGCAACTATTTTGAACAGAATGATAATGAAAACAGAATGTATTTTCAGTTTGTAGAATGCAATTAAGGAGTGAGTGCTTAGAGGGAAATTTAGAGCTTTAAATGCTCACAATAGAAAAGAAAAAATGCTTAAAATCAATGATCTAAATTTCTATTTTATGAGGCTATAAAAATGAGCAAATTAAATTTACAGTGAGTAGAAGGAAGAAAATTAATTGCAAGAAGTGGAATTAACAGACAACGAAAGATAGAGAAAATTAACACCACCATATGTTGGATATTTTAAATAATAAAGTTGATTAAGCTCATAGGAATAGCGATCAAGTAAAAATAAAAACTATATAACAAGCATGTAAGGAGCTTGAAAGTTGCCACTCCAGCCTAACAATAAGTAAAAAGATGAATTAATTGGAAAAATCAAAAACTGTTCTTAGATCTGTCAGAGAAGTGAGTTACAGAGCACCTAGCTGTCCCCAGAATTGGAGAGGAAGATGGAGGGATACAGAAAATCACAAGTCACCAAGAGCAGAAACACACAAACAGAAGCTTCCACAGGAACCAACGCTGGGTAAATCATGTCTGGATTTCAACAAAAAAAGTATAAGGCATACTAAAAGACAAAAAGCACAGTTTGCAAAGACTGAACAAACATCAAGACCAGAGTCAGATATGGCAGGAATGTTGAAATTATCAAACTAGGAATGAAAACAAACTATGATTAATGTGCTAATGACTCTAATGGTAAAAGCAGACAACAAGCAAGAAGAGAGGGATTATGTAGGCAGAGAGGTGGGAATTCCAAGAGAGAATCAAAATGCAATGGTAGAGTTCAAAAATACCATAACAGAAGTGAAGAATGCCTTTGATTTGCTTATTCTTGGACTAGACACAGCAGAGGAAAGGATCTCTAAGCTTGAACATATGACAATTGAAACTTCTAAAACAAAAAAGCAAAGATGAAAAAGACTAAAATAACACAGCAGAATATCCAAGAACTGTAGAATAACTACACAGGGGTGACATATGCAAAATGGCAATACCAGAAGAAAAGAAGAGAAGCAATATTTCAAGCAATGATGACAGAGAATTTCCCCAAATTAATATCAGATACCAAAGCAAATATTCAGGAAGCTCAGAGTATGTTAGGCAAGATAAATGCCAAAAAAAAAATGAGCAAAAAAAAAACTACATGTAGGTATATCATATTCAAACTTTAGAAAATCAAATATAAAGGAAAAATCTTGAAAGAAGCCAGAGCGGGGGAACACATAACCTATAGAGGAGCAAAGATAAGAAGTACATCTGACTACTCCTCAGAAACCATTCAAACAAGAAGAGTGAAGATTGAATATTTAAAGTGTTGAGAGAGAGAGAAAAAAAAAAAAAAAACAACAACATCGGCCTAGAATTCTGTATCCTGCAAAATTATCCTTCAAAAGTGAAGGAAACAAAGTCTTTCTCAGGCAAATAAAAATTGGTGGAATGTGTTGCCGGTAGATCTGCCTTGAAAGAAATGCTAGAAGAAGTTATTTAGAGAGAAGGAAAATAATAAGCTCAGATCTACAGACAGAAAGAAAAAGTGTTCAAGAAGGAATAAGTAAAGGGAAATAAAAACTTTTTTTTATTCTTAATTAATTTGACAAATAACAGTTTCTTGAAAAATAAAAGCAAGTATTACATTACATATGCTTATATATATCTCTTATGTATATGCTTATATATAAGTGAAATAAATGACAGCAATGATACAGGAGAAAGGAAGAAGGAATTAGAATTATTTTGTTACTATAAAGTACTTACACTACCCATGAAGTGGTATCATGTTATTTGAAAGTGGACTTGGACTAATTGTAATTAGCTATAAATGTATATATTGCAAACTCTAGGCCAACCAATTAAAAAAGTTTAAAAAAGGAAGTATAACTGACATGTAAGGAAATAAGAGAAAATGGGATCATATTAAATGCTCAGTTAAAACAATAAAAGGCAGAAATAGGGTGGAAGACAAAAGAACAAAGAACAAGGGCAAGAAATAGAAACCAATAATAATTGTGGTAGATATTACTTCAACCGTATCAATAATCACTTTTGAATGTCAATGTTCTAAATGCACAAATTAAAAGACAGAAATTGCAAAGTGTATGAAAAGACATGATCCCACTAGTATTTTCAAGAAACCCACTTTAAATACAAAGACACATGTAGATTAAAAGTATGAGTGGAGAAAATTATACCATGCTGACAGTAATCAGAAAAAGGCAAAGGTAGCTATTGATATATCAATTTTAGACAGAACAGACTTCAAAGTAAGGAAAGAAATAATTTTCTTTCTTTTTTATTTTTTTTTGGTGCTCTTCACTTGATTGTGATTGTCTGCATTCTCTTGGTCCTTGATTTGTTCTTTTTTCCAAGAAAATTAAAATTTATTTCTCTCTGATTTAGCAGTTTAGTATAGGCACATGGTTCAGGGCAGTAAGCAACACCATAGCAACCACAGAGGCTGCTGGAGATGCAAGGACAAATCAGAAGCATTAATAATAGGAAGGAGATTTACATATCTCTCAAGCCAAAATAAGTTCCCTCTTTTCCCCCAAAACAGTATGGTTATAGAAACAGTAAGACTGTGTGTGTGTTGTGTATGTGTGTGATTGAAGTAATATAAATACTATGACCTTATTACAATTAAAACCAAAAAAAAAAAAAAAAAAACCCCAAATTAAAAAAACAGAAACCCTCACCCACCTGGAATAAATTTTATATATATATATATATATATATATATATATACACACGTACATATGACTTATTATAAGGAATAGGTTGGATCGTGCAATTATGGAGGCTGACAAGTCCCAAGATCTGAAGGGTGAGTTGGCAAGCAGGACACCCAGGACACCCAGGAGCTGATGTGTAGTTTCTGTCCCAAGTCCAAAGGCCTGAGAACCAGGAGGGCTAATCATGTAATTTCCAGTCTGAAAGCCAGGCAGTCTTGAGACCTAAGAAGAGCAGGTATCTCCGTCTGAATCCAGGGGCCAGTTTACCAGCTCAAACAGTCAGCAGCAGGAGTCCCCTTTTATGTGCTGGAAGGTCAGCTTTTTTATTCATTTCACACTTTCTTTTCTTTTCTTTTTTTTTTTTTTTAGATTTGAGATGCTCTTTTATTACAGATTAGAACTGTACATTTTGAAGATCTGTGTAACACTCTCTTCTTTTTTTTTAATTTTTAAATTTTTATACAGCAGGTTCTTATTAGTCATCAATTTTATACACATTAGTGTATACATGTCAATCCCAATCTCCCAATTCATCACACACACCCCCAACCGCTTTCCCCCCTTGGTTTTAATCCTCTGATTTATTGTCTGGAGCAGCCATACTACATTAGCAAATAATCATCTTTATCGATCTACATTGAAAATATGAAGCACGTATGTGCAAAAATACACACACAGACAAGTACATACACATACAAACACACACACACAAGTGCACATATGCATATTGGCAGTAACCAACAGAGGAAACTTGATCTCTCCAAGGTCCTACATAGCTCCATTTTGAATGGATGAAGCTAGATGCTGCTTATTTGCTGAAAAATTATAAAAAAGCAATCATTAATTTTACGTCGAAAAAACTCTGTAACCGGGCTTCCCTGGTGGCGCAGTGGTTGAGAGTCCGCCTGCCGATGCAGGGGACGCGGGTTCGTGCCCCGGTCCGGGAGGATCCCACATGCCGCGGAGCGGCTGGGCCCGTGAGCCATGGCCGCTGAGCTTGCGCGTCTGGAGCCGGTGCTCCGCAACGGGAGAGGCCACAACAGTGAAAGGCCTGTGTACCGAAAAAAGAAAAAAAGAAAAAAGGACATCTCTGCTCTGGGTATCATGTCAGTGGGTCTTGAAGCACTGGACTGTGGTGGTGAAATGATCTGGTAGTCTCTACTCCCCTTCCTTTCTCACTTCAACTCACAATCTGCCTTCTCAGTTCACAGGGGCCTGGGTCGCAGAAAATCTTGGTTGTTGACTTGCAGAGTCTTAACCTCAGCTGGTGCTATCTCTGGTGCCATTCTCTGGTATTGATTTCTTTCATGCCATGGTATCTTGATATCACTAGGTTTTACCTTTGTAAATAATTCTGGATCTTGATACTTATTTCAGGGAAATTTCCATCTTGCTTCTGAACTGAGGTATTCTAAGTCAACTCTCAAGTTCCCTCCATTTTTCTTGTGGCCCAAATTTCTCTATGTTTCAAAGACTATTTTTCTTAATGGCTGATAGCCATGGATTTCTCCTTCCCTAATTCCATTAATAATAGAGCATTCACAGCAATCAGAGAAGAAAAGGAAATAAAAGGAATCCAAATTGGAAAAGAAGAAGTAAAGCTGTCACTGTTTGCAGATGACATGATACTATATATACAAAATCCTAAAGATACTACGAGAAACTACTAGAGCTAATCAATGAATTTGGTAAAGTAGCAGGATACAAAATTAATGCACAGAAATCTCTGGCATTCCTATACACTAATGATGAAAAATCTGAAAGTGAAATCAAGAAAACACTCCCATTTACCATTGCAACAAAAAGAATAAAATATCTAGGAATAAACCTACCTAAGGAGACAAAGGACCTGTATGCAGAAAATTATAAGACACTGATGAAAGAAATTAAAGATGATACAAACAGATGGAGAGATATACAATGTTCTTGGATTGGAAGAATCAACATTGTGAAAATGACTCTACTACCCAAAGCAATCTACAGATTCAATGCAATCCCTATCAAACTACCAATGGCATTTTTCACAGAACTAGAACAAAAAATTGTACAATTTGTATGGAAACAAAAGACCCCGAATAGCCAAAGCAATCTTGAGAATGAAAAATGGAGCTGGAGGAATCAGGCTCCCTGACTTCAGACTATACTACAAAGCTACAGTAATCAAGACAGTATGGTACTGGCACAAAAACAGAAAGATAGATCAATGGAACAGGATAGAAAGCCCAGAGATAAACCTACGCACATATGGTCACCTTATCTTTGATAAAGGAGGCAGGAATGTACAGTGGAGAAAGGACAGCCTCTTCAATAAGTGGTGCTGGGAAAACTGGGCAGGCACATGTAAAAGTATGAGATTAGATCACTCCCTAACACCATACATAAAAATAAGCTCAAAATGGATTAAAGACCTAAATGTAAGGCCAGAAACTATCAAACTCTTAGAGGAAAACATAGGCAGGACACTCTATGACATAAATCACAGCAAGATCCTTTTTGACCCACCTCCTAGAGAAATGGAAATAAAAACAAAAATAAACAAATGGGACCTAATGAAACTTAAGCTTTTGCACAGCAAAGGAAACCATAAACAAGACAAAAGAAACCCTCAGAATGGGAGAAAATATTTGCAAATGAAGCAACTGAGAAAGGATTAATCTCCAAAATTTACAAGCAGCTCATGCAGCTTAATAACGAAAAAACAAACAACCCAATCCAAAAATGGGCAGAAAACCTAAATAGACATTTCTCCAAAGAAGATATACAGACTGCCAACAAACACATGAAAGAATGCTCAACATCACTAATCATTAAAGAAATGCAAATCAAAACTACAATGAGATATCATCTCACACCAGTCAGAATGGCCATCATCAAAAAATCTAGAAACAATAAATGCTGGAGAGAGTGTGGAGAAAAGGGAACCCTCTTGCACTGTTGGTGGGAATGTAAATGGATACAGCCACTGTGGAGAACAGTATGGAGGTTCCTTAAAAAACTACAAATAGAACTACCATATGACCCAGCAATCCCACTACTGGGCATATACCCTGAGAAAACCATAATTCAAAAAGAGTCATGTACCAAAATGTTCATTGCAGCTCTATTTACAATAGCCCGGAGATGGAATCAACCTAAGTGTCCATCATCGGATGAATGGATAAAGAAGATGTGGCACATATATACAATGGAATATTACTCAGCCATAAAAAGAAACAAAATTTAGCTATTTGTAATGAGGTGGATAGACCTAGAGTCTGTCATACAGAGCAAAGTAAGTCAGAAAGAGAGAGACAAATACCATATGCTAACACATATATATGGAATTTAAGAAAAAAAAAAAAACTGTCATGAAGAACCTAGGGGTAAGAGAGGAATAAAGACTGTGTCCTACTAGACCTACTAGAGAATGGACTTCAGGATATGGGGAGGGGGAAGGGTAAGGTGTGACAAAGCGAGAGAGAGGCATGGACATATATACACTACCAAATGTAAGGTAGATAGCTAGTGGGAAGCAGCCGCATAGCACAGGGAGATCAGCTCGGTGCTTTGTGACCGCCTGGAGGGGTGGGATAGGGAGGGTGGGAGGGAGGGAAGACACAAGAGGGAAGACATATGGGAACATATGTATATGTATAACTGATTCACTTTGTTATAAAGCAGAAACTAACACACCATTGTAAAGCAATTATACTCCAATAAAGATGTTAAAAAAGTAATAATAATAGAGCATTACTTTCCATTCTGGTTTGCTATTGATATTATATATTCTGATGGTAGTATTATTATTGCTCTTGACTTGGATGTATCATAAATGAGAGAGAAATAAAAAAGTCCTTATACTGTCATTTTTAACTAAAAAATCAGTGCTAAGTGTTTTATAAAATGTACTACTGTAGTCTATCCTCAAAGCAACCTTAAGCAATAGGTATACTTAATTTCATTTTGCATGCGAGAAAACTGAGTTTCAGAGTCAAGATAACGTGCCAAAGGCATATAATTAGGAAATGGCAGAGTTGGGGTTTGGTGCTAGGAGCTATCTGATTGTGAAGCCATAAAAGCATATTATGCTAAATAATAATTAGAAAGGATAGATTACAATAATATACAAAAAGGGTTTTCTCTGTTTTTCTGGTAGTAATATAATTGCAATATATTACTTATCCTGATGATATGGATGTTTGTAGTCAAGAAAAGGAAATAATTGATTTTTCACTCTTAAGGTGAAACATTGATTTAAGTCCTCCTCCCATTACAGCATAACTGTGAAATAACATTGATTTTCAGGATACTTAAAGATTTGTGATGTGTTCTAATTATCATGAACACCAAAGTAGCATGTGTGCTTTAAGCTCTTTTGACGGCACTTAAACATTCTGTAATGAAATCTACCTTTTAACAAAAAAAGTTTTGGTGGAATGAATCTCATTTGTCAGTAGTTTAATTTTGCCTCTTGATAAATCAGAAACAATATGCCATTGTTTAGCAAGTAAATTATTCATTGTAAGTTTAAGAAAATATAACTTTAAAGAAGTTTTTTTCCTCTTCAAATATGTAGATATTTTTATTTTAGTATGAGGAGAGTTAGTTCAAATCATATGTTAAGATGTTCAGGTTTGAAATTAGAACCTTATATGAAATTATTTCCGGTACAATGGTATACTTGAAAATCTTGGTGAATTAAATATGATTGACATATTTTAACACTCTGTTATGCTTATGGTGTTTGCAAAAGGATTTAAACATTAGCTGTTACAATTTTTTTTTTTAATCCTGTTCTCTTTTCTCTAGTTTCAAAGGAATTCTTCAAATGAGTAAACCTATTGGAAGTTGAATATGATATAGAAGCAAGTACATAGTTTTAAAACATAAGCTGTGAACTTTAAAATTATCCAAAGTGTTTAACTATATAGATATCATGTTTATGTTTTGCATCACCCTTATTTAACATTTTGTTGGAGTGAGTGTAATAAAGATCTCCTCTTCGTAATCAAGAGTATAAACTTCATTAGACTCCAGTTCAGCATGGCAGTGTTTTTTCTTTGACATCCAGACAAATTTGGCCTGGGGTGAATTTTCCTGGAAAAACCATACTTCCTGTATTGTTGCATTATTACACAACTTTAGGGGTTACATTGTGCTCCAGGAACTTGAGTTTGCATGCTCTGTAGTATATGTATTTAAATAGTACCACCAGGAGGTGTGCACTGGGCAGACCTATGTCCAGGCATACAAGTTTATGACCGTCTAATGCCATAGTTATACTAATGTGACACCAAGTATGTCACATATATAGACAGCATGAGCTGAACTAATCAAAAAACCTGGGAATCCCATATTCAGCATATGGGCAATGAACATTTGTGATAGATTGCTGCATGGTATTCACACAACCTCCTCAGCTAGAATATAAAATTCATAGAGTGAGAATACTTAATCTTGGACCCCTGGGTTCACAGTTCTTTGGGGGAACTGTTATTCCCATGAAATTGTGTAAGACATTCAATCATAGGTTTGAATGTGTAAAGCTTTTATTACCTGATTCTTCAATCTTATGACTCAAAAGCGATGAAAAAAAAACCCACCATAGGAAAAAACCCAACAAAGGAAACAAAGACATGGAGACAGGCAGCAAAATAAATCAAGCCAACCAGGAAATAGAATTTTGATCTCACTTTCTTTCCTTTTCCCTCTTTTCTTTGGCTTACTGATATGTGTGATGGAATAGCATGTCAAAGATAAAGGAGTGACCTCTTGGCTTTCTAGCCATAATATCCACAATGGAAAAGTTATATATATGTGAACAATATTTTAATTATGTAGGTAAAGTGAGCCATGACCATAAATTGCGATTCTGACAGCATAACGGGGCCTTTTGTATTCAATGTCTCTTCTCATCATGAAACAGAGTCTGGATCAGCATTGAACAAAGGAAAGATCAGATTTCACCCAACGAAATAACTGTGTAAAATGGGTCCTGTTTTATAAATTTGTTGAGTCTTAAGGTACCTATATGAAGTTAAGTGAGTTTGGTAACTACCCAATTTCTGGGACACATCCCAGGCAATGCTACATTATTGCACATGTTTAGAGGTGACATTGTTTTCCACAGACTTTCATTTGCATTAAATGTAGATGTAAATAGTACCCCCAAGAGGTATTCACCAACAGACCTACATCCAGGCATAAAAGTTTATGATGGTTTAATACCATAATTATGCCAATATAATAACAAACGAGACTGGTTCTACAAAGAAACATGATATTCTATAAAATTAAAAATATACATATTTTAATTTGCTCCTATGTATATATCCCCACTTGCCTAATCTGTGATTTACTAAGAAGTATCTAGTAATAATAATAATAACAATAGAAACAACAAGAGTAGAAAAAACCAACAGCTTGACAAATAGTACTTGAGTCTTTGAGCTGGATATGGGAAGGGTGAGGTCAAGAAAGGTTTTCCGTTGAGGAAGATATAGCAACAAAATGACAAAAGTAGATGATTACTGAACAACTACTATGCCTCGAGCTATGAAATAAACCCCCAAATACTCTGTAAGTAAATAACGCTAATACACTTAACCACTCCCAGGAATCTTCACGGAAGAAAGAAAAATTAGCAAAGAAGAGTAAGACATCATAGGTGAAAGGAACGTAATTAATAAAGGCAAGGAAACATGAAGTAACATGCTGCATTTGGGCCCTGCAACTTGTTTAGTATAATTGGGAAAAACTTTCTGATATATCAGCTAGGGGGTTCCAAATCTAGGTTAGTATAACTCAAACCATTTATAAAGTGAACGTCACATTAGGTTTGGGAAAAAGCTTTATGATCACTTATCCATACCATTCTCTGCTTCAGGCATCCTCTAGTATCCTGACCATGAACACTTTAATGGATCGGCAACATAGGGACTCTTTGGCATGGTTGTTATATTTTTAGAGATTCGTCTAAGTAAAAAACAGCAACAACAGTTCTCATAACATCACAAAATCAATCTCCCTGAATTCCACACATGCTCTAACTTTTAGATTCTCAAAGATCCAATGACTTGTCCTTATGTAACACTTAAGGTATCTGAAGAAACCTCTTCTCAGGCCTCTACTCTGACATTTTTTCAACTGGGAACACAAAGATAGTACAGTGACATTTGGATAGTGAATATTAGACCTAGATATTTATTTTTCCTCCTCTTGGAAAGCTCTATTCCAGGGTTCATTAATTGTACTTTCTGCCCTTTATCAGTTTTTCTCTACGTGTTGTCAGCCTATTGTATACCGTCAAAATTCTTAAAAGCAAATAATCTTTAGAATACTAATTCCTTAAATAGGACAAAATATTAGAATCATTTACCATTTTAATAACTGGTTATCAACTTAGCTGTGTTAGGTTTGGAGGTCAGACCCCACGTTGAGCTACAAGAAAGTTGAAGGTGAAATTGATAGGAAAAGAACCTTTGTGTCTTCTTTTGGTTGAACCTCACTGTTAACATTTCACATAAATTATAAGTTGGGCCACATATAAACCACTTGTCAAAGGTTTCAACCATATGGGGAGTTTGAAGACAGCTCATAGAACTAGTATTCCTAAACATGGTTTGTCTGAAAGAGTAGAACCAGTAGTATGGTGAACCCAAAACGATGATGAAGACTAGGTGCTTGTAGTGGTGGTGAGACCTTGCTGAGAAGTTGTTGGCTCATTGCAGTCTGCAACAGCAGAGGATATTTGGAAATTCTGAAAGCAAACCCTAAAAACCTGATACCTCAAGAGGGCAGAATTAGATGAAGGAACATCTAGAGACTAAAGGAGAATGGACAATGGGAAGGCAGATAGCTAAAGTTGAAATGAGGAGATGGCGCTTTTGAAGAGGTAATCTCAAAACTATTGAACACTTTCCTAGGCTTATCTCCAGGGAATTCTTAAAAGGCAGGACTGATCACATTATATAGGATAATCTTGGGTAATTTTATATCCTATCTGGCTCATCCAGTATTACTTACTACTAATAAAAGCATAAAGAGTTATTGGTGAATGCTCAAGTTCAAGTCATAGAATAAGTAAAGAATAATAGTTTATTCTCAGTACAGCCTAAATGTTTTCTTTAAATTTTATTGGTAAAATACATCATACATGATGGGGTTTTCGAAAGCACGGTATCATTTAGATTCAGCTTTTAAACAGTGTATAGTTTGATGTATCATAGAGTCTAATAAAAATGCTAAACCAGGCCATTAAATATTTATGTGCCA
Source organism: Aethalodelphis obliquidens (assembly GCF_003676395.1). Classification (NCBI taxonomy): domain Eukaryota; kingdom Metazoa; phylum Chordata; class Mammalia; order Artiodactyla; family Delphinidae; genus Aethalodelphis; species Aethalodelphis obliquidens. The sequence goes on along the minus strand of NW_020837964.1, from coordinate 22,631,558 downwards.
TTTGTATATTGTGCAGGAAAGGGACATTAATTAGTTTGCTTCACAAGAGAGAATCTGCATTTCCATAAGGAGAAGAGATGTTAAGATGAATGTTTTAGCCATAACTTCCTACATAGAATGCTTTTGGGTTCAATCTGGAAACTATTCAAACAATATTATAGAAATAAGAACAAGATGGACTAAGGGCAAAAAAATATAAAATGAAGATTACTCAACCAATGTCAACATGTTACACTGTAATTAAGGCTGATGTGATGAAATGTAAATTACAGAGCTTTCTGTTTATCTGAGGGTACTTCAAAAACCCCATTTTATAGCCTTACTCATGCCAGTTTGGGCACATTCTTAAGATTTTAATTAAGCTAATACCTTTCAATGCCTCAGGAGGGATGCCTGGAGGATTGGAAATAACTTTAGATTTTGAGGTGATTGGGCTCAAGAAAATCCAACTCTCCCATATCTGAGCTCTATAAACTTGTGCAGGGTATTCTCTGAGCCATATTAGTTTTGATTTATTCATTGGCAATACTCATTGTTTTCATGGAGACTTTGTGAGAAGCTTGGAGAAGTTACAACTTAATTAATAATTACAGTTGTTGGCTTATAATAGATGTTCAGCCAGTGTTCTTTTTCTCACCCTTGTCTGAGTCATTATCCTGTATACATTTTTATTCCTCTGTTTGCATTTTCAATGAGTGTGTTTCTTCCAAGTCTTCCTGACTGCCATGACTATGATTTCCTATCAGTCCTCAATGCCACGATTTAAAATTAGATACTTAACAGAATCAGCTTTCTAATGAATCAGTCACCGACCACTCAAACTCTGCCAACTCATGGTTGTATTAATTGTTCTAAAGTATTGATTCCAGATTAAATTTTAATCCCTTGCCTATCTATCAAAGTCCTCATCAGTGCATCTCTAAACTTAGATTCCATGACTCCCAATATCAAGTTTTTGCTCTAGATGGTGGAGAATAACTATGAAAAAAATGATGCACACTAAGAACATCACCTGCACACCACTTTCTTCATTGTTTTCCCCGAATAAAATAACTCTCATCTCACTCTCTCTGAGCCAGTTATTTTATCTATGACTCAATATCCTCATCAATAAAATTTATATAATAAATATTGTCTAGCACATAGAGGAATGTTCAATACATATCTGTTGTCACTGTTAGAGTTGTTATTAAACTCTGCACATCCTTAGAACACCAATCCCCAGGGGAATTTTCCAATCCCCCCAGGAATTTTCATCCTTAGAACACCAATTCCCCAAGAATTTTCCTGTGACCATGTAACTTCACAATGATCTTGCTCCTTTGAACTCTATGACATTTGATGCTGATCACATTATCGTTAATTCACTTGGCTTTTGTTTAAGCCTTGACCTCCAAGTAAAAAATAATCATTTGAGGGCATGACCTATGAGTTATAATTATTTTGCATCTCCAGTAGAATTGTGGGTAGAGTGAAGTGGAGAATGAAGAAAAACTAGCTATCATAGGGACCTCACAATAAATATGTATACGTAACACAGACTTAGTTGTTTATTTTTATTGTTGTTATAATTAATTTTATAATAATGTGTTTTAGAGGTTTTTCTACATTAAAATTATATAATTTACTTCCTGACCACTTCCCAAGGAAGTCTTCTGTTTTCCATCTCCTCTCCAAAACTTAAGTGCTTATAAGAAAGGGAACCATTAATTAGAAAAGTCATTTATTTGCTCACTTAGAATTTGAATTAAATTCTAACACTTTGATCAAGTTTTGCCATATCTATACAATAACTCAGAAATGGCAGTGGAGCAATAAGTGTTTCTCAATTCATTTTTTTCTTTCTTGTTTTTGCTTCTTTCTAATCACACTTTTCTACAAAGCTTTCTATGATTTTATTCATCCACACTTCCATCTATATTATGCTGTTTCCTTGAGCTCAGAAGTCAATAACTCATCACTATTACTAAAACTTTAATTAATGGTAACAAATTAGAGAAGTATAACTGAAATCACCAAGGTGATAAATATTCTATGTGGAACTTGGTGTTGAAAACAGGTGGGATTAATTACCAACACTGTGGAGTGATTCAGGTCTTTTTATTCCCATTATCAGGGGATAAAATCAGAAGCACAGAGTTCACATTCTAATAAAGAATAGAACACATTTAAAATAAGAATCTAACCAATGGGAAAAAAAATACCAATCAGTAAAAGTGCTGTGCTTGACATTAAGTGGTAATATTTCTAAAAAAATCAGTAATTTTTGGTGAAGAAATTCACACTGGATATTTAGGACATAGATAATAGAAGACAGAAAAAAAAGCAGTCAAAGTACTATGACCTTGGAGAATTCTCAAATGTGAAAATATGAGCAATGCTAGGAAATATGATAAGAAATTCTACATTAAAAGGAAATGCACATTCCAAGAAAAAAACTTCATATTCTCTTTGAAATCATCCGTCCTTTTCTGAGGACTTACCCATTTGGCATGGTGAAAAAGGAACTGGATTAACCATTTAAGAAATGCAAACGAAAACAACAAATAATAGGAGCATTTTTAAAATTCTGAATCATTTCTAATCTATAATTTTATGACAACAGTATTGTCTGGCACATAGTAGGTACTAAATAAAATTTACTTTATTTCTTTGTTTCTTCAAATGTCTAATATTTTTCTACTGCATCTCTTTCTACTGCAGTTACTTATACAATGCTTTGTAATATTAAAATAAAAGTCAAGTAGCATTAAGGCAAATGTGTTATCAGTCTTTCTTAACTACATGATAGCAGTTTCCTATAGTTATATTTTAAAAGGTTTCAAAGACTAAAATAGCATGAATATGATGTCATGATTGAATGGAGAGACAAACAAAAGATTGACAATTTTCCAAGCTTTATTTACTCTATTTCATAATGTGGGTTTAATATTTCTCATAATTCTTAACTATGGAATACTCATTCATACTTGATGACAGAAAATTATCCTTAAGAGTTAACATTCACTAGTCTTTTTAGGAGAAATGGAGAGTCCTACATGACAGATGAATGTGTAGTGAGCCGAAAGAGGGTTATGCACATTAGTGCTGTCATAGTGGATAATATATGATGTGCCAGGAACATAAATAACTTCTAATATGAGGACTGAGCATAGGCAGAAAGGCAGTGGGCTATGAAACCTTATGAGCAGGATGGAACACATGCACCTATATCTTTAGTGAAACCTGAATTAGATTGGACATAATACCTTGCTTATTTTTCAAAAAATATGAATAACTGACCAAAGGATCGGAACACAGTCAACTACATCATAAGGAAAATATTATGACCTGCTTAAAACCCATGACATTGTCTCTATCCACAACCATAGTTTACCCCCACTTTCTGAGTACTGCCAAATTATCTATCTTTGTTGCCTGACACAAAGGGAAGTATTTTTATAATAGGAATTTGAACATGGACTTTGGAACCAGATATGATTGTAGCATTTATTTGCTGTCAGATCTTAGATAAGTTACTTAACTGATCTCAGTTTCATTTAACTCATTTGTAAAATGTCAATAAAAATAGCACCTTTATAGATAGTGGTGAGGATTATGTGAAACGATATTTGTAAAATATTAAGTCCTTCTCTTCTTCCCATAGCATCTTGTGTGTGTGTGTGTGTTTTACATACGCTTCTCATGAGGTACTGTAATCATTGATTTACTTGTCTTTTTTATCTGCACTCACAGCTCTCTGAAGAAATAAATAGCCTTTTGAGCAATGCCAAACTCATAGTGGATATTCAATATATATCCATGAATAAATGGAAGTGTTGTGAATGCCACTGGTTATCTGACAAAATTTTCCCAATATTCCCCTACGTCAACTTTCTTTACTCATGTTTTATCATATTTGTCCCATATGACTTTCATATATATAATTTTGAAAAAAAACATTTTGCTAAAGATATGAGTATGAAGGTGCTATGGAGGAATGTAAAAGTGATGAAAGAGAGTTCTTCATCAGCCCCATCTCTTTCAGCTTAGCCTCACCCTCAGTCAGTCGAACACCTTACCTTCCTCTGAATGTGTGCTCTTCTCCATTCTTTTGGTTATGTACCAATTACCCTGCCTCATATATACTCCCAGCCAATCTCTACCTTTCTTAGGACTACATAATTATCCCTTGACCTCTGGCTTGCAGGTGCTTTTAGCCATGGAGGCACCAACAGTAGTTCTTAGCCAAGGAAGAGAGATGTTGGGATATTTATGCCCCTGGCTCCTTTCCTCCTGGGTACTGTGGTACTCCCTACCAAATGCAACAGCTTTTATCGTATAGATCTCTTTATCCAGTTACACCTCTCCAGGTTCCTTTAACTCCTTCCGCTCCTGACCCTATATACAGGTGGGTGGCAAAACTGCATACTCCCTACTCTAGGTAACCCAGTGGTACACTACTACCCCTTGTTCTCCTAAATTTACCCAAACTTTATAGATAACTCCTTTATTAAACTCCCATCAAATTACCCTGTTTCACTGTGTGATCTACCTTGTGACCTTAGACAACTAAATCCCTCTAAACCTTTCTGCCTTCATGTGTAAAATAAGATTATTGTACAAGTGCAGTAAATATTTGTGGATTAAGGGGCTTTCCCTGGTGGTGCAGTGGTTAAGAATCCGCCTGCCAATGCAGGGGACACGGGTTCAAGCCCTGGTCCGAGAAGATCCCACATGCCGCAGAGCAACTGAACCCTTGCGCCACAACTACTGAGCCAGTGCTGTAGAGCCCGCAAGCCACAACTACTGAAGCCCGCATGCCTAGAGCCTGTGCTCCACAACAAGAGAAGCCACCGCAATGAGAAGCCTATGCACCACATGAAGAGCAGCCCCTGCTCGACACAACTAGAGAAAGCCCAAGTGCAGCAACGAAAACCCAATGCAGCCAAAAATAAAAATAAATAAATTTATTTTAAAAAATTGTGGATTAAAAAAGATTATTTAGGTAAAGTACCCATCACAGGATTTCAAATTGGAATAAATGAGATAAGTCAAAGAAAACATTTAAAACTCTGGCATATATTACTAGCTCAATAAATGTTAACATACATTGCTGTGATCACTATTGCAAATATTGTTTCCTCCTTTGGTATTATATAGTTTCATTTATCCCTTATCTTAATGTGTTATAAATCATCTTTTCAAAGTGTGTCTACCTTAATAGTTTGCAAGTTCCTTGAAGGATGGGTTTTTGCTTCATTCATCCTTCTATCACTACTGCTTATCACAGGGTGAGGCCAGACACTCATAAAATTTCTGGGAAACCTGAATAAATTCATTACTCACAATTCCTTTGTCAAGAATGTTCAACATGTACAGTTACTACATTAAATATAGTATCAAAAATCACTTCCTTTAATTTATTGTCTATGTTTCTACAGAAATAAGACACATCTTTTGAGAACATGAGTACAGTTACAGTCAAGCATCTGGAGTCTTCCTGAAAAATGAAATGATTACAGAGATTATGTCCCTAACAGGCTTATACAACATCTGCTAAAGTGAACTTGAGCTATGGAGTAGATAAAACCTCACATAATATTCCATTACCAGTCACAAGACATCTTTCAAGTTTAAATATTTATAGGTGTTTTTCCCTTAGCTAAATTTATTGTTTGTGAAATTGTATTTGAAACTGATTATTTTAATATTTTTTGCAGGTCACAATTTAACAATCTAAGAAATCTTCAAAACTTATTCTGAACTTTAAATAGAAACAAACCATAGAATTACAGTGCATTACTAAGGTGTCTCCAGGATAAATGCATAAAGGGAGATTTCCCAAACATTTTAAAAATGTAAGTAAAGACCCTTAAATCACTTTTCAATCGTCAGACCACATTTTTTTTTAGAATTCCTACTGCTCTGAATGTGGACTATGTAAGTCATAGCTTCAATAATTGTTCTTATTAATTGGGACTAATGCAACTAAATTCAATGTTACTATGAGGAATTGATAGAAAAGATATATGAAAATAGCCAGCATAATTCCCATCACATGGAAGGCACTTATTTAATTTATATTAAATTTTATTTAATATAAATTTTAAAAGCATAAGCCAACTTAATGGCAGGGATGAAAAACAAATCAAAATAAACACAAGCAAAGCAAAATAGAGACCAGATTACAGACAATTATGAATTTTGTGGATCAAAATCTGTTTACCTGAAAACATAGTATCATTTTTCTCTCAGAAGGGATGCCATCAAGCTTCCTACGAAGGAAAATAGGTCAGGAAGCAGAACTTGTTTCTGTCTCTACATCAGTCCTTATCTTCCTGAGTGACTATGGCCAAATTACTTCTATAGCCTTCAGTTTCCTCATTTACCCTATATAGACTTGGAATTTATACCCTCATAACATTGTATAAATCTCTCAGATTTGAGTGGATCCCTTGGCCTAACAACTGATTCATTTTTGCCCCATTAAACAAACCAGTGTTTTGGAAAAAAATGACCAAATGCATCCAAGGCCATGATGGGTAAGTAACTGACCTGGACTCAGAAACCTCGGTTTTTGGTAATCCTTCTGTAATCATCTTCCTTTATGGCCTTAGAAATTTTGCTTGGTCTCTGTGAACTTAGATTTTCTCATCTGTAATAGGGAAGTATATGAAAACCAAGACGCCTATCCAGTACTCTTATTTTTTTCCTACAAAAAACTATACCATTTTATAATGCAGAATTTCCTCAGCTTAAAGTATATTATTTATAGTGTAAAAAATAAACAATTTTCCTTAATTTTCCTCAGTAGTCTGCAATGTTAAAAATACATATTTTAAATTCATACATGTTGTCAATAATATCAATGATATAAAGTCTGAGGGGGGGCGCCTTCAAGATGGCGGAGGAGTAAGATGTGGAGATCACCTTCCTCCCCACAAATACATCAAAACTACATCTACATGTGGAACAACTCCTACAGAACACCTACTGAATGCTGGCAGAAGGCCTCAGACTTCCCAAAAGGCAACAAAATCCCCACATACCTGGGTAGGGCAAAAGGAAAAAAGAAAAAATAGACAAAAGAATAGGGATGGGACCTGCACCGGTGGGAGGGAGCTGTGAAGGAGGAAAGGTTTCCAAAAGCCCCTTCGTGGGCGGAGACTGCGGGCGGAGACTGCGGGTGGTGGAGCGGGGGAAGCTTCAGAGCCGCGGAGGAGAGTGCAGCCACAGGGGTGTGGAGAGCAAAGTGGAGAGATTCCCGCACAGAGGAGCGATGCTGACCAGCACTCACCAGCCCGAGAGGCTTGTCTGCTCACCCGCTGGGACGGGCGGGGGCTGGGAGCTGAGGCTTGGGCTTTGGTCAGATCCAGGGAGAGGACTGGGGTTGGCTGTGTGAACACAGCCTGAAGGGGGCTAGTGCGTCACAGTTAGTAGAGTGTGTCCGGGAAAAAGTATGGAACTGCCAAAGAGGCAAGAGATTTTTCCTTGCCTCTTTGTTTCATGGTGCGCGAGGAGAGGGGATTCCGAGCACCGCCTAAACAAGCTCCAGAGATGGGTTCGAGCTGCGTCGAGCTGCCGCTATCAGAACGGACACCAGAGACGGGCATGAGATGCTAAGGCTGCTGCTGCCGCCAACAAGAAGCCTGTGTGCGAGCACAGGTCACTATCCACACCTCCCCTCCAGGGAGCCTGTGCAGCCCGCCACTGCCAGGGTCCCATGATCCAGGGACAATTTCCGAGGGAGAACCCACGGTGTGCCTCAGGCTATTGCAACGTCACACTGGCCTCTGCCGCTAAAGGCTCGCCCCGCATTCCGTACTCCTCCCCTCGCCCTGGCCTGAGTGAACCAGAGCCGCCTAATCAGCTGCTACTTTAACCCCATCCTGTCTGGGCATGGAACAGATGCCCTCAGGTGACCTACACACATAGGCAGGGCCAAATCCAAAGCTGAAGCACAGGAGCTGGGCGAACAGAGAAGAGAAAGGGAAATTTCTCCATGAAGCCTCAGGAGCAGCGGATTAAATCTCCTCAGTCAGCTTGATGTACCCTGCATCTGTGGAATACCTGAATAGACAATGAATCATCCCGAATTGAGGTGGTAGACTTTGGGAGCAACTGTAGACTTGGGGTTTGCTTTCTGCATCTATTTGTTTCTGGTTTTATGTTTATCTTACTTTAGTATTTAGAGCTTATTATCATTGGTAGATTTGTTTATTGATTTGGTTGCTCTCTTCCTTTTTTGTTATATATATATATATTTTTTTTTTCCTTTTTCTCTTTTTGTGAGTGTGTATGTGTATGCTTCTTTGTGTGATTTTGTTGGTATAGCTTTGCTTTTGCCATTTGTCCTAGGGTTCTGACTGTCCGTTTTTTGTTTGTTTTTTAGTATAGTGTTTTAGTGCTTGTTATCATTGGTGGATTTGTTCTTTGGTTTGGTTGCTCTGTTCTTTCTTTCTCTTTTTAAATTACTTTTTAATTTTTTTTATTTTTAAGAATTTTTTTCTATTTTAATAACTTTATTTTACTTTATTTATTTTTTTTTTCCTTCTTTCTTTTTTTCTCCGTTATCTTCTGAGCCATGTGGCTGACAGGGTCTTGGTGTTCTGGCCGGGTGGCAGGCCTGTGCCTCTGAGGTGGGAGAGCCAAGTTCAGGACATTGGTTCACCAGAGAATTTCCAACCCCACGTAATATCAAACGGCGAAAGCTCTCTCAGAGATCTCCATCTCAACGCTAAGACTCAGCTCCACTCAATGACCAGCAAGTTACAGTGCTGGACACCCTATGCCAAACAACTAGCAAGACAGGAACACAGCCCCACCCATTAGCAGAGAGGCTGCCTAAAATCATAATAAGTTCACAGACACCCCAAAACACACCACCGGATGTGGTCCTGCCCACCAGAAAGACAAGATCCAGTCTCATCCACCAGAACACAGGCACCAGTCCCCTCCACCAGGAAACCTACACAAGCCACTGAATCAACCTTACCCACTGGGGGCAGACACGAAAAACAACAGGAACTACGAACCTGCAGACTGTGATAAGTAGACCCCAAACACAGTAATTTAAGCAAAACAAGAAGACAGAGAAACACACAGCAGATGAAGGAGCAAGATAAAAACTCACCAGACAAAACAAATGAAGAGGAAATAGGCAGCCTACCTGAAAAAGAATTCACAGTAATGGTAGTAAAGATGATCCAAAATCTTGGAAATAGAATAGGGAAAATACAAGAAATGTTTAACAAGGACCTAGAAGAACTAAAGAGCAAACAAACAATGATGAACAACACAATAAATGAAATTAAATTCTCTAGAAGGAATCAATAGCAGAATAACTGAGGGAGAAGAATGGATAAGTGACCTGGAAGATAAGAGAGTGGAAATAACTACTGCAGAGCAGAATAAAGAAAAGAAAATGAAAAGAATTGAGGACTATTACAGAGACCTCTGGGACAACATTAAACACAACAACATTCAAATTATAGGAGTCCCAGAAGAAAAAGAGGGAAAAAAATGGGACTGAGGAAATATTTGAAGAGATTATAGTTGAAAACTTCCCTAATATGGGTAAGGAAACAGTCAATCAAGTTCAGGAAGTGCAGAGAGTCCCATACAGGATAAATCCAAGGAGAAACACTCCAAGACATGTATTAATCAAACTATCAAAAATTAAATACAAAGAAAAAATATTAAAAGCAGCAAGGGAAAAGCAACAACTAACATACAAAGGAATCGCCATAAGGATAATAGCTGATCCTTCAGCAGAAACTCTGCAAGCCAGAAGGGAGTGGCAGGACATATTTAAAGCGATGAAAGGGAAAAACCTACAACCAAATTACGCTACCCAGCAAGGATCTCATTCAGATTCCACAGAGAAATTAAAAACTTTACAGACAAGTGAAAGCTAAGAGAATTCAGCACCACCAAACCAGCTCTACAACAAATGCTAAAGGAACTTCTCCAGGCAGGAAACACAGGAGAAGGAAAAGACTTACAATAAAAAACCCAAAACAATTAAGAAAATGGTAATAGGAACATACATACCAATAAGTACCTTAAATGTAAATGGATTAAATGCTCCAACCAAACAACATAGACTGGCTGAATGGATAAAAAAACAAGACCCATATTATGCTGTCTACAAGAGATCCACTTCAGACCTAGGGACACATACAGCCTGAAAGTGAGGGGATGGAAACAGATATTCCATGCAAATGGAAATCAAAAGAAAGCTGGAGTAGCAGTTCTCATATCAGATAAAATAGACTTTAAAATAAAGACTATTACAAGAGACAAAGAAGGACACTACATAATGACCAAGGGATCGAATGAAGAAGAAGATATAACAACTGTAAATATTTATGCACCCAACATAGGAGCACCTCAATACATAAGGCAAATGCTAACAGGCATAAAAGGGGAAATAGACGGTAACACAATCACAGTAGGGGATTTAAGAGCCCACTTTCACCAATGGACAGACCATCCAACATGAAAATAAATAAGAAAACACAAGCTTTAAATGATATATTAAACAAGATGGACTTAATTGATATTTATAGGACATTCCATCCAAAAACAGCAGATTATACTTTCTTCTCAAGTGCTCATGGAACATTCTCCAGGATAGATCATATGTTGTGTCACAAATCAAACCTTGGTAAATTTAAGAAAATTGAAATCATATCAAGTATCTTTTCTGACCACACGCTATGAGACTAGATATCAAATACAGGAAAAAAATCTGTAAAAAATACAAACACATGGAGGCTAAACAATATGCTACTAAATAACCAAGAGATCACTGAAGAAATCAAAGAGGAAATCAAAAAATACCTAGAAATAAATGGCAATGAAAACACAATGACCCAAAACTTATGGGATGCAGCAAAAGCAGTTCTAAGAGGGAAGTTTAGAGCAATACAATCCTACCTTAGGAAACAAGATACATCTTAAATAAACAACCTAACCTTACACCTAAAGCAATTAGAGAAAGAAGAACAAAAAAAACCCCAAAGTTAGCAGAAGGAAAGAAATCATAAAGATAAGATCAGAAGTAAAAATAAATGAAGGAAACAAGAGCAAAGATCAATAAAACTAAAAGCTGGTTCTTTGAGAAGATAAACAGAATTGATACACCATTAGCCAGACTCATCAAGAAAAAAAGGGAGAAGACTCAAGTCAATAGATTTAGAAATGAAAAAGGAGAAGTAACAACTGACACTGCAGAAATAGAAAGGATCATGAGAGGTTACTACCAGCAAGCATATGCCAATAAAATGGACAATCTGGAAGAAATGGACAAATTCTTAGAAATGCACAACCTGCCAAGACTGAATCAGGAAGAAATACAAAATATGAACAGACCAATCACAAGCACTGAAACTGAAACTGTGATTAAAAATCTTCCAACAAACAAAAGCCCAGGACCAGATGTCTTCACAGGTGAATTCTATCAAACATTTAGAAAAGAGCTAACACCTGTCCTTCTCAAACTCTTCCAAAATATAGCAGAGGGAGAAACACTCCCAAACTCATTCTACAAGGCCACCATCACTGTGATACCAAAACCAGACAAAGATGTCACAAAAAAAGAAAACTACAGGCCAATATCACTGATGAACATAGATGCAAAAATACTCAACAAAATGCTAGCAAACAGAATCCAACAGCACATTAAAAGGATCATACACCATGATCAAGTGGGGTTTATCCCAGGAATGCAAGGATTCTTCAGTATATGCAAATCAATGTGATAAACCATACTAACAAATTGAAGGAGAAAAACCATATGATCATCTCAATAGATGCAGAAAAAGCTTTTGACAAAATTCAACACCCATTTATGACAAAAACCCTCCACCAAGTAGGCATAGAGGGAACTTACCTCAACGTAATAAAGGCCATATATGACAAACCCACAGCCAATATCTTTCTCAATGGTGAAAACCTGAAACCATTTCCACAAGATCAGGAACAAGACAAGGTTACCCACTCTCACCACTAGTATTCAACATAGTTTTGGAAGTTTTAGCCACAGCAATCAGAGACGAAAAAGAAATAAAAGGAATCCAAATTGGAAAAGAAGAAGTAAAACTCTCATTGTTTGCAGATGACATGATACTATACACAGAGAATCCTAAGGATGCTACCAGAAAACTACCAAAGCTAATCAATGAATATGGTAAAGTAGCAGGATACAAAATTAATGCTCAGAAATCTCTTGCATTCCTATACACTAATGATGAAAACTGTGAAAGAGAAATTAAGGAAACACTCCTATTTACCATTGCAACAAAAAGAATAAAATACTTAGGAATAAACCTACATAAGGAGACAAAAGACCTGTATGCAGATAACTATAAGACACTGATGAAAGAAATTAAAGCTGATACAAAGAGATGGAGAGATAAACCATGTTCTTGGATTGGAAGAAGCAACATTGTGAAAATGGCTATACTACCCAAAGCAATCTAGAGATTCAATGCAATCCCTATCAAACTACCAATGGCATTTTTCACAGAACTAGAACAAAAAATCGCACAATTTGTGTGGAAACACAAAAACCCCGAATAGTCAAAACAATCTTGAGAAAGAAAAACGGAGCTGGAGGAATCAGGCTCCCTGACTTCAAACTATACTACAAAGCTACAGTAATCAAGACAGTATGGTACTGGCACAAAAACAGAAATATGGATCAATGGAACAGGATAGAAAGCCCAGAGATAAACCCACACACATATGGTCACCTTATCTTTGATAAAGGAGGCAAGAATATACAATGGAGAAAAGAAAGCCTCTTCAATAAGTGGTGCTGGAAAAACTGGACAGCTTCATGTAAAAGAATGAAATCAGAACACTCCCTAACACCATACACAAAAATAAACTCAATATGGATTAAAGACCTAAATGTAAGGCCAGATACTATAAAACTCTTAAGAGGAAAACATAGGCAGAAAACTCTATGACATAAATCACAGCAAGATCCTTTTCAACCCACCTCCTAGAGAAATGGAAATAAAAACAAAAATAAACAAATGGACCTAATGAAACTTCAAAGCTTTTGCACAGCAAAGGAAACCATAAACAAGACCAAAAGACAACCCTCAGAATGGGAGAATATATTTGCAAATGAAACAACTGACAAAGGATTAATCTCCAGAATTTACAAGCAGCACATGCAGGTCAATATCAAAAAAGCAGCAACCCCATCCAAAAATGGGCAGAAGACCTAAATAGACGTTTCTCCAAGAAGGTATACAGATTGCATGAAAGGATGCTCAACATCTCTAATCATTAGAGAAATGCAAATCAAAACTACAATGAGTTATCTCGTCACACAGGTCAGAATGGCCATCACCAAAAAATCTACAAACAATAATTGCTGGAGAGGGTGTGGAGAAAAGGGAACCCTCTTGCACTGTTGGTGGGAATGTAAATTGATACAGCCACTATGGAGAGCAGTATGGAGGTTCCTTAAAAAAACTAAAAATAGAACTACCTTATGACCCAACAATCCCACTACTGGGCATATACCCTGAGAAAACCATAATTCAAAAAGTGTCATGTACCACAATGTTCATTGCAGCAGTAGTTACAATAGGCAGGACATGGAAGCAACCTAAGTGTCCATCAACAGATGAATGGATAAAGAAGATGTGGCACATATATATAATAGACTATTTCTCAGCCATAAAAAGAAATGAAATTGAGTTATTTGTAGTGAGGTGGATGGACCTAGAGTCTGTCATACAGAGTGAAGTCAGAAAGAGAAAGACAAATACTGTATGCTAACACATATATACGGAATCTTAAAAAACAACAACAACAACAACAAAAAAAAACCAAAAACCAAGTGGTTCTGGAGAACCTAGGGGCTTTGTGTCCACCTAGAAGGGTGGGATAGGGAGGGTGGGAGGGAGATGTGAGAGGGAGGAGCTATGGGGTTATATGTATATGTATAGCTGATTCACTTTGTTATACAGCAGAAACTAACACACCATTGTAAAGCAATTATACTCCAATAGAGATGTTAATAAATAAATAAATAAAGTCTGTGGGTTCTGACACTTGGTCACCTCAACTCTTTCTTTCAAAACTCAATTCAGTTTTGACTCCAAGACACAGGACAAGAGGAAGCCTGACTATCTAGGAAAGTTTCTAACAGATTCAGTAACTCGCAGAGGCCATTTCTGAGTAAATGGGACATTTCTTCTCCTCGGTTCTCAGCTACAACCCAACCCAATAATAGTGAATATCCACAATGACAACGTGAATGCATTTTTAATATACTCATAGATTCAACTTTGAACATTTACTAAAAAGCTAAACATTGAGTTTGAGATAAATTATTTTTCCTTCTCAGATGACCAAAGTAAACTGAGACATCATTTGTTATATAGTAAAGATTAAAGACATTTCCCTCCTAGAAACTGAAACAGATAAAATATCCATTAAAATCTCTATGGAGTTATAAAAATGAAATATATTTGTTCCACTTAGGCAATAATAGAGCTACTGAACTAATGTGTTCTTAATTATCACATATGGTTGTGAAGAGAATTTTCTATTATTTCTGAATAACCTTTACATTTTAATATCTTTTTTATAATCCTAAATGCATACAATTGTCTCCTTTACAGTATCTATGCAACATCTGGCTGAACACTAAACCAGTAGGAAGTGTTTGTAGAGGGGCCAATCAGAGACAAGTTATAGGCACCTATGGAAAGTAGACATGACTTTATGTCAATAATATGGTCTAAAGATAAATAAATGCTATTTATCTCTAGACCACAAAAAAAAGTGTCTAGAACCCAAAGTGTTAGGCAAATCTAGAATTCAGGCGTTGTGGCAGATAAAGAGATTTGGGGGGATGTGATGGTAAAGGGGGCTTTACTTTATCCCTAAACTGAAATAAGTTTCCTGAACCTCTCTCTTACTGTCAATTTCTAATGCCTGTTTGGTTTCATGAATATGGCAAGTGGTTTGGGCCTTCCAGCTCTTAGGAAAAACAAATGAATCTAAATGTTTCACACTTAATGGTATTTGTAAAGGAAAGAAACAATAAAAGGCATTAATAGGCTCTGGGCTGAGTCAGCAATTCTAACATTTCTGTATTAAACATGGAAGTCAGCCAGAACAGAGTTTTAAATAACTTTTTTGTTTTTAAAGTATGACATAGAATAAAAATAATGAATTAAAATTGATTCTTTCCTAGCATGACTGTTTATGATGTTTGTAAAAGAAATTTATGAGACAGTCTCTCTTCCCAGTAAAATTTACTGATTGGTTTATTCTTTGACAAAAGATGTGAACAGAACAATTTTGCAATTGCCTAAAAATAATGCTGGATTTATGGCCTTGTCAGAATGTAAGGGAAATTTAATCATCCAGAACAGATGGAAATGATGTAGTCAGCAAAACCTGCTTCCCGAGTACAAATGGACCAGCAAAAGCTATCCTACTACAGAAGCATCCTGGTAAGAGATGGCAGAGACTTGGAAGGAAGGAGAGATAAAACAAAAGACAGCTGGAAGACACCTTCCCAGAACCTTCACTCTTGAATAATTGCAAAAGGAAGCTACCAGTAAAAATCCCTAATATATCCAAAACCCCCACTCCATTTCAAGGTCAACAAGAAAAACCTCTTCAAGAAGTCTAACCTTACTAAGAACTCTTTATTCCACTGCATTCTGAGGGTACTGATACATATTCCACAGTGAATTCTACAGCTGCTGATTTCAAGCATCGTAATTGCATTGTAGTTAGTTGTCCAGTACGTGATCTCCCTATATACATATTAAGTTATTTGAAAACAGAAGGTTTTCTCCTTCTAGCAACTAGGCAAGAGCCAAAAATGGAAATGTGCCTAATCAAAAATAAATAAATAAATAAAATCAAAGTAGCCTAAAGTGGTAGGCTTTAGAGCTAAACACTTTGGAATCTAAAATCTGACTCTCACATTCAACACATACCTACTCAGCCTTAGGACAATTACAACAATTAGATATTACAGATACAGTATTTGCTACACTGCCAACATACAGAAGACAATTAATAGCAGCTGGTAAATGGTAAATGGCAAAGTGTAGGAGAAGGGTTATGTAAAGAATGTGTAGTTACAGAGGTATATCAAATCTTGAATTTTCTGACCACGGGAAGAGGCTTCAATATCTTGAGCCTTGGTTTATTTATCTGGATAAGTAAGATGATAATGGATAACTTGGTAATTAAATGAAAGAGACCTTTGTCTGCTAAGTTATATGAACTCAACAAGTTCTATAAACTCATTGAGTATTAGTTATCTCTCCTTTAATATATGAATTAGAGAATTGCAGATATGTATACAAGTTGCATACTATTTCCTTTTGATATGTCATTTTATAAGCATCCCTCTCTCACTGATTTGCTGAACTGTGCCCTCACTAGGCGTCTTATTTTCTTTGTTCTTAGAGAGAAAGACTTTTAGACACTTAAGCCTTTATATTAAGCCCCAGATCCAGAATTAGGTGGTCCATGAACAAAATTGTCTTGAATCAGTGTTCTTTATCACCAGACCAGATTTAGATCCTAGACGTACCCTCTCATTTCCTCGGTCAAATGGCAAGCCCAACATTAACTCCAGTCAACAAAATTGATGAATTGAGATCCATCCTAGTCCTCCCGGATCTCTCTCTCTCTCTCACGTGTATAAGGTAAGACTCATTTTCTGCACCTAATAGATTTTTCTTAAGTTAACAAATGGTGTAAGCTATATTATAAGAAACCATGATGTTCCACAGAATCCAGACTTTTGTGTCACAAAGTAAACCAGAATCAGAGGTTCTGATGCCATGAGGGACCCTTCTCCATTGTCCCTCCTTGCTTCCCGCATGACTGCTTTGTTCTTTTCTGGTCAGACTGACATTTTTTGTTTCTTTGTTTCATAATGCACAATTTAGGGCCATGCATAGTCTCTAGATTACATGGTAAATATCCAACCACTTAAAGAGAGAAAATAACTTCACCCAGGTTTTTCAAATTACTAATGAAAAAATTCTGACTATACCAGCTAGGATTATGTTCCTAACTTCAGCCCAATTCACTGAGCATATGGGGTTGAAATTCTGTTTTAATAAGAGGCTCTAGTGTCCCACTGAACTACATGAATGGAGGGTGGCAAGATCGAAGATTTCCTGAAATAAGGTCTGGGAAGGCAATCAAAAAGATATCAGATATTCCTAGTCCCTTTCTATGTCAGGGACCCTGTGTTTAATCACAAAAGATTTGGAGAAACAGTTTCCATGGCAACTCCTCCTCATAATGAGTTTAATGATTGATTTGTCCCACTTTCTGGTCATTCTGTAACTTCCTTGTTTGTGTAGATCTCTGAGAGCCATGACTAATGTCTAGTTAGCTTCTGGGTTTCCAAAGGACACTTGAATTGACTGTTGGCATGCATTTTCCTCCTAAAATCACCTTCTGAGTTCTGATGCTTGGAAGCTCTTATTATGGCTTTTGGCATATCAAGATATACCTTGGACCACCAAGATCAACTTGTATTGTTGCATTCATTTTCCTTTCACTATTATCTTTCTCTAACATCTGTTATCTAATTTGTACTACAGTCTGACCTTATGGAGATACTAGAGAGTCCTTCACATTTTGACAGCACTCTCCTCCAAGTAGCCTTTAGAAACACTTTTGTCTTCCCTGACACAATGTACTGATATAAAGAGGGGACATGATTCTACCATATCCTGGAACACCAATATGCTGGAATGGCCCTCCTGCTTGACAAACCTTATGACAGAGACCAAATTGCATGCTGATTAGTTGGCATGGCTATTAACCTTCTTGCTCAGCTCCTATGCCAGAAGGAAAGACAAACAGGACTTTACTGGGGCAGTAAATATTCCATACAGCCTTGGATAAAAGTAGTTACATCTGTGAAAGATTTACATTTATAGTCAACATAACTTAACTGTCCAAAGAAAATGAAAAATATAGATGTCTACATAATTTACTAGTGGATTACCTTGCCTAGCTTCAAAGTATATTTAAGTGATTACCAGTAGAGCCCTAGTGATGACAAGCAGTTTAGATTCACTGTGAGGATATTATTGTTTCCTACACAAATGAATGAAAGTATAAATAATGCAGCTTCAGGAGGACACTCTTCTTTTCTTTGTATCAAATACTTGGCCGTCATAAGACAGGGTGGCAGAAGCTTTGGGAGGATGCTAATCTCACACACTGTACCAACTTGAAATTATGGAGGGAAGATGCATGTGCTCTGATTCCTTGTGATAAAAATGTATTTTATGAGTTAAATGAACATATGCTTCTGAAAGGATAATGACCTCTAGGAAACACTACCCTAAGTGAAATTTGCCTGATCTAAGAACAAATGTATAAATTAAAATATTAGCACAAGAAATATATAACAATCTAATTATTTAATACCTGTTATTCTAACAATAGAATGTTAGCATTCAAATGAATCTAATATATCCTTTTGGGTTACCCTTCTACTCCAGTAAGCACAGCAGATGAACAGAAAAGTGAAGGCTGCATTTTGAGATCACAAAGTGAAGACACAACTACTCAAAACTAAAACCTTAGTATTATGACTCTTACTAGAATATTCATTAACTTTTACCATTCTCTTTAAGAAAAACCATTCAGAAACTCTAGCACATTTCCTAACACATAAGTGGTACTCAGTAAATATTTGTGGAATGGATTAATCAATGACTCAATATTTATTATCTTCAGTGGAAAAATCAAGGTTCAGAGAAGTAGAAGACAGAGTCCTCTTACCTAATTACTCTATAATTCAGTAAGGAAATACAACTCAATATATTTAAAGCTCTTAGTTTAAGCCAATTATTCCAGACACAATGTCTTTTTTTTTTTTTTGCGGTATGCGGGCCTCTCACTGTTGTGGCCTCTCCCGCTGCGGAGCACAGGCTCCGGATGCACAGGCTCAGCGGCCATGGCTCACGGGCCCAGCCGCTCCGCGGCATGTGGGATCTTCCCGGACTGGGGCACGAACCCATGTCCCCTGCATTGGAAGGCAGACTCTCAACCACTGCGCCACCAGGGAAGCCCCACAATGTCATTTTTGACAAAAGTTTTCCTGGAGAATAGTTTATTACTGCCACTTAAATGAACACCAACTATAATTTGGAAATGTGAAGTTATGAATACTTGGGTCTTTCTCAGTCTAAATGGTGCTTCCAAAACATGAACAAATTTTGGAATTTGACCTTTTCAGCCTACTTTGTTGAGCTGCTTCACTGACTATGCATGTTTTCATCTTCTGAACTGTGAAGTTAGGTTGAAAATAAATGTAGATGTTCCTCTTGATAAATATATGAAGTGAAAAGGACTGTCTCTAATCTATACTGAAATACAATATTCATTCTATTCTCAGAATCAGAAAAGATACCATTAGGATTCCACCACTTTTGTATCTTTGACAATGTTTTAGTACTATATCATATTATATCATTGGTACAAACTTCCATTAAAAGCTGCAAGAGGGCTTCCCTGGTGGCGCAGTGGTTGAGAGTCCGCCTGCCGATGCAGGGGACACGGGTTCGTGCCCAGGTCCGGGAGGATCCCACATGCC
Source organism: Aethalodelphis obliquidens (assembly GCF_003676395.1). Taxonomy (NCBI): domain Eukaryota; kingdom Metazoa; phylum Chordata; class Mammalia; order Artiodactyla; family Delphinidae; genus Aethalodelphis; species Aethalodelphis obliquidens. Next base: position 22,611,949 of record NW_020837964.1, on the reverse strand, counting down.
GCGGAGCGGCTGGGCCCGTGAGCCATGGCCGCTGAGCCTGCGCGTCCCGAGCCTGTTGCTCCGCAACGGGAGGGTCCACAACAGTGAGAGGCCCGCGTACCACAAAAAAAAAAAAAAAAAAAAAAAAAAAAGACTGATATTTGAAAGGGAAACCATGGACAACAGTACTATATGACAAAATGTGAGAGAGAATCAATCATCCCAACATTTGGTCTGCACTGTTTCACTGCAGTATAGCCACTGTTTTCACATGGACCAGAGCTGCCAAAAATACAGACTCATTTTCAGCTAGATGACACTACATCAGTAATCTCCAACGAGGGAGATTCAAACAAAAATGTCCAGTAGCAGATTTTTGTAACTTTAGCTTAAAAGACAGTTACTACTCACCTTGGCCCTTTTCCTCCTTTTGGGTTGGACTGTGAACATGATGGCGAGATTTGGATCAGTCATACTGAATTATGAATTCATATTGGAAATAGCATCCAGGCAAGGAGGAAAAACAGTCAGAAGGATCTTGGTTCCATGAGGAAACTCACGCAGCACATTCCCCAAACCGGCTTTGGACTACCTGTCTCTGTACTCTACTTTGAGAATAGAACAAATTACTTATTGAATTTAAGATTTTGTTACACCATGGCTTTCTAACTAATTAACAAATTCAATTGTTAATTATAAAGGTAATTTGTATCCAGGAAAAGTTTTTGTTGGTTACTACACTCAAGTGGGGGGAAATATACATATTCATAAATAGAAAGAAAATGTGCTTAAATGGTACCTTCAGAAGACCTAAGAATTTTTTATTGTTATTTGGCACCTCAATTATTCTACCTTGCTAGAGTAATATGTACATAGGGAATAATAACAGAGTATATCTTATTCATTTTAAAGGGCATTGACTACAGAAGTGAGTACTTCATTACAGTGAACAATTTTAGAAAAAGAATAATCCCCCCTGCAATCCAAACTTCAGTATCTAATGATACAGATTTTAGAAATGACTGACACAAATGAGAAGAAAAGTTTTTTGAAACACAGAGAAAAAATATTTGTCTCCAGAGCTTAGGGCTGTAGTGCCCTGTATTCAATATGCAGGTCTTCTCAAAGTCAGGAGGCCTCTGGACCCAATAACCAAGGGGAAAAAGAGACGAGTGAGAGACAGAGAGACAGAGAAAAAAGGAGGGAGAGAGAGAGAAGAGAGCAAGGAAAAAATCAATTGTCTGTTTTTTCTCCTTCAATTCACTGATAGAAAATAGTAGCCTCATATTTAAGCAAAACCCCTCTTTTTTTTTTTAACGTCTTTATTGGAGTATAGCTGCTTTACAATGGTGTGTTAGTTTCTGCTGTATAACAAAGTGAATTAGCTATACATATACATATATCCCCATATCTCCTCCCTCTTGCATCTCCCTCCCACCCTCCCTATCCCACCCCTCTAGGTGGATGCAAAGCACCAAGCTAATCTCCATGTGCTATATGGCTGCTTCCCACTATCTATTTTACATTTGGTAGTGTATATATGTCCACTCCATTTCTCACTTTGTCCCAGCTTACCCTTCCACCTCCCTGTGTCCTCAAATCCATTCTCTATCTCTGTGTCTTTATTCCTGTCCTGTCCCTAGGTTCTTCAGAACTTGTTTTTTGTTTTTTTTTTTTTTAGATTCCGTATATATGTGTCAGCATACAGTATTTGTTTTTCTCCTTCTGACTTACTTCACCCTGTATGACAGACCCTAGGTCCATCCACCTCACTACAAATAACTCAATTTTGTTTCTTTTTATGGCTGAGTAATATTCCATTGTATATATGTGCCACATCTTCTTTATCCATTCATCTGTTGATGGACACTTATAGGTGGAATTTCTGTCTTTCAAACAACTTATCCTTGAGGAAGAAAAGGGGAAAGGAGAAAGTAGGAGGTTTAAAGTCACTCTGTGATAAAGTTGGGACCCAAGAAATACTTGTTGAATGGAGGCATGGATGAATGAATCAATAAATAAATGAACAACTGGGTAAGTGATGTCAACAAGTTGCACTACTTTTTAAAAATTGTGTTCTGGGGCTTCCCTGGTGGCGCAGTGGTTGAGAGTCCGCCTGCCGGTGCAGGGGACGCAGGTTCGTGCCCCGGTCTGGGAGGATCCCACGTGCCGCGGAGCGGCTGGGCACGTGGGCCATGGCCGCTGGGCCTGCGCGTCCGGAGCCTGTGCTCCGCAACGGGAGAGGCCACAACAGTGAGAGGCCCAAGTAACGCAAAAAAAAAAAAAAAAAAAAAAAAAAGAAAGAAAAATTGTGTTCTATGTGTATGTATAAACACATATACATATTTACATATGGTCTTTCCTCAAATATAATAATATAAATATAAATAAATATGTTTAAATTTACATTTGGTAAAAAAATCACTTTTTCGTATGTAACTGTATGATTTTTAACATACATGTAAATTTGTGTAGCCATCACTACAAACAAGATACAGAATAATTCCACAACCCCCAAAATTTCTCTTGTGCTGCCCCATGCTAGTCAAGCACTCCCAAAACTCCTAACCCCAGCCAATAAGAAACCTATTCTTCATCCCCGTAATTTTCTTTTCTAGAATGTAATATATTTAGAATCAGATAATATGTAATATTTGGTTTCTTTCACTTAGCATAATGCTTTTGAGATTCAATTGTGCTGTTGTGTTTATCAATAATTTGTTCCTTTTTAACTGCTGGATAGCAATCCATTATACCACAATTTGTTTATTCAAATGTTAAAGAAAATTTAGGTTGTTTCCACATTTGGGTGACTATGGATAATACTGCTAGAACTATCCATGTACAGATTTTTGGTTGAATATATAGGCATTTCTCTAGGGTACGTGCCTAGGAGTGGGATCGCTGGGTCTCATGGTAGGTGTATGCTTACTTCAACCACCAGGCTGTATTCCAACGTGGCTGTAACATTTTGCATTGTTACCATCAGTGGATGAGAATTCCAAATGTTCCATATCCTTGTCAGAATTTGGTATCGTCATATTGTTATCTTTATAAATTTTATTTTAGCCATCCTAATAGGTATGTATTAGTACATCATTCCAGCTTTAATTTGAAATTCTTTAATGACTAATTTATATTTTTCGTGTGTATAGTTGCTTTCAAGTATCTTCTTCAGTGAAGTATCTGTTCACATATATTGCCTGTTTAAATTGATTTATTTGTTTTTTCACTGTCAAGATTGCAGAATTCTTTATGCATCCTGAATAAAGCGTTTTGTTAGGTATGTGATTTGAAACTGTTTTTATTATTGGTGTGTGTGAAATCTCCAGATTGTCTTTTCATGTCCATAACAGGGTCTTTTATAGAGCAAAGGTTTTTAATTTTGATAAAGTTCAGTTAATCATTTTTTATTAATATTTTATTGTCATAAATAAGAACACTTAGCGTAACTCAAGGTCACAAAGAGTCTTCCTATGTTTTCTTTTTAAAATGTTTAATAGGCTTATGTTTTACATTTAAATAAATCTATGATTCACTTATTTTTTTTTTTTTTTTTGCTGTACGCAGGCCTCTCACTGCTGTGGCCTCTCCCGTTGCGGAGCACAGGCTCCGGACGCGCAGGCTCAGCGGCCATGGCTCACGGGCCCAGCCGCTCCGCGGCATGTGGGATCTTCCCGGACCAGGGCACGAACCCGCGTCCCCTGCATCGGCAGGCGGACTCTCAACCACTGCGCCACCAGGGAAGCCCCTGATTCACTTATTTTTTATATATAGTATAAAGTTTAAACTTCATTTTTTTGCATATGGATGTCTGATTATTCCAGCAATATTTGTTGAAAAGGCTATGCTTTCTCTATTGAATTGCATTTGCAACTTTTTCAAAAATTAATTGACCATATTTGTTTCCATTTCTGCACTCTTTATTCAGTTCCATTGTTCCGTGTGTCTACACCACATAGCCTTGATTAATGAAGCTTTTTTTAGGTCTTAAAATCAAGAGTCTTCTAACTTTGTAGTTCTTTCTCAAAATTATTTTAGCTCTTCTATTTCACATCTCTTTCCAAATAAATTTTAGAATCAGCTTGTTTATATTTATAAAATACCTTCTGAGGTATTTAGAACTGAAAAACACAATAATGTAAATGTTTAAATCACCAAAAAGACTCAATAATAGAGATGACATATTAAAAGATCAGTGGGGGGCTTCCCTGGTGGCGCAGTGGTTGAGAGTCCGCCTGCCAATGCAGGGTACACGGGTTCGTGCCCCAGTCCGGGAAGATCCCACATGCCGCGGAGCGGCTGGGCCCGTGAGCCATGGCCGCTGAGCCTGCACGTCCGGAGCCTGTGCTCCACAGCGGGAGAGGCCACAGCAGTGAGAGGCCCGCGTACCACCCCCCCAAAAAAAAAAAAATCAGTGGAATTGAAGGTAGATTAGTAGAAATCATAGTCTAAACAACAGAGAAAAAAGACTGAAACCTTCTGAGATTTTAATGGAGATTGCATTAACTCTAAAGATCAGTTTGTGAAGAATTGGCATCTAAATTATACTGAGTTTCCCTCTCCAAGAATACTGAGATAAAATAAAAAGCTGCAAAGCCACTCGAAGTAAAATATCTCATAGGGATCTCTAATTATTTATGTGGTAGTTGTTATATGTATTATATATACATAATTTGAAAAACAATAAATGTAATAATTTTTGCTTTCAATAGTCATACATATTTTAAAAATTGTAAAAGGCAAAATGTAATCTATTACACTTACACAGATAGTTGCCGTCTTTGTTGCTCTTAATTCATCCCTAAGGTTCCAGATTTCCCTCTTTTGTAGTATCTTTTCCATTGAATAAGCTCCTTTGCATCCTTTTAAAGCATGTTTATGGATAACAAATTGTCTTAATGTTCTTTCATCAGAGAACATATTTCACTTTCATTTCAGAGAGACAGTTTTGCTGAATAGAGAATTCTAAGTTGACATTTGTTTTTCCTCTAAGAACTTTAAGAAACGCTGTTCTACTCTCTTGTTGCCACCACTGATTTCGATTAGAAATCTGGAGCCATTTGAACCATTTTCTTCTATGTGCAATGTATTGTTTTTCTCTGTCTGCTTTTAATTGTTTTCTCTTTATCCTTGTTTTCAGAAGTTTGATTGTAATGTGTCTGGCATGATTTACTTTAAGTTAATTCTGCTTGGAGTTTGCTGAGTTTCTGGGATCTACAAGTTTATGGGCTTTACCAAATTTGGAAAGTTTTCAGCTATTGTCAATTCAAATATTTTGCCACGACCTATCTCTTGTGTCTTCCTGTTGAGTCTGCAATGACACAAAAGTTAGAACTTTTGATATTGTCACACAGGTCCCTGAAGTTCTGTTCATTTGGATTCAATCTTTTTTCTCTGTTGTTTAGAACTATGATTTCTACTAATCTACCTTCAATTCCACTGATCTTTTCATATGTCATCTCTTTTATTGAGTCTTTCTGGTGATTTAAACATTTACATTTTTATGTTTTTCAGTACTAAAATTTCCACTTTTAAAGATTCTTCTTCACTGACAAATCTTCTATATTTCCATTCATTTGAAGACTGTATTCATGGTACATGATTATAATGCATAATTTAAAGCTATTATGAGACTTTGGGTCCTGTAAAAATCTCTTAAATAACTTTTTTTAAAGCAACCAATCAAACTGGTTTGATTCAAATCACAAGTCCTGACTTACTTTTTTTTGAATTGTGATTCTAGTGACAGTTTAGTTTTCAAAGCCTTTGCTGGCCAATTTTGGTTGGTCCAGTATGTGAAACAACCAAGTTTCACACTGGGGTTGGCAGTGATCCACACATTTGTTCAGTCTTCAAAAGTTTTGCGTTGTTGATTCTGATCAGTTCTACACATGGGTAGTTCAAGGAAGAGCCCAAGACTTACACATATGTATTCAAAGCATCTCTTTTGTCTGTCTGTCTGTGATCTTCTCCATACTCCTGAATTCCCAGTGTCCTCCTTCCTGCCGCTCTGGTTAAAAACCTGAGGATTTAGTATCCCCATTGTATTGCACATTTCCCATGACTGGGTCAGTGTTGAAGCAAAACAGCAAGAGCAAAGAGTGTGGAACTGTTCCTGCTGCCACCACCCACCGTCTCCCCTCCCTGCTGTCTCTGTTGCTCTCAGGTTTTCACCAGGGTTTGCCGAGCACAGTGCCGGAGGAGCCAGAAGAGTTTCATCCTGCTACCTCCTATGCCACCATCTCATTCCTTTGTTGAGAACCACTGCTTTTTCTTATAACATTTCTGTCTATACCCATGTACAAATCTTGGAGTTATGAGAGTCTAATCAAGAAGATACAGGAGAAAAATGAGCATAATATAACAACAAAAGCACAGAGCAAAACATAACAACAACAAAAAGAGCAAACACAAGCAGGTAATTTATCACCATATGGCCCTTTTTTGTTTTAATTTCCCTACTCTATCTGCCTGCTCTCATTTACTGCACACCATCCTCTAGCAGCTGCTTGATTTCCTTCCATGATTTTTACTAATAATCAGTGAGCAACAGTAGCTAAATGTGCATACTCCATCTTAACTGAAACTAAAAACTTCTTGCACCAACAATATATAAGAACCGCTGAGTCCAATAGACTATTATGAATGGCAGAAGAGAGATGCATGTCAAGAGAGGTGAGAGAAGAAAGCATTATTCTCAGCATCTGGGAAAGGATACTCTGTAGTCCTGATTAGAGTTCCAGATTTTGATTACTGAAATAAAGATGGAAAGTCATTTCCTTAGAGATGGCATTTGATACTTTCTTGACAGTCAAGGTTACAGAATGCACTAATTAAAAGGGAGAAAGAAAGCGATTGAAAAAGAGGGAGAGAAGGAATTCTTCTACATGAGAGGTTTGAAGAGGTAGAGAGGATTATTATATATGGGAGATTTGAAGAGGTTGTCAAAGATATTTCTCACATCAATATTTTTTCTTGTAAGTCTTATTTTCCTTGATGTATTATATCTTATGTTCTTTTTTCAAAGCAGGTTTAAATGTATGTATATATATATATATTTATACATATGTATAAAACATATACACATATTTTGTTTAATTTGTGGAACTATATTAAAGCAAATATTGGAAAATTGATTTAGGACAGTAACTAGGGAAGACTAAGAAGAGACCACAATATAAAAAGTAAATAGTTAAAAGAAATTATGAGTGTATGATTAAATTTAAAGTCATAATCAACAGTTTCAGTTGCTTGTTTAAGCAAGTGTTGACTCAGAAGATGGTGGTAATATGAGATGAGGGTTAGATGCTGTAGTAGGTAAATCAAGGGAAAGCCATTTTGGTGTCAGTCTTGTCAGGGAGAAAGTTATTGTCATGTTCACTAAACATGCACAACCCTAAGAGTCAAAATACCCCAATATCTCATACTCAGGAACCGTTAGAAGACAACTGATCTGAAATAATGTAGACATCTGAATTCTATTGGCAAGGGATGAGCCCAAGGACAAGAGGCCATTAAGTTGATTAAAGCAGGAGGATGTTTTTATCTTCATTTTAGGTTGACCATTTTGACAAGAGTGTTAGGAATGCCCCAATTGAAAGGGTCAATACTGAAAGGAGGATAGGCAGTCAGGATGCATGGCAACAGTCTTTGACAGAAGGGGAAGAACTGTTATCTAACGCAGTTTCTGTGACTATGAAAGTTGGGCAAAATGTTAATAGATGTTTAGCCATCCTTAGAGTGGATAGGACATGGTCCTTTATTGTATGCAGGTTATTGGTGGTTATGGAGACGGAGGAGTTAGGGTGAATTTCAGATTTCCAGTTTGTGAAATTAGCAGATAGCAACTGTTGAGACATAAGTGGGAGTCAACATCTACCAAAAAAAAAGTAGGCAATGAGAGAACCAAAAGTAAGTGGTGGGATAAAAGAAGGAAAAAATTGTGATTTTATTTATGGATATTTCAAGATATTTTTCAGCCATAAATTTTTGATGTCCAGTAGGTAGATGGAATTGCAGGATGAGATTTTCTACCATGGAATCTGGGAGTTCAGTTCCAAAATCAGGAGTTTATAGTTATAGGAGAGTCACATTCTAGAAACGTGAGGTGCAGAAATGGCTCTGAGAATAGGGCAATTGTTATCCCAAATAGTGGTGGCAGCATAATTCTCCATTAACCTGGCTTCTTTGAGGTACCGAGGTTAGAGGACACTGAAGGTGCTTTAAGTAGAAGTGCTAAGGAGAGGTAGACAGAATTGGGTGCTATGAGTCTCATTGTGGTGTTATGAATTATAATAAACAAAATCTGATTTTGTTCATACTGCACAGAACATAAATCTCTCCACAAATGTGGAAGTATTTTAAAGCATTTGGAATTATATCTGGTGAACTATTGTCAATTCATTTTTTATCATCCACAACCAAGGGCACAAATAGAATGATTTTGACAATTTTTTTCCTTCTGAAAAAATAATGGTTCAAAAAATTTGAGGATTCATTTCAAAAAGAAAGAAAGAAAAATGGGGAAAAAATTTGTCTTTAACTTTGTACCTGACTTTTCTACTTTCAACAACTTTAATGACAGTTTCTATCATTTCCTCACAAAACGCTGATTTTGAGCTCTTATCTGGGCAAATTAGATATAACATTAAAATTTGAGCCATGAAAGCACTCGGAATTATTTCTCCCCAAAATGATGCAGCTGCTCAAATTTGAATTCAATATTACATGTAAACTAAGTCCCATTCAAATATAATAAGGATTTTAAGCAAAGAAAATTTTCATCACTGAATCAGGATTCTGCTTCTCCATTTTGGAAATAAACATTGGATGGAGAACAGAAAATTGTCTATGAATGAGCTCATTCTTGACAAACTTCTAATAAAAGGCCTTACAATAAGATTTTCTTTAATACCTGAAGTAAATCTCAAGTATAAATATCTAGCCAATTATTGCTGCTGGAGGATTTTGTCAACAAAATAGTTTAGGAGGAAGTAATATGACAATTTCCACTATACACTGGGGGAAATGAGGAGTAATTTAAGATACAATGTTGTTTTATTATCTCAGAAGCCTCATGACTTTGGACTCCTCAGATTGAAGCCCTGAAAGGAAATGTAGAAATGATTAATACCATCAGCTGGGCTTACGGAGCTTAATGATAAGAAGTCATTTTTTCAGGAATAAAGGCAATTGATTATCTTTTAGAAAAAAAGAAAGTGACTATGGTATTTCATATATTTACGTTTTATCTTCTTAGAGGAAATGCAAAGTTACTGTATACTAATGTTTATCAATAACGTGTAGATACATTTGATATTGGTATTATGCCTATCTATTTTCTAAGTTAAATAGCTCATTTCTTCTGAATAGTGGGATCATGGAATTAGTGTTGTCTTTTTCGTGCCATTCTGCATTTGCTTAATTTCTATCAATCAGAATGTACTCCTTTGTAATTAAAAATATATATATAAATTTAAAGATTACTGGCAGCATCATAAGAGATGCCAGCCACAGAGAAACTTTAAAATATGTGACATACTTTGAAGGGAAGCCTAACCCACAGAAAATAAACTGTTCAATTATAGAATTATATTCCCACAGTGAGCTTATTTAGGTAAGAATGGTCTCATTTATCTTTTCTGGCCCATCAAACAAACTTGACAAATGTACGATGACTAAACAAATACCTATGAACTTTTAAGAAAAAGTCCTATTTCAATAGTTTTTGTTTAGGTGAACAGAGGAATTTTAACACAGTTCATCAAAATTTAAATCAAAGTACCTTCTTTTATAGAAAAGATAACTGATATCTAGGTAGATTCACTTACCTTCACAGAAACATAGTGGGAAAGATGGAGCAGATTATTCCAACTTCAAACCCAATGGTCTACCCACTTCCCCACAGCACATTACTTAATTAATAAGCATTTACTTTGCTTAATTAATAAGCATTTTACTTACTTAATACACATCTGAGAATCTGATGTGTACAAAGTCCTATATGGGACAGTATTTACAGGCAAGAAAGTGCTCTAGACTTTAGAACTCCCAATTACAAGAATTTACATTTAGGGGTTGACCACAGAATTGGTGCTTTATGAAAGGATAAAGAAGAAAATTGGCAAGTCAACCCACATACATCTCAAGCCCTTTCAGAGAGTCTCCCGTAGCTGAAACTGCTAAAGCTTCTGGAATAGCATCAGTGTCATCCCTGTTTCTTACAAGCATAAGGGTAGTTGCTGCATTTTGAGAAAAATATTTATTCTACCTAGTTTCTATACTGAATATAAGTCATTCTTAAAAACTGTGAAGTAAATTATGTACTTTCTTTCATATAGCTCCACTGATGAAACTGATCTAGAATAAAATGGACCTCCAATCCAAGGCGCACCCAGTATGAGAAGACAAGCAAATGGCTAACTGTGTCTCGTTTATCTGAACTCAGACTTTATGAAGGCAGATGCTAATTCATCTCTGCCAAAGAGAAACCTCTAACAAAAACACAAACTACGTCAATTGCTAAGTGTTTTTCTCAAAGGTCGGGTAAAAACGACAGGGCTCTCAGAAGTGTTTTAAAGTATTCTTTGCTGGAGAGAGTTGATTTAATTATCTGTAACCTGTCCTCTGGGGACAATTAAAATTTGACAGCACTCTGCAGAGACATATTTTCAGGAAAGGAAATGCTAAAGATATCTTCTTTAAAACTCCTAACACAAAACTGCAAACTTCCATAGTCCCTCAATTTAATTCACATAGTAAGAACAGAACTAGATTTCTTTGTTCTTGTTTGTTTGTTTGATAAATATCACTCTTCCCCCCCCCCCCCAGTAACGCTACCAGGAATCCAAAGGATTCAACAGAAACATTTCAAAGCTAAGAAAAAAGCAGCCATAAAGAATTGAGCTTAATTGTCTTCACAAATCGAATCTGACTGTTCTCATAATGCCTTCTTCCGTGGGTGCCTCTGCCTCAGACCTTTTGTGTCAAGAAAGAAATAATTGGGCTTCCGCGGTGGTGCAGTTGTTGAGAATCCGCCTGCCAATGCAAGGGACACGCAGGGGACACGGGTTCGAGCCCTGGTCCAGGAAGATCCCACATGCCGCGGAGCAACTAAGCCCTTGCGCCACAACTACTGAGCCTGCGCTCTAGAACCCACGAGCCACAACTACTGAAGCCCGCGCGCCTAAAGCCCGTGCTCCACAACAAGAGAAGCCACCACAATGAGAAGACCGTGCACCTCAACAAAGAGTGGCCCCCGCTCGCCGCAACTAGAGAAAGACCACGCGCAGTGTAAGGCCAACTGGCCCGAGGCAGGGGAACGCAATCAGACTCACAGGTTACATTAGACCGAGACTTTCCGGACCACCCAGTTCCAGGAAGTAACCTGGGGACTTTCCACCCGGCCCAGCCTTCCCGCCTTTCGAGGGGCGGGACTAACGGTCCCGAGACTGATGCAATCGGCACCGGATATTGCCACGATACCCGAAGAGACCACCAAATAAGGAATAACCTGCGCTCTCCCGGATTCACCACACCCCTTTCCCGTCTTCCCCTATAAATTCTGCCCAAACCCTCGCCCGGGCGTGACTTCTCTGGCCCCTTTTTCTCGGACCAGTGAACCTCGCCCGGGAGCGTTCCCAAATAAAGCTTGTTTAAGCTCTCCTCCGTCTTTGGTGCCGTTCCTTACACGCAGCAACAAAGACCCAAGGGCAGCGAAAAATAAATAAAATTAAAAAAATAAAGGAGCCCTCTTTAAAAGTCATGAGGGACACAAAATAATTTTTTTTTTTAAAAGAGAAAGTAACAACACAGACTTAAGAGTTCAGGTTAGGTTTTGGAAATGATACTTTCACATTCTTGGAGGAGTTCAGATAAAACAAAACTATATATCGGTAGTGATTTCAGCAATAACTAGGTGTCATCAGATATGATGAGCTCATTTGAAGGCTGATGTTTAGCTCTTGAGGTTTAATCACTGGAAATTGACGCCAAGATCATGACCCTGGGAGAAAAAAAAGGAAATGATTTCTTTGCTATTTGGCTTTCAGAAATGGCTCAAATGACTTTTAATTAGCTTTTAAGGAAGGGCTGAGATTAACTGGGAGAAAGTAGATTGGGCAGATTTTCTCCATGGACTTTGAAATTAGCATTTACTAAAGTGTATTCTATGCAATACTGTCTTTGAAATGTTTGTAATAAAAAAAAAAGATTCTATGATCCACTATATTGGTGGAAAGGTGCATTTAAATAAAATTAATATCTTACCTTGCTTTATATTTCTCATAACTTTTTCACATTTTTTTTTTTTTTTTTTTTTTT